>NC_081841.1:17569908-17883104 GCF_963259705.1 Myotis daubentonii
AATCACCTGGGAATCTTTTTAAAATCCTGATTTCTGGGCCTCATCCTCCGGAAATTCTGTTTCTTTGTTATGGGGTGCGGCCACAGCATTAGTAACAAAGAAACAGAATTTCCGGAGGATGGGGCCCAGAAATCAGGATTCTAAAAAGATTCCCAGGTGGTTCTAATGTGCAGCCACGGTTGAGAACCACTGTTCTAAGCTGTAGTGGCCAAGAGCAGGGCCTGCCAGAACTCCTGGACTCCAACCCCAGCTCAGCCAGGTGCTGGCTTCATGAGCAAGTTATTTAACCCTTTCTAAGCTTAATTATCCCACAGGCAAAACAGGAATAATAGTAGCCCATGGCATGGGGCTGTTGGGATTAAACGAGTCCGCCTGTAGAGCACAGTAAATAGTCAATGTTGTCTGGTATGGCCATTAAGTAACTGTTGCCCTGAGTGATTCTCAGAACAACCCAGTGAGGTGGGCACTGCATATATCATCCCCGTTTTAAAATAAGGAAACTGAGGCTCAGTGCTTGCTCTTCCCAGTAATCACCCCCCACACCTGCACCAAACACCCCCGTACCAAACACGCACACACCTGGGCCGCCTTCCTTCCTGGGTGGTCCATGGAAGGTAGAAAATACTCAAGGCCAATTGCCAGAGTAAGTGTGACTCTGGAAAGAGACTCACTGGAAAGGCCAACGCAGGAATTTTCCAATAAGCGAGGAGGGGCAGAGGGAGCGGAGCCATGGTCGGAGACAGCCGAGTCTCAGCATTGGAGAGACGGGAGGTTAGTGAGTTGAGCCTGGGCCGGGATGGCTGCTGTTGATCCCCGGGCAGCCTCCCCACGGCCAGCTCGGACGTCCGCGCAGCGTTGAAATCTCAGGTGTTCAGACCTCTTACCTGTGGCTGGTTGCCCTCAGAGCGAGTGTTCCCAGAGGCCCAGGCGGAAGCTGCCAGACTCCCTACAATCCAATCTTAAAGGGCCAGCGTGTCATTCCTGCTGCATCCTGCTATCTGGGAGCCAGCAAAGCGCATTCAGATTCTAGGAGGCAGAGGAGCAGCTGCGCCCGCTCAGCGGGGAATGTGGCAGCCGGCTTGGAGACCAGCGACCGGAAGGGAAGGGCTAGGAACATGGGCTTTGTTTGAGTCACAAACATCAGTTCATTCCACAGCTCGGTAACCTTCTAGCTGTGTGATCTCAGGCAAGTGACTTAACCTCTCTGAGCTTCAATTTTTTTATCTATAAAATAAGGATAGTGATATTCTACCACAGATGCTTATGGTAATGTTACAGAAGACCAGAGAAAAACCAAGCAACGCTTAGAGAAATGGAGCTACACTTTATTATTATTTTGCAGAAAAAAATGTCTTTCAAATTCTGAGCAAACAAAGGAAGAAGCATTCTCTTTTTATATCTTTTCAGGCCTTTGTGTATGTTACTTTTGCAGATAACTTGTAACCTTGAGTACATATTATATCTAACAAACACCTGGCATGAGAATATTATCAGTATCAGCGTATCAGCCCCTTCCGTTAGCTGGCTAGCTTGCAAGGTCAGACAGTTAAGTTTTTATCTTTTTCTATTATTCAAACTAAAACAGCTATTTTACAGAATAAGGGACTATCTAAAAATAACAGAGTTTACAATGACAGAGTTTATAGGACAAGGGACTATCTAACAATAGCAGAGAATTTCAGATAGCAGTTTTTATACAAGGTGGAGGTTACTGTGCTTCAGTAAGACTTAAATGAGATCATTGCAGGGCTGTGCACAGTGTCTGATACCAACGGAGTTCTCCCTGCGCAGTAGGCCCACTACGCGGAGTAATAATGTAGTAGTGTTACTCCTCTGGTTTGCCACTTTGCTATTCCTTCATTCTGCCAGCATCTGCTAGGTGCCTGCAGTGTGCCAGGCACAGTCTCGGGCTCGGGCCTCCCCACAGGGGCAAGGACAACATGTTGCAAGCAGAGACCAGTTGGGCTTTCAGGTTTTTAATTAGTTCCTGGTGTTAGAAAGCGGTGTCAGTGGGCTAGCCAGTGCCAGCCGGCATCGTTGGGGAAGCAAGGGCTTGTCACCTACACCTCTCGGCTATTTCAATATTATCTTTGGCCTCATCCCAGTAGACTCTCCTGCTCTCTCCCCTTTTTAAGTGTGGAGGGGGGGGGGGCAGGCTGTTACTAAGGAGAAGCAGGAGAAATGAGTCTGCCCCCCCGCCCCCGGATCGGAGTGTATCCCAGGTCCCATCTGACCAGTGTGTGTCCGCTCAGGGCCCTGGCATGTTGGTGGCACAGCACTCAGCATGCCACCAGCTGCTCCTTGCACCGCACATCCATGGGCCCTCCCTGACCTCCAGAATCCATACCTCACACACTGAGAAGAGAAAGTATAGGAAAGGTAACAATGCCCTGTATCCGATACATAATCATGAAAGAAGAGCTCTGCAAAGCATTCTAAAATAAAGCAGAAAGCAAGACGTCAGGGAGAGTGCTGGCCAAACGAGGAGAGGCCATTTGGCAGGCAACCTCCGCCCCACAGTCTGGTCTCCGTGTCTTTATTTGAGCAGCTTTCTAACACCAGGAACTAATTAAAAACGAAGGGGCAGAGCTTCTGACCCAGCACTTTTCGCAACCTTTACACGTCCCATAATAGGCCTGTGGAAAATCGCACTTGCTCAAGTGACCATCTTTGACTTTCGCGTGAAGACACTGGAGCTTTAAGGAGCTCCCACTTGGAGGAGCTTGTTTTTAGGTTAGTGATAAAGGAGTTCACACTCACGAAGCTCGCTGTTCCCGCATCTGAAAGCTGATGGAGTGGAATCCCTGAATCGCCGGCTTCCCCTGACTGACCCAGAACACAGATGTCTGCTACGTATCCCTGACAGCTGGACTTCAACCATCGCCATGGTCGACGACCAAGTCCAAGAGCCCACGTCTTCCTGCGGAGACTACAGATGTCAGCAGCCCCGTTCCGCCTTTCAGAGCCCAGGAGTGTAGGCAGTGGGAGGGCTCAGCCCTCCTCCACTATCATTTGTTGGTGCCTTACTCATTTTCCAGTCTGACTCATCCTTGGAGGCAAACGGCTCAGTGTTCATTGCAGGAAGTCCCTGGCCGGCTGTGTGAGGTTCACCGTCTCCAAGCAGCCCACACCTGTCCTGTGGGGCCATCATTTCCCAACAGGTAGCTCCAAGGAGAAGACATTCCCTGTCCAATTAACTCTCGCGCCCAAAGGCGTTTCTCCCGTTCAGGTCTAAGACCCAGCCAGTCTGGCATTGGTCGGAAATGTGGTCGATCCAGAAACCCATGGCCCTTCCTCCACGTGGCTTCTGAAAGCCGTCCTGCATTGCCCACTACGTCTCATCAAGTGGGATCAGCACCGAACAGTCCTGAGACTCATGGGAACTAAGTTATTCTCTGTGCTCAATTGGGGGGAACGGGGGAGGAGGGGGAGGGGGGGTAGATTGCATAAGCAGAACACTCTTTCTGTGGTTTTGAAAAACTATGGATAGATGTCCAGGGACATTCATCAGAATGAAAACTTGGGACAGACTGACAGCTCTCTGTGACCAATGGACGCCTCCTTTGAATGGGCTGTGACCTCGGGATGTTGTCCAGACCCTGCCTCTTTGGGGTCAGACAGTGTCCTGTTTTCTCGGGGAGAGCAGGCAGGGTGGAGCTATTCTCAGAAGAGAAGGCAGAAATCAAAGATTCACACCGGGAGAAGAGAAAGGGAAGCTGGAAGTCGCCTGGAGGGAGTGATTGAAGGTCTGAAGGAACGAGCCTTCCTCCCAGCCCGCCTTGGCACGGAGCTGGGGCCTAACAGAATCTCCTGTCTCTTGCTGATTTGATGATAAAATATGGAGTGGACCCCCCGGGAGAGCAACCGCCTGGAGAAGTAGATGGATAATTGGCTCTGCTGGCGTGCTCGCTGCTGGGCCTGTGAGCCGCCCGCCAGCATGACTAACGCCTCTCCCTCCGCCTAAATTAGATTCTGATTGTGTTTCAGAGATGTTCACTGAATCGCAGATGTTGGAGGTAAAAAGACCCAAACTTCTGAGGAACACCTCCCGTGGAGCATGCGGGGTTGTCACAGGCACGGCTGGGCACTCTCAGGCATCAGGCCAGAGGCGCCCCCTCCCTTCCCGGCCTGGGGAGCGAGCCAGCTGCCCACGGGGGCTCTGAACGGAGCGGGCTCCGGGCCCGCGGGTGGGGGCGGGGAGAAGTGGCAAGTAGGCTCCTTAGCTCGGCCGTAAGCAAGTGCCCAGCCTCGGTGACTAAATCCTGGGGTAGACCCTGAGTTGGGCCCGGAGTGTCCCCTTCTCCGCACATCTGCAGACTCACTGCCAGGGCAGGTGGAGTGGTTCAAGGTCCCCGCTGGTTCACCCCCCCTCCCCCCAGGCTCCTCAGCCACTGGACTTCTCCAGTCCGCAGTGCCACCATCGTGAACGCTTCCTGGTTTCTCTTGCAGAATTTAGCCTACGAGATCATCCTGACGCTGGGACAGGCCTTTGAAGTGGCTTACCAGCTGGCACTGCAGGCCAGGAAAGGGGGCCATTCCTCCACGCTCCCAGAAAGCTTTGAGAACAAACCCTCCAAGCCCATCCCCAAGCCCCGCGTCAGCATCCGCAAGTCCGTGGTAAGTAGAAAGGACACAGCTGCTGGGGAAACCCAGACCAGAGCGGGAGGGGCTGCTCCCCGGGTGCCTGCGGGGAGGGGTGCCGGTTAGACTCAGGGCCTGCCTTTCTTCTCCTTTTCCTTGGCCTCCTCCCGGCACATGTCTGCCATCCTCTCAGCCCAGTTCCTGGAAAGCAGGGGGGACCATCTGCCTGAACCTGCAGGCCCCCGAGAAAACACCACCCCCTCTGTCTCCGCTGGCAGCCAGGAGGGGCTGGGCCCTGCTGCTGTCCTTGTGAATCTTTTCCGAAGGTCCCAGTGTGGGAACAATGTTCCCTGAGCCTCCGGGAGCCATCCCACCCGGGGAAGCCTCCTCGAGCCCCTGGCCTGTAGGGAGGTTGGCAGAGGTTCGCGGTGAAGGTGACTCTACCCAGAGGAAGCTGGGTGCACAGGCCTTGGGCAGTCGGAGCAGAGCTGCACCGACTTTTGAGTTTGGGGTTTTGGGAAGTCTAGATGGCTGGCCCCTGGCCCCTCCTCCTCGTCCTCTGCCTTCCTCCAGGAATCTTCTCCCCTGCCCTCCCAGGAGCTCTGCAGACACCCTGTCTTACGGACTTGCATGCCTTCAGAGCGCCCTCCTCTGGTAGTAGCAACACCCAGAAGCAGAATGCTCCCAACCGGCTTCTGCTTCGTATGGCCTCCTAGAAACGCAGAGCAGGCCTGTCCTTCCATCTGTAACTCCCTCCCCTCCCACCAACCCTGGCCCCAGGGCCCTGGGGGAGATGCAGGATTTCTAATGTGTGTGGAGAGGCACCTCTCTTTGTGACCTTGTGATAACCTTTGTGACCTTGTGGGTTCTTGTTGGCAATCTTCTTTTTGGCCTCTGCTCCTGTCACCATTCTCGGCAACATCCATGTCCCTGGGGTGGTCCCTGCCCCGGGCCTCTGTGTTCCTTGCCAGCTCACTCTGGGACTCCACCCGCCTCAGCCATCACACCATGCTCAGCCCTCCTCGCTGATCATCACCAGGGACTGGGCGCCTCTGAAAACCTGTTCTTCATGCCCTGCCCCCTGATGCCCTGGTCCTCCCTTCACAGCCCTTCCTCCCCTTTCCATCCCGGTCCTGACACACTCCCAGAACTCAGAACTCCAGACTCACAGGATCAGATTTCTTCAGCATTTTACAGACACCTGAAATGGGGTCTGTCCAGGGCAGGATGGTTGGTTCTCCCCTCGAGATTGTTTGTGATCTTTCCCAGCTCAGTAAACGACACAATTATCCCCCACGGTGCTCCAGCTGTAAACCTAGATGTCACCCTGGACTCCTGGCTTCCCCTCGGCCTGCGTCCAGCCCATGAGCAGCTTCCGTCCACTCAGCCTCTAAAATGTGTCTCAGATCTGCCCACTCCTCTCCATTCCTGTCACTCTTCTCACCCCGGGAGGGTCCAGCACCGCTCCTCCCTAAAACAACAGGAGTACACCTCCTAGCAGACCCCTGGTCACCACACGGCACCTAGGGTCTTCTCAGATCATAGATCAGAGCCTGGCAGGTGTGGCTCAGTGGATTGAGCGTCACCCCATTCACCAAGAGGTCACCGGTTGGATTCCTGGTCAGGGCACAGGCCCGGGTTGCAAGCAGGCTTGATCCCCAGGGGGCGTGCAGGAGGCAGCTGGTCAATGTTCCTCTCTTATCAGTGTTCCTATCGCTCCCTCTCCTTTCCTCTCTTTCTAAAATCTTTTTTAAAATATTAAAAATAACAAGCCCATAGGTCAGATCATGGCACCACTGCCCAGCTCCCTAAAGCCTGACTTCCCACTGTACTTCTCTCTGACGCTCAGGCCTTTCTGTTCCTGGGAGACTAAGCTCACTCCTACCGAAGGCCTCTGTCCCACCTGGCCTCGTGTCCCCCTGATTTCCACGTGGCTGACTCTGTCATTCAGATCTCAGTACATGAGGGGGCTTTTTCTGTGCCACGCTCCCTCGTCACACTCAAGCTTATCTCCGGCTCTTAATTCTGTGTAGCATTTATAAATGGAGATTTATTGTCTCTCTTCTCCTACCAAAAATATGAGTTACGTATCCAGGAATTTTCAGAATCCTTTTGTGGTTTCTCTTAGACTAGTCCAGGGGTCCTCAAACTTTTTAAACAGGGGGCCAGTTCACTGTCCCTCAGACCGTTGGAGGGCCGGACTATAGTTTAAAAAAAAACTATGAACAAATTCCTATGCACACTGCACATATCTTATTTTGAAGTAAAAAAAAAAAAAAAACGGGAAAAAATACAATATTTGTATTTGCATGTGGCCCGCGGTCCGTAGTTTGGGGACCCCTGGCTAGTCTATGCATTCTCGTGTGGGCTGTAGACCAGTTCTGGGCAGGTGCCTCTGGTCCCCATAGACTCTGCCGGAAGAGCACTGAGGGCTGGGCACTCTGCAGGCTCATGGAATCCACCTGGGAGCGTCACTGAGCAATACGAAACACACAGTGACAGCACTGATGTACGTTAAGGGCCTCAAGGCCTCCACCTGCACCTGGTGTCCGTGCTCCATGTCCCTCGGCCCCAGTCGTTTATTGCTGAGAAATAATCCGTGACTCCTGAGAATAGGTGGCCTGCTCCCACAGCCTTATGGAGCTGCAACCAAATCACGTGGGAAGGTCAGCGATGGGCATGGATCTCACCCTCCACAGGTTTCAGAGCTCACTGTGCAAGAGCAACGGGACAGGCCTCCCCTCCTCGCCCTTGCCCAGGGTTGCTGAGCAGAGCCGGGGGCCAGAGCCAGGGCAGACAGGGAAACACCCTTTGGTGCTTGGTGAAGAACTCGCCCCAGGCCCTCCTGAGAGCTCATGGCTATGCATGCCCAGGGCTAGGCCAGCTTTAACCACTCTCCAGCTCAGCCTGACCTGGCCCTGCTCACCTCCCCCTTCAGGTGTCTCCCCTCCTGTCTCCCGCTCTGTGAACTGACTACAAGCCCTAAATGGGCCACGTTCCCTTCCCTCGGGGACTTTGCCCATGCTGTTCCCTCTCCCCTGCCTTGGCCAGGCCGGCTCTGGCTTTCCTTCAGCTCTCCATTTAGACGTTATCCCATTCTTTTCGTGTTACCTGTTCAGCAAGTACGTATGATGTGCCTACTGTTAACTGGGTTGCCGGAGCTTTTCTAGGTAGTGAACAGAACAGACAAAGCCCCATCTACATGACAAATAAACAGATGCGATAGGATGTGTGTGGCGAAGGATTACACAGCATAGTAAGAGGAGAGCCAGCAAGCTGGGGCGCTGTTTTGGATGGGCCCACGGTGAGGAGGGGATGTTCGAGCCGCCACCTGAATGACATTAGGACATAAAGCAGGCAGGGGTCTGGAGAGGAGCAGACGGAGCAGCCAGAGCGGCAGAGGCCCTGGGCGAGGGCTTAGTGCTGGGGGAGCTGCAGGGGGGCCGGTGTGGCTGGAGCGAAGCAAGGTAGGCAGGCAGGGCCACCTGCAGGTCACCTGAGGACTTTGGATTTATTCTGTGATGGAAACCATTGGAGGCTTGAGAATCAGGGAGTGGCATCACCGCCTCCTGCAAGTCCCCCTGGCTCCCTGACATGGTGCCCGTGGCTTTCCTGCGGGCCCACAGAGCACCCTTCCCCCTCCCATCTCGCTTCTCAGTGTTGAGTGTTGCCCTGTCCGCTCCCCAACTGTGTGCCTTCAAGAACAAGGCCCGCATCTCATTCCCCGTCCCTTCTCAAGTGCCTTGCACACGGTCCATATGCACTAAATGTGGTCGAAAGAGCAAATAAATGATTCTCACAGCCAACAGCCCTGAAGTCCTGCTGGGGTGGTGTTGGCCTCTGAGTAGCGGTAGGTTGTGTGATCCCACCCCATACAGGTACCACATAACAGGCATCAGCCTTTCTCTCTCAAAGCAGATCGACCCTTCTGAGCAAAAGACTCTGGCCAACCTGCCGTGGATTGTGGAGCCGGGACAAGAAGCCAAGAGGGGGATTAATACCAAGTATGAGACCACGATTTTCTGATACTCACCGTCCTCCCGCCCTCGTGGTGCCTTGCACGCCAAGCAGCCCGGAGCAGGCTTCCCTTCCCGCCTCCGTTCCCACCCAGCCCAGGAGGGAGACTGCTCTGTTTGTGTGGCCTTGTCACAGGCGAAAGGCCACTGGCCATTCCTGGGGACGTTCTTTCTGCACCAGTGACAGAAAGCGCAGCCGAAACCCTGAGAGGCACGAGCTGAGATTTCCGCGGGCTCCCGACTCCCCTCCCTGTCACCACCCACGGTATTTCCAATGACTTGGCCCCCACACTTGCTTTGCTGTCGTTGGGGATAAACATCTTTTTTAAAAAGTGCAGGGGATCTCTAATACTGCCTAAAAGTATAAAAATCTTGCGTTTTTCACTGTCCACAGTTTTAAAGGTAGAATCAGAACAGAACAGCCCCCACAAAGCATCTGTAAAATCATTCTATCACTGAGCATCATTTCATGCAACCAAAACCACCCTCCATAGTGGCCAGGAAACCCTGCCTCCCAATTTCTATATTTGTGGTTTTTTATGTCATCAACTATGTCAGCTAAAGAAAACCTTCACATCTACGAACTGATTCAAAATTTACGAATGATTTAAAGCAGAGAAATTTATTATGCACAGGAAAATGTGTCTTGTATTCAATATTTTTACTAAAAAGATGTTTCATTAATGCATTGATAAGCAAACGAGGTTAGTTGTGAGGGATGTTTCCAGTTTCGTTCGTTTCAAGTAACTAAATCTCTACTGCTACAACCAAGAAGGTAGGCTGAGCGTGGGAAGGTCCTGGGACTCTCCCCAGGGCAGGAGATTTGGGCAAGCAGACGGGGGTCCCGCCCCCAAGTGCTGACGCAGCCACACACCTGCAGAGATTGTTTTTTTAAAATCTTCACAGTGTTTTAAAGAACATGTTACAATAAAAACCTAGGGCTCCTGCTGTCAAGATTTCTGTCATGGAAAACTTGTTTGAGAAAGGTGTTAATAAAATTCTATTGCAAAAATTTGTTTTCTAGAAAAAATAAATACAAAAAAAAAAAAGAAGAGATTCCAAAGTAATAAAACTCTTTTCTTGACACAGAAAAATAAATAATGTTTGCTTACTATTTGATTAAATAAAATTTACTTACATTTCATTAAGCTATTTTACTTTTTTTAATGTCTCTGTGGAGTATTTGTATGATAAATACCATAATGTATATTTATGTAGAATCAAATTATATACAGTACCAATATCATTATAGAAAAAAATAACGTTTTAATGTATATTGTTCTAACTGACCATATTGTGGATCACTTTGAAGTTCACTATAGAGATATTGATAAATTGTGGGACTGTCTTAATGTTGCTTTTTTTTAAAAAAAAATTAACCAATATGATTTTAAACCTGAGAATATCAGTTACATTCATCAGTTGGTGAGTTTTGGAAGATAACTACATTTTATTTCAAACTGACACATGTATATGGTTTCAGTTCAGTGTGGAAGAATTTTAATACAATATTAAATTACTTGAACTGAACAGTTCCTTGTACATATTTTGCCTATTCACTGTCGATATGTATGTAGAAAATGGAAAGTAAAATATCACATCTATGGTACCAAAAGGAAACTGTATAGAAGCAAAGTGACTAGTAGCTTTGCCGAAACAGAAACATACCTGTAAATATGCTTGGGCTTCCAGTTATAAATTTTGTAATTTTTGTCATTATTTATATCCTATAAAAAAGCACACAGAATAAAAAGGAGATTGTACAGCCGCCAGTGCCTGGCATTGTTCTGTGAGCACTTCCTGCTTCCATTTAGGAGGGGAACCAGAGGGCCAGCCCTCTCAGCATGCATAGCCGAAGGGATCTTTACACGGGCACAATAATTGAGGAAATCTGCTCATCTCCAAGTTCAACCCGTCTGAAAAGATACAGTGGCCTTCACAGCTTGAATTTCAGCCAAAAAGCCCCCGTTGTCTTGGTTGAAATATTAAAGTGGGCTGTGAGGAGAAATTGCCAAAACAGAAATTTCTAAAAGAGGAAGTGACCACGAACTGGGTCACTTTTATAGGATCACAGAGATGGCAGGTTGGGTAAAGCATCTGCGTGTTTGTCTTAGCTCAGGCTGCCATCATGAAATACCATAGTCTGATGAGCTTAACCAATGCATTTAATTTCTTCCAATTCTGAAGGCTGGAAAGTCCAATGTCAAGTCCAAGCCCGCACAGTGGTTTTCATAGAAGGCACTTTCTCTTGGCTTGTAGGCGGCCGCCATCATGCTGTTTGCTCACATGACCTCTGTGCGTGTGAGCCCAGGTGGGGAGCAGCAAGCTTGCTGGTGTGTCTTCTTACAAGGGCACTAATCCCATCATGAGGGCCCCACCCTTATGACCCCATCTAACCCTAATTATCTCCCAAAGGCCCATCTTCAAATACTATCACATTGGAGGATTAGGGCTTCAACATGTGAATTTTGAGGGGACACCAACATTCCATAACAGCATTCATTAATCCTTTCATTTTTCCTAAAACACATGTGCCAGCTGTGAATTGAGTAATAGGGCCATGTTAGAGACACACTGGGGAAGATCAGTGGTTCACATTCCATACCCTGTGGCTTTCAGATCTCTCCACTGCTGGATCCAAGTCTGTTACTCTGCAAAACACATGCCAAAGCAAACTTGGGGCACTCCCAGCCTGACATGCAGAGGCCCAGGGCTTTGAACCCCAAAGAGCTAAAACCATCCTGCAATGGGGTGGCATTCACAGAGGCAGAAGGGCGGGTTTCCTGAGGAAGGTTTGGTCTGGAAATTTAGATGGTAATGCTTCAATTGAGCTACTTTGGCCCTTTATCTTTGCTAACCAAAGGTCAGTATTGCTTTTATTCATTATCTCCATGGATCGAATGCTTATTTGCATCAGTTACGGCCCCAGCACAAAGCGGATGGCACACTCCAATTAGGATCATTTAAGAGTTTAATAAATAAAATACTTACATAGGTGTTGGCAGCCTGTAGGGTAACAGAGGGGGTAGAGCAGTGTCCCTGGGCTGGTGATGGGCTGAGAGGGAATGGGAGAGGAGGGGGCTGCATACAGGTTGAGGAATGTGGCCTGGTGCAGGGGCCCTCAGCAAGAGAGCCAGGGATTAAAATACTTTGATCTCAGCCCTGGCCGGTGTGGCTCAGTTGGTTGAGTGTTGTCCTGTGTACTGAAAGGTTACTGGTTCAATTCCCTGTCAGGGCACGTGCCTGGGTTGCGGGTTCCATCCCCGGACTGGGTGCGTATGGAAGGCAATCAATGTATGTTTCTCACATTGATGTTTCTCTCTTTCTCTCTCTAAGCGGGTGAGGATTAATATATATTTATATGGCCCTGACCAATTTGGCTTAGTGGATAGAATGTCGGCCTGTAGACTGAAGGATCCCAGGTTTGATTCCGGCCAAGGGCACATGCCTGGGTTTCGGGCTCAATCCCCAGTTGGGGGCATGCAGGAAGCAGCCAATCTATGATTCTCTCTCTCCCTCTCCCTTCCTCTCAGAAATCAATAAAAATACATATGTATCCTGATCTCACTCTACCTCCATTCTGCATTACCTGAACCCAGGGATGCCAGAGGGTGGAGGCCCACTGGTATGGTCTACACAGGGCAGCCTCTAGCCACCAATCAGGACTGGGAACAGGGAGGCGTGGATCTAAGTGGCAAACAGAGAGCGAGCCCCCACGTATCAAAGAAGGGATTTGGGCTAATTTTCTTGAAGGGGAAGTCTGACAAGTTGGTAATTGCCATGTCCATGGGCGTGGGGATCCTTGAATGCTATTATTATTCCAAAAAGGACTTCAATTCAACCGCTCCATTAATTTTTTTCTCCTTAAATTATATTCTATGACAAATTTGGGTAAATGAACCCTATGAAAATTATTCCTGGTTCATTAATAAGTCATGGAAGTGATTTTTCTCAAGACACCAGGTTTTTTGTTGGAATACTTGGGAATATTGCTGGTGCATATATCACGTCTGGATGTGATCGGGCGGGAGACAGGCTGAAAGAACAAATGGCGAAATCCCCAAAAATCAATAAAAATTCACACTTGGACCAAATGACATTGCATCTAAGCTATTTCTGAAAAGAAATGAAAATTTGGTAAGTGGGTGAACCTCCAGAGTTCTTGTTTCTTCACTGAATTGGAATATGATGTCCGTGTTCAGAAGGCTATATGGAATAAAGCCTTTTTTTTAAACATTAAGTTTTTCAGTTCTCTTTTTTTATACAAGCTCTTCACAGAGTATGTTTCTTATGAAAATTAAGCAATCTGACCATTATAACACATTTTTTAAATTAAATATTTCTTGTTGAAAGTATTACATATGTCCCCCTTTTTCCCCCATTGACTCCTCCGAGCCTTCCCCTGCTTCCCCCCACCCAGGCCTTCACCACCCTATTGTCTGTGTCCATGGGTTATACATATATGCATACAAGGTCTGTGATTTCTTCCTACTACCCTACCCCGCCTCCCCTCCGAGATTCCCCAGTCTGGTCTATGCTTCTATGTCTCTGGATCTATTTTGTTCATAAGTTTATTTTGTTCATTAGATTCCACATATGAATGAGATCGTGTGATACTTGTCTTTCTTTAACTAGCTTATTTTACTTAGCATAATACCCTCGAGGCCCCTCCATGCTGTTTCAAAGTATACACATTTTCATAAAATAAGATTGGGTAAGCGCCCAGCACAGGCCAGCAGTCGCGCTGCACCATGGTGCTCCATCAGGTACCCTCACTCCTGGACCCCACACCCATTTGCTGCTGTCAGAGCAAATATGTGAACCCAGGCATCGGCCTGCCCCAGTGGCAGAGTCCTGCTTCCACAGAAACCAGCTCCAAACAGGCAGAGGATTTCCTTAGCCCCGTCGAGTCATGACCATCGTGCACACTGTGAGCTTCCCTTGGTGCCCTCAAATCAGAACTTTCTTTTTTTGTTGTTGTTAATCCTCACCCGAGGATATTTTCCCATTGATTTTTAGAGAGAGTTGAAGAGCGGGGTGAAAGAGAGGAGAGAGAGAGAGAGAGAGATCAATTGGTTGCCTCCTGTATGTGCCCCGGGATGGAACCTGCAATCCAGGTATGTGCACTTGACCGGGGATCAAACCTGTGTCCCTTCTTTGCTAGGGCCAATGCTCTAGCCACTTAGCAACATAATCCAGGGCAACCAGAACCTACTTTTGGTGGTGGGATTAATCCTAAGACTTTGGTGCTGACCTGGGGAACACCAGTTCTAGGTAACTGTTTCCTGTCTTCATCTCAAGCCAATGTACTCACTCAAAACTCACTCTGAGCTCAGGGTGGCGCCACAGTACTTAAAGTTGTGAATGCAGAGCCAATCATCCCCACCCAACATACTGCACTCTGTGTGTAACTCCTAACAAATCACACCTACAAATTACCGCCAAAACAATGTCTGCTTTCCTCTCCAAAACCCCAGAGACCTATGTAGTAAAAGCTGCACAGGCATTCCAAGAGTAATGACCAGCAATGCAAAGACTTACACATACATCACACTGAATAAAGATTCTCCAGGGGCGTCACCCAGCTGAAGGTTACAGCTGAGGTTTTGGGGGGTTTTTTAAAAAATATATTTTTATTTATTTCAGAGAGAGGAAGAGAGAGAAACACCAATGACGAGAGAGAATCATTGATTGGCTGCCTCCTGCATGTCCCACACTGGGATCGAGCCTGCAACCTGGGCACATACTCTGGGAATCGAACTGTGACCTCCTGGTTCATAGGTCGACGCTCAACCACTGAGCCACGCCAGCTGGGCAAGCAGCTGAGGTTGACCCATTGCTTGGCTCAGACGCCTGAGGGGCACACGAGTCGCACACCAGACTTCATGAGCACAGCGGAGCTAACATGCACCTTCCAAGTCCTGCCATTTAGGAGGGCTCTCAGTGCCACAGTGAGAGTAAGCCGAGATGGGTCGCTCACAGCCAGTCAGCTCTCAGCCTGGGATGACAGCTGGGCAGAGCAGTCCCGGCAGTGCTCCACTGAGCTGGCCTTGAGTCTGTGGCCTCCATGGAGCACCCCTACAGCTGCTCCTGGCGAGCCTGCCGCCCCCATCTGACTGCCTCTCGTCAATAAGACGCCTGAGGAGGGAAGTCAAGACGCCTCCACGTAAGAAGCAACATCAGCTGATTTCTGGCATTTGAGAAGCTGATTTCTCGCCACTTCTCAAACCTGCATGCTCAGTTTTCCGAGACAAAATAAAAAACAACACAAAAAACCCGAATGTGCTAAGTGATGACTCAGGGGAGACTTGGAAAAAGGCAGGCACAGGAAATTCAGGAATCCCATTTCAGCAGGCCATTTCTGAGGAGTTGGTCTGCGGGGAGGGGAGAGGTGGTAAACTCAGACGGCTTCAAGGCCACGCAGGTAACAGGAGTGGAGGGAGGCTATGATGACCCGCAGAGCAACTGCCTCATCTGGGGTGGGGGGGATGGCTACTCAGTTCCTGCTGATTCTTGCCAGCCATGGTGGCTCAGTGGTTGAGCATCAACCTATGAACCAGGAGTTCGCAGTTCAGTTCCCGGCCAGGGCACATGCCCAGGTTTTGGCCTCGATCCCAAGTAGGAGGCGTGCAGAAGGCAGTCAAATAATGATTCTCTCTCTTCAATGGTGTTTCTAGCTCGCTCTCTCCCTCTCCCTTCCTCTCTGAAATCAATAAAACACATTAAAAATTTTTTTAAATGTGTGTGTCCAGTACAGGGCCTGACACATAAAAGGCCTATAAAAAGTAGTAGCTCCCCCTTCCTTCCTCCTAAAAATGATTTATTGTCTCAGAAAGTTACTTGACAGAGTGGGGCATGTCGACATAAGAAACGTCCAAACCTGTAGAGACTTTTCCTATGAGTTTATTTGAACCGCACTGACAACATATGCTGCTGGGGAGCAAGACCTCAAATGCTCCGGAGAATAACAATTTTGCAGCTGCTTTTATGCATTTGAAATTAATGTGGGAACCTAAGGAGGAGTACATGAGAGTGGGAGAAAGCAAGGCGGGGACTGGATTACAGGATAGTTAAGATTATGGGCTCTCGTGAAACCTAGGTGCACAGAAGCAGTGGAGAGGGCTTGCTTACGGCAAAAATAAACCTTTTGCTAAAAAGCTATATGCCTGGGGCATGACTCCCACCAGACCTGCCCAGTTAGGAATTTATGATCAGATCACCCTTTGAGGTTACTTTCCCTAGAACTTTTTTTCATCCACAGGCATATAAACCCAAGGGGAAGGGTTCAGAATCACTGCTAACTGAAGATGAATCCAAAAGGAGAAAGATCTCAAATGCATTCTCCAGCTAACCCTTACACAGGTGTCCATGACCCCAAAAGGATTCCACTTCCAATTGCAACTGACACTCCACTTGTAGCCCAGTGGTCTGGGTCTCTCTATAAAGAACAAATCCTCTCTCTCTCTCTCTCTCTCTCTCTCCTACTAGTAAGCTCTATGGGCCTCTGTAACTTGTTTCCTGAGCCCACGCACCCAGCTGGCTCACTTTTTCTACCTCTGTGACTTTCCAAATAAACTTGCATTTGTATTTGATAAAAGAGAAAGAAAAAAATCAGATTTGTATTCTGGCCCTGGCTTTGATACTGATTAACTGCCTGAGGTGTGGTTCTTCCTCTATAAACTGCAACTGCATAGTCTGCAAATCCACTCGTAACTACTGTGAAGATAAAATAAGGGCTGGGCCCAGCCAGCGTGGCTCACTGGTACAGCATCTACCTATGAACTAGGAGGTCACAGTTCAATCTCCAGTCAGCACACATGCTCGGGTTACGGGCTCAACCCCCAGTGAGGGGTGTGCAGGAGGCCGTGACCAATTATTCCCTCCCATCACTGATGTTTCTATCTTTCTCCCCCTCTCCCTTCCTCTCTGAAATCAATAAAAATATATTTTTTAAAAAATAAAATAAGGGCTGGGCAGTACCCTGAGTGGGGAGGGGATGAAGCTTTGCATGGATGAATGTGAACATTTGCTCCAGCTCTCAGAGCAGCCACCTGGGTCCTAAGCAGCCGTCTCCACTCACCTGCTGGGTGTTTTCCAGTTTGATCTGTTGCTCAGAACCACCGGGCACACACTCGGGCTTGGAATGCTCTCTCTAGTTTCTTATTCTAGCCCTGGGTGATGGGAAATCACAGAGGCAGGTTTTTCTCTCCACTTCTGTGGGATAAGCAGTATTCCCTGTTCTGAGAGCCTGGCCTCATGAGTGAATTTACAATGAATAACAGCAACTCATTTTCCTGAATCATAATTGAAATGAAAATGTCCTAACTTTCGGTCTCCTCACATCACCTGATTCAGAAGTCAGTCGCTGTTGATGCCAAATGACTTCAAAAGCCCGGTCTCTGAGGAGTCCCAGGTTTGATGCAAATTCTTCTGCCCCTTCCACATGCGTGCACACAACTACACAACAATTCTGTGGTTAAACTCACAGCCGAACAGCAGCTTTTTTCCTAAGGCAGGAATATTAATAACCGTACATCGGTAATCTTAAGGAGAGGGTATAGGCAAGGAAATCTATTCATGTGACTATCCTCAGAGACTAAGAATTATAAGAAAACCATTTTCTCCTTTTCTAAAGGTCAGAAAGTAAATTATGGTAACATAGAGCATTTGCTGAGTCATAGATTGCCATACTTGCCAACCTAAACACTCCGGGGATATGTTTATTCATTTCATATAATTTGGAAGCAAATCTTTTCTATCCAAAGAAAGTTTTACTTTTCCCTAATGCTGCTTCACCATAAAATGTCAAACTAACCTGGAAGGTGAAGAAAATGCTGGTGGCGTGCTACATCTTAATCTGACAGCCCCATGGTGCCCTAGTGCAGAGAGAACACAGCACGTGCTCTGGGCGGGCAGGCAAGCAGGGGCTTCAATCATTCAGATACTTATGGAGGCTCCAATGGAAGCCAGGATTACGTGAGACTCTGGTATAAAAGACAGAGACCTGGCTTTCGTGGAGCTTCCGACCTAATGGGGGACTCCAATAAGTAAGCGACACAGGGCAACAGAAGTCATGTAAGAGAAAAGAGGGCGCTACAAAAGTAATCTCAAAGAATTTATGAAGAATAAGGAATTAGAAGAAAAAATAGGGGGAAAAGGAGTATTATGGAAGAGAGGGCAACGGAAACAAGAGAGCACACAGTAGGCCCAGGGTTTTAAAGAGGTAAAAATCATGCAGAGGGCAGGGCTGATGCACAGATGGCAGTTGGGGACCTGTTGCCAGGCAGATAATGGGACCCAAATAATGGCAAGCATTGTTCACTGGTCCCAGCTCCGAGATAAATACTTTGTGAGCATTGCCTTACTAAATCCTTACAACCCTGAGAAGCATTTTACAGGTAAGACAGCTGCTGCTGTCTTCCTGTTTTCTTATTATCTATTGTCCCTAATCTTCCTCCAACAACTAAAATGTATTTATTTATTTATTCCCTTGGCTGCTGCTTAAAATAGTGCTTGGCACACAGTAGACTCTCAAGGCATATAAGATAGATAGGTGGCTGAATGAACAAACTAACAAAGGAATTTTGGTCAAGGTTCCTTCACCCACACCCACTATATTCACTATACTTACCACACTAACTTGCAATGTTTAGTCTTTGATGGTCCTTCTCAGCCCCTGTGCTGGTCCTTCAACTCATCAACCTGGACCTAGTCCCGGGCCTCCTTGACATCCATTTCGCTGCTGATCTCTTTTGGTTTTGTGGTTTCAAGTGTCACGAGTCACGATGACTCTCATGGTTTCTATCTCCATCACAGATTTTTCTCATGAGCTCCACACCCTTTTATCCAACCAGCTACTCAACATCTCCACTTGAATGTCGAATGGCCACTTCAAATGTACTATGTCCGAAAATCTACTCCTTTCATTGTCTTCTTCATCTCAGTTGTGCAAGCCACACAAGCCCAAACTTGGTGTCATTCTGGAACTGTCTTTCTCACAACCTTTATCTAACCCATTAACTCTGATCTTCAAACTATATCCAGAATCTATCACAACCTCTACTGCTGCTACTCTAGACTGGCCGCCTTCATTTTGCCCAGATTATTGCAAAAGTTTCTCATCGGTCTCCCTGCTTCCGCCCTTGCCTGTCAGCTGGTTCCCACTGCCAGAGTGATCAAGGTAAAGCTTCAGGCAGATGCTGCACAGCTTAACCCCTCCTCGAGCCCCTGGAGGCCCTCCACAGTGCGCTCCTATTATACTCCCCTCACCCAGTCTCCTCCAGCCACACTGACCTCCTCCCGGTTCTGGAACAGACCAACCCATCCCACTTTCAGGCCTTTGCTTGCTCTCCAGATACCTGCATGGCTCAGCCCCTCTCCCTTCAGGTCTGTACTCGTGTCACCTTCTCAATAAGCAACTCCATCTAAGACATTAACCCTCCTCCTCCCTGTGTACACCCAGTATTACAACTAATACACTACAGGTTTAACTTATTTACTTTTCATCCACTTCTCCCTCGCCCCCAACTGCAGTACAGCAAGGACTTTGTTTTGCTCATTGCTATCTCCCTACAAATATGCCAGGTACACATGGTAGATCTCAATACATATTTACTGGATGAAAGAATGAATAGATGAATTCATCCTTTACAGGATCTTCTCCAGGCCAGCTACACCAAGCAGCGATCAGACAGACTGAGGAGACAGAAAATTTTGGTAGAAGTGAATTATACAGAGCTGATAACACTTCATCAAAAGGTTGATGGTTGATGGATTTGGTGTGAAGAATCCTTCACATTTGTTTTCTAATCAACAAAGAACAAGCAAGGAGTATGAAACAATCTGAAAATGTTTTTCAAAAATATTTTTTGGAATTTTATTTTTATAAAAATTTTTCTATTTCATGTATTAAAACGTATACCAAGGACAAAAAAAATCATGTAAACTGTATTATAGATACAAAACATACAAGACACATACAATGTAAAAAAATCTTTATATAAAATGCAATGTAATTTCCAATACAAAAAATAAAATAAAATAAAAAAGCAGGGAAAAATGCATATCACAAGTACAAAGCAACATCCTCCCCTTCACTGACCACCTCAGCTGCCATGAAATCTGCAGCTACAACCTCCTAGCTTCTCCTCATCCCTCATGTTACCTAGTCTTTCTTCCATTTTCCTTTTTAATTTATTTTTAAGACAAAGGCCATCAAGGCCTTTTAAGAGCTGATGTTTGTTGTTACACTTTAACAGCCAAGTAAGTTCAATTCCAAAAGTTAATACTTCACACTCTGAGCTATAAAAGAGTTCCTAAACATTGCATGCAGATAAAGTTCTAATAAGGATACTCTAAGCAGAACATGCCATTTACATAAATTTCTTTTATAAAATTATGACTGCACATCACATTTGTTTAAATCACAGTAAGTCTATAACAAGTTCCTTAACCCATAAAAAAAAAAAAAGAACCTCCTTAACAATGTAAAAGATTTTATTCACTCTATTTATGGTTCTCTGAAAAGCTAAATAGAAATATCTAATCTAAAATACACCTGGAGTGCTTTAGTCCTCCTGCCCACCCTATTATGTGATAACAATAAAAACTGGGTCATGGCCTACCTGCTACTGACACTAATACCCATTTGATTTAGTCCCTGTTACAGCAATAAATTTTTAAATTTTGGTTATTTGTTTATGTAGCAACCATATCTATCATTAATTTATCAGCATATCCCTTAACAATATATTTCTGGGAAAATGTTTAGATTTAAATTGCAATTAAGGTTCCTAATCAAGAGGTCAAAAAAGCTACTTATTGATGCTGATGTGCTTTTTCCCTGTCAGAATCTACCTTTTCTGATTAACCTCCCAGGGAAGCAGGGAGGAAAGGAAGCAGATAAGGAGAGAAGGGAAGGGAGACAGACTGGTTGGAGGGTCAAAGGGAACACCATCCAGAGTCCCGATGACTCTGGTTCTGAGAACTCTCCTAAATTCACTCAGAGAACAGCACTGACATTGCCATTCATCTAAAAGTAAATGGAATTCGAAGAAAATCATTTTCTACTATTCTATATTTCTTAGGAAAATTCTGTTATTAAAATTGGCTGCTTCTCCATCAATCTGATTTACTAATATCTAACTGTAGAGCAAACTACTTTAAAAACAAAACAAAAAACAGAAAAATAGTGAAGATTAAGGAAGGTCTAGTATGTAAAGAAACAGAGAGCAGGACAGTGCCCAGCTAAGAGGCTGACCACAGGAGTCCGTTAGGGCACGAGCTGTCCTCAACTAGTGAGGGAAGGTAGACCAATAAAATCGACTCTGCAACACATAATTTTCACTCCACAGTAAGAATTTTGAAATCCAAGACACACTGATGTAGTGAATTAAAGGAAATATTGCAAATTGTGCTCACAGACACAATATTTTTAAAGCTAATTTAAGGAGTGCAAATAAGCTCCAAGGTTGCATTTGGGAAACTGTACCCCGGTGGGGTCATGTGGCTCAGAAAGCAGGCCACTGCTACTCTGAGGCACAACTCGCATAATGACAGTATTAAAATACATATTTCCTTCCAGTTATCCTCATTAACTATGTCAACCAATTTGAATGTATCAAGAGAGAATTTTACCAACAGTATAACAAGGTACGTATTTACATTTTCATTTGCATCTTAAAGACAAATTGTTAAAAATAATGATGATTATGAAAAACAAGATTAAAGGTGTGTTCACGGGGGGGGGGGGGGGGGGAGCTACATTAGTATCATTCTTCAAACCATAAACAATTCTGTAATGAATGCAATACTGTAAAACAATTCACAGCTTTATAAAAAGTTGAAATACAGAGTTCATCACAATTTTTTCCAATTCAAAATTTGAGTTCGACTTATATTAATGCTTAACTATTTTACTCTAAAGTCTGTAAAATATATAAAATACCAAGATTATCAGCAGTCACATATGTCTTGAAGTCAGGGGACACATGTATTTTCATCAGATTGGTTCCATTTGTGTAGAAGGTCTGTGAGGATTCCCCAGTGATGACATTCCACCACTGTTCAGAGAAAAATAAAATTCCCATTAGATTGGTAATTACACTGTGTGACAATCATAGTACAAACCAGACCCTTCAACCTATCACCTCCCCACACCCACACTTCAAGCAAACAGCAGGAAAGAAGTCTACAGTTAACGCTGAATACAGTTATCAACCAGGTCAGCCTCTCTGACCAACCCTGGTGACTGTCTCACAGCGACCCTACACCTCCCTCCAGTGGGAGAAGCATGCAGCCTGTTGAGAGTAGCAGACACAAGGCCACTCGATGTCCATTACGGCCATGGTTGGGCTGAGCTCGTCTGCATGTCCTTCTCAGTGGAATGGGCAGAAGAATGCCCTCTCTCCTCTAAAAATGCCCCTTTGCAGACATGAACTGGCAGACACCAAGGCTATTCATAATATGGCTACAGGATAGAATGTCCTCTCTACTGAATCTTCCCTTTCAACAGGAGTAATTCAAGAGCCGATGACCAAGTTTCTTTATCAACTCTTGTCATTCATACATGGATTTGCTAAATAAATACTGAACATCTCAAATGTAGCATGTGCTCTGGCCAGGTCCTTCCCTTCTACTCCCAATCACTGAATTCACTAAGATTTTAACAATATTTATATTCACTTATCGAATGGAGGTCATAGAGTTTACCCATATATCTCACGGCTAAAATGAAGGCAAGAGAGACACTGTGCATGAGCCTCTTTTGAAAAGGGCTCAGGTACATCAAGAGTCTGAGTGTTATGAACACAATAATGGTGTCACTTTTGTATCCGTGGAAGTGCCTCGCCTTCTGCCTTGCGCATGTGACTGAGTCAATTTTTCATGTTCGCTATCAGTAATAATAACTGGTACAAGTACACCCCATGGACTTTATAAACCTCACTGAAGCAACATGCACTAACGTGACATTTTCCAGAACTGACAATTTTGCTCTGTAAAACAGCAATGTAAGCAAGATGGCAGAGGACACATTCCTGTTCTGAGTTGCTAGGGGCAAACGATAGAGGTAGCAGCCCCTTGGAGGTCACCCAGGAACTGCCTCACCTTACACAGAAGGAAACCAAGGTTCTGAGAGAAGAGAGGCCCCGTCACCCAAGACCACCCAGCTGGCAGGTGGCAGAGGCACAACAGTTTCCGGCTTCCTCGTCCAAGGGATCCCACTGCCACCTTCCCTCTATTAAAACAGACCACTCTACTTGGAAACACTACACTAGTCACTAATTTGAGTATGGACTAAAAAGCAATGATGGTAGAGTGGTAGCTTATACAGGGGATTTTTCAGGCAGTGAAGCTATTCTGTATGATACTGCAATGGTGGACACATGCCATTTGTCAAAATTCACAGAACGAACACCACCAAGAGTGAACCCTGATGTAAACTATGGGCCTTGGGTAATAAGGATGTGTCAATGAATGCTCATCAATTGAATTAGGTACCACTCTGATGGCAGGCCATTGATAGTGGGGGAGACAGGGCATGTATTGGGACTCTGTACACGCTGCTCAATTTTGCTGTGAACTTAAAACTGCTCTAAGAAATAAAGTGAATTTTTTTTTCTTAAAAAAATTGCAGCTAACGTTTACTCAGGGTACACTATGTGTTATTATGTATAAATGCTTTGCATGTATTAATTCTTTTAATGCTCCCAACCCTGAGGTCAAAATTATTGTGCCCATTTTACATGCCGGGAGCCGGTCCATGCTTGCTGTTTCAAGGGACCTGGCATATATGACATACGGTTCTTAATATGTTTGCTCACCTTCTTGGGGCTATGTTTTAACCAAGGTCACCTCTCCGAGAAGGGTTGAATCCCCAGGTAGGGATTTTCCCCTGAAGTTAGGGAGGGAATAAAACCCCTCAACTAAGTGCCAGGCGGGTAATTAATCCCTTTAACTACGAACAATCATGCTTAAACTACATAATCTTTTCTCCCTGGAATGGAGATAAGAAACGCCCTAACCTTTGTAATAGAGATTGATAGGATTGAATCAACTGGTATAAATACAGTTGTAACAAGACAGAAACACTCAGAACTTGGAACACAGAACTCAGGAGACAGAACTGAGAAGAGAGAACCTACAGACAGAACCTACACAGAACCTACAGACAGAAGAACTTTGCTGGAGAGAACATGGCAAAAGATCCTGGACTGAACCTGACTACAGAAATATGTCAAGAGAACCTGACTAGAACCTGGTGACCGAACCTGGCTGGAGATCCTAAGCAGAACCTCTCTGGAGATCGAGACCAGAACTTGGCTGGAGATCCTGGCTAGGCTGCTGATCAACTGAACGCTGTCTCCGTGTCCTTCCTTCTTCGCCAACTCCGTTTACACCTTTGGGAACCCCTGGACCCGCTGGGGCTGGACCCCGGCATTTACAGATGAGAAAACAGAGGCACAGACAGTTTAATAATCTTGTGATTAATAAGGTTATTAACTTAACAAAGCTATTGAGTAGCAGAGCCAGGCTTTGAACTCGGGCAGCCTGCCCCAAGGTGCCCTCTCCTGACCATCACACTCTGCTGCCTCTAAGCAACAGCAAACCTGCACTTACCTCCCTGTATTCCACATTGCAAACCAGCCTTTCTCCTCAGGAGTATGAATTAATGCGGATTTCTTGTCATTCTAACAGTATACATGCCCTGTGGCATAACAAAGGTAGACAGCTCAATTATATCATTTTTAACTTAGAAATAGGAACAATTTTGAAAGTTAAGAGCATTTTAGCTACTGGATACCTACTTTTTCTTATTGACATTCAATTTATGCAACTTGGATTCTAGAGTAAACAGACTCAAAAGGCCCATTTTCTTGGACACTACAGCAGCTGCTTCTTTTTACATTTAATTTGCTCTGTGCTTTGGAGAGTCTCATTACCAAGCTGGGTAGATGCAGGCTGGGCTGCATCATAATCAGCTTAACCAGAGGGAAGAGCAGCCTGATTGTCACTTAAATAACAGAGACTGAATATACAGGGTAAAGGTTCTCCCACCCATGAGGCATAACCCCTACAGCACAGCTATCTACGCTGCAGCTTTGTTTCAAAGTTCCCCAAGAACTCTGGAAACCTGGTCATTGATCTCTATCCCATCTTGTAAGCCAGGCTCATGAACATGGACGAGCCTTCGAGGGCGCCCAGAGCATCAAGTGACATGGTCTCTAGAAGCTCTGTGCCAAAGCAGCTTTTAGCAGTTAATAAAGATCAAGATTCCCAGCTCCCAACACAAATAGCAATGCCGCTCTTCTCAGCATCATCCTCAGAGCAGTAAGGGGGAACGAGTGATGACAGGCTCACAATCCCTAATAACTAAATAAAGGCAAGCCCCAAAAAAGTATAGGTTAATGCAACATCTTGCAAACAGCATGGGATTTTTAAAAAATCTTTTTTATTGATTTCAGAAAGGAAGGGAGAGGGAGAAATAGAACATAAATGATGAGAGAGAATCATTGATTGGCTGCCTCCGGCATACCCCCTACTGGGGATTGAGCCTGCAACCTGGGCATGTGCCCTTTCTCCAATTGCAGTACATTTTGGGTGTGTTTTGCTTCCTTGTCTTCTAATTCACTTATTCGGTCCTCCGCTTCTCCTAGTCTACTGTTGATACTTTCAATGGAGTTTTTCATTGCAGCTATATCACTCTTCATTTCTTCTTGGGTCTTACTTAAGTTGTTGATTTTTTCATCTGTTTCTTCTAGCTTCTTCCATATGTTATCGATTTTTTCATCTGTTTCTTCTAGCTTCTTCCATATGTTATCGATTTTTTCATCTGTTTCTTCTTGCTTCTTGAAGAGGTTGTCGATTTTTTCCTCCATCCGGTTTATGCACTCTAGGAACCTTATTCTGAATTCTTTATCTGTCATGTTGCATGCCTCTGTATTACTTAGCTGCTTTTCTGGAGAGTCCTCCTTCTCTTTCCTTTGGGGGTTTCTTTGTCTACCCATGTTTGATCTCACTGACATATCTAGATGTTGAGTCGTTCAGTGGTTGCTCCCTGGGTGGCAGTGACTCCTTGGTCTGTGGTTGCTCTTCGGGCGGTTGCGGTAGCTGCTGCTCTTCAGTTGGCAGCAGCTCCTCTGGTGGGTGCTGTTCACAGCTGTGGTGGCTCTTTTGGCTGGTGGGGCGAGGTTTCACGTACAGCTGCTGTTCCTCAGCAGAGGATGTGGTGCTCAGGAGGTTGCTGTTGCTTGGATCTGCTGCATTGATTTAAAGGCACAAAATACAACACAACAAGGCACCACGTACCAGGCACTATACACAAATATATTCACGATATTAATAACTCCAAATAAAGGTGACCACCTGAATTAAGAGAATTAGGGGATAAGGAAGAAGGAAGAGAAAAAGATAAAAGAAAAAAAGAAAAGAAAAGTAGGGACCAAAAAAAGGAGTGCAAAAATGAAATCGGGAAAAAGGAGGGGGGAAAATAAAAGCGAGAAAAGAAAAGAAAAGAAAAAAAAAGAGCGAAAAGAGAGAATGAAGTGGAAGAGGGGAAGAGACTTTTTATATGAGGAGAATACTCCTATAGAACAGCCATTAATCCCAACAAATTCCAGCAACAGCTCCCTGGATATGAATGCAAACTAGAAACAACCAATAATATAACAATGAAAATAGAATGGAGAACACTAATCCCAAAATAAAATAAAGTGAAAATAAAATGGCACTTTAAAAAATGGTAAAATGGTAGCAGTAATAATACTGGTTAAAAAATAAGAAGGTAGTAATTAAAAGGGTAAAATCAGGTGATGGAAAAAGAAAAAAAAAAAAAAGAACAGAAAAAAAAATAAAAAAAAATTGATTTCTTAGTTAAAAAGTGAAAAAAGAAAAAAAAAAATGCAGTAGTGAAGGTCCTTCGGTTCTTCTATTCTTCAGTGTGGCTCGCCTTAGACCTTCCAGGTATTCAGGAGAGTGTTGAGTTTCCCTGCGATATACTGTTCCTCTGTGTTGTGAACCACAGTCCTTATTTTAAAGCAGGTCACATTTATTTCCCAGACTGCCTTATTTTGTGTTTAGCAAAGAGTCAGTTTGTGGGTCAGCCTCTGGGTGGCAGTGTTCTGGGGTTGGCCTCTGGGGCTATAGGGCCTCTCTTTCCAGTGGAAGTTCACTGCCCAGAGCTGACTGCGTAATAGTTAGTTACCGGCGCTATGTTGTTGCTGGGATTGAAAATCCCTCTATAGGCCAGACCCTGTTAACTCCCAGGGACTGATAAGGTTATTTTAATCCTTGATCTCGTACAGGGTGGAATCTGGGTGTGGCTGTGCTCCTTGTCTGGGGGCCGGGGGGGAGGAGCCTCACTCTCTGGAGAGAGTGGCTGCCCCAGTCTTGGGCTCAGGGGTGTCTCAGCACTCAATTCGCTGCCACCTCTCCCGGCTCCCCCTCTCTCCCCAGTCTCTCCCCAGATTCCACTCCTCCGCACACTCTCCCTCTCTTCAGCACAGGTGAGTGTCTGTATCCGAAATGTCCCATGAACAGGATTCAGTGAAAACAGACAAACAAACGCCGGCCACGGAAACGGGGAAGGCTTGGTTTCTGTAAGCTTCTTCTCTTATCGGGACTGTATGGTCAGGTCAGCTCTTCAGGCTGCCCCCTTTAGACTCAGTCCTCCGCGGTCACAGAACCCAGCTCTCAATTTCCCTGGCGGCGCCAGGAATCCCGCGGTTCTCCTTTCCCCCCGTCAGGGGCTGTGCCTGTCCCAGGGGACGCAGCTGTCTGCCACGCGGTCTCCCTCCGACTCTCTGGGCTCAGAGGTCTGGCAAACTTTCCTGCCCAAATCCCTGTTTTTTTTACCTTTCCAGGGGAGTTCTGCTCTTCCCGGCTGCAAACCCTCTCACCAGCTGAGCAATTTCGCCAATTCGGTGTGGGTGTTACTAGTTTCAGCTGTTCATTCCATTTGCTCCGGGACACGACCTGGGACGCGTCTGCCTATATCGCCGCCATCTTGGTTCTCCTCTGGGCATGTGCCCTTGACTGGAATCAAACCTGAGACCCTTCAGTCCACAGGCAGACACTCTACCCACTGAGCCAAACCGGCTAGGGCAACAGCATGCTATTTTAAATGCACACTTGTAAAGGGACCATATGTACATCCTTTCATAGAACTAAAAACCGCCCTCTTATTTACCGTTTTTATAAACTAGGTTTTTATGTGGAGTAAAATTACAATTACATAGGTCCCGTGTAACCAAAAACTTCATTCGTGCCAATATTTTTTAACATCTACATTGTGTTAGACAGAATCATCTCCTACACTTGAATGTCTTCAGTCAGAGATAACAGTATCATAAAATCTAATGTATTAGGGAGCTATTGTAAGTGGTCAGTACGCTACTCAGTATCATCTCCATCTTCTAAGTAAACCACTATTCAGAAGCCTCCCCTCAGCACCCCCTCCACAGGAAGCCTCCGCTAACTCCCAAAGGTAGAACTGTTCTCGCCTCTCCTCGGGGCTCCACTGTCCATATGCAAACAGATCAGAACCCCTCTTACACTTCAGAGATGTTGTTTGTTTACTGTCCGTCTGGTCCCCCCATAGACTGTACGCCACCAAAGGCAGGAACCACATAGCAGTGTCTCAGCACACAGTGGCATTTAACACATCCATATTGAGGGGACGGATAAACAGATGCAAGCACCAAAAAATGACCCCGAGGCACCACAACACACAGCCTTGGCCACAGTGGTCACTCATAGTAAGTTTGTATACAGCAACTTATTGACTGCACAGTTTTAGGAAAGTCACCACTCTCCATGAACATCAGTTTCCTCATCGTACACCAAATATAGTAAAATTCAAGCCTCAAAACACTGGCTGAGGAGATGATGTAAGTAAAGCATTTTGTAAACTATAAAACAACTAGAGGCCCAGTGCACGGATTCATGCACAGGTGGGGTCTGGCTGGCCCTCCCCGATGGGGGCCCATCAGCTGGGTCAGCGGGGGGAGGGGCTGTGGGCAACTGGCCGGCTGGCCCCGCCCCCGATCAGGGTGTTGGGGGCTGATTGGGGGCCGGGCCAGCGGAGGGGGGGGACGGGGGGGGGGGGGGGGAGCGGCGATCGGGGCATGCATCAGGCTGGTTAGCTGCCGCAGTGCACGTCATAGCCACTGGTCGTTCTGGTCGTTCCACTGTTCTGGTCGCTGGGCTTTTAGAGATATGGATATGCTCCAGCCATTATTAATACCACTACCACGGCTACTAATACTTAAGAAAATTTCAGAAAAGTGTTTAAAGACTTTCAACCAAAATAGTTAATAATTATTAGGTAGAAAATAAAACTAAGTTAAACACCCCACTCTGTAGTCACTGTGACCCTCTAAGACTTAGTACAGGGCCGTGTGAGCTCCGGACTGAGAACATCCCCCACACTGCCACCAGAACTTCCAACAGATGTGACGAAGGTGGCCTTGCACCTCTCAGCCTCGTCACTGCAAAACAGGATAATAGGAATTGCCCTTGCACTCTGTCGGGTTATATGAGGACACACTGAGAAATAGGAAGGGAAACAGTAGGATACAGGCTGTTCTTTTCTTTCAGTCTTTAATGAACTCTTACCTTAAGGTAGCCTCCAGCAGAGACCAGCATTTTGCTATCTGGAGAAAAGCAGAGGTCGGTCACCCAGCCCCCATGGGTAGCAGCTCCCTCTTCTATGGATATCGGAGCACACAAATGAAGAAGCACACCGCTTGAGACATTCCATATCTACATAAACATGATACAATTCATTAACAGGGCTGCCCAGAAATTCTTTATAAATAGCTACCTCATCTGAAACATATTTGGAAATCTTTCTTAAAAATGTAATTACAATTCAATGATACCTTAGGGATTTTTTTAGATTGAGTTCTCTCTTGTTCAAATTTTTTAAAAACACTAATTATACCACAAATGTATTACGTACAATATTTATCATTAACTGTACTCCCAAAAGTAAAACAAAAGGACTTAGAGTGATTGATTAGAATACTGTGACTCTCTTCATTTAATAAAAAGAGAATAATGGGAGAAAAAAGGAATAAACAAAAAAGACGTAGCATATAAACTACCTCAAAATAAAAACAACAACAAAGAAATGTCACCCCAACAAATTATTTAAAAAAATAATTCTACTCTAAGATTAACCACTAAAATGTTGACAAATGTCATTCAAATATGTAAAGCGTATATATTTTAAACACAAAGTCAAAAAAATCTAGAAGTCCTAATAAGGTTCTAAATATACATGATTATTTACTAGGCTCTTATAAACAACCCAATTACTTACAGATGTTAATATTCCCATTTATTTCAAGTGACACTTAATATATAAGCAGTACTCTAATTTTTCAAAGAAATGCATATCAGATTTTTTTTAAAAGCCCGACCAGAATGGCTCAGTTGACTGCCAGTTCAAGTCCTGGTCAGGGAACATACCTGGGTTGTAGGTTTCATCCCCAGTCAGAGAGTATATGCAACCGATTGATGCTTCTTTTTCACATCTCTTTCTCTCTCTCTCTTCATCTCTCTCTCTCTCTCTCTCTCTCTCTCTCTCTCTCTCTCCCTTTCTCTCTCTCTCCCTCCCTTCCTCCCTCTTTCTAAGCATGTCCTCAGGTTGAGGATTTAAAAAAAAAGATTATACAGAAAATAAAGTCTAAATTTTAAAAAATAGAGGCACTGCCTAGCCAGTGTGGCTCAGTGGTTGAGCATTGACCTATGAACCAGGAGGTCATGGTTTGATTCCCAGTCAGGGCATATGCCTGGGTTGTGGGCTTGATTCCCAGTAGGGACATGCAGGAGGCAGATGACTGATGATTCTCTCTCATCATTGATGTTTCTATCTCTCTCTCTCTTTGAAATCTAAAAAAATTAAAAGTTAAAAAAAATAGAGGCATAAAAAAATCAAAAAGAATTATATGGAATCTAAAATAGTCAAACTCACAAAATCAGAGAATAAAATGATGATTTTCAGGGGCTAAGAGGAAGAGAAAATGGGGAGGTCAAAGGTTACGAAGTTTTTTATACAAGATATATATACTGTATTGGGTATTAAAAATTTGCTCAGAAGAGGGTAAACCTTATGTTAAGTGTTATTACCACTCACAAAGAAAATAATAATAATAAAGAGGGTGGGAGGGAACTTTGGGATGTGATGAATATGTCTAGGGCCTGGTGGTTGTGATGATTTTAAGGGTGAATATATATACCCAGACTCACTGAACTGTATACATTAACTATGTACTGCTTTTTACATGCTAAGCATACCTCAATAAAGTAATATTACTGAATGAATGATAAATAAACAAATAAGGCCATAAAATTACCCAAAAAAAGAATCAAATGGAAAAGCTCATTAGAAAGAATTCCATAAGATATACTATAGAGAGGCAATTTTTTCCTCCAGGGTTTCTGAAAAATGAAACATTGCCCCATAACCAGTAAAGGAACCCTTTCATCCAAGATGAGAACTTAGAGCAAAATGAATGTCCCACACAGCCACTTCAGCTGGCGTGGCATTTATGAGAACGGTGTAGAGAAGACTGGTTACTCAGTGCTCAAGCAGGAGAATCTCCCTGTTCCTGGAAAGCCTATCTGCTAACGCCTGCCAACTGCAGACTCTCTCATTCTTCTGCATTATAGACCTACTCCTTGAATTTTAAATTCTTTTTTTATAAAAAAGAAAAAGAAAAAAAAACAAGACTCTCCTCGAATATACTGGTTACCATAGCAGCCATCCCCAGTGCCCAAACCTTTCCCATCAAGTGCCCACTCCTTCCAACAACCAGAGACAGGCAGCGCCATGAGGCCTGCCATAGGCCACACTGTAAAACTTGACTATCTAATGGGTATGATGCTAAAGAGATGTTTTCTTTCAGTGCTGGAAACAGCAAAATATGCAATTCATTTATAATCTAGATAATGACTTACGAAATTATTTTCCCCAAGTTCTGCCACTAAAAACAACCTTTGGTTCAGGTCCAAAAATTAAGATGACTCATTCTCAAGATAACAGCAGAGAACCAACTGCAAATAACTAGGGCATCTGCCTCCTCACCTACATAGGAAATGCTTCGCTCTAAAATGAATTCTTTCTGCAATAGAGTGCAGCTGTGAACACAACATGCACAGAAAAAAACAAAGAACCCATCCATCCAGAACCCAGCGCTTCCCGGTCCCATTAACAAAGGTCCCCAGTGTGGTGCAGGGAGCTTGGCCCAAGCTACACGAAGAACAGTGTTTCACGTCACAAACACCCTACCCTGATTTCCCCATTGTCATCTCCAGTCGCCAACAGGGTGCTGTCCACAGAGAAGGCAGAGCAGCGCACACAGCCTTTGTGGCCCTTCAATTCATGAAGAGGGGAAAGGAGTTCAAAACTCCAAATCTGGAAGGCAATTAGAATTGTTTAGCAACAGTAAATACATTCAAAATAAGCATCTGCAAACCCTGTCTTGAGTGTTCGTTAACCACAAACTTGATCATATGGAAGTTCATAAACCTTCTTGAGAGGCCCAAGTTCCCACTTGTAACCTTGTTCCTTGTTGAGTTTCCCTTTAATTATTCAAATTAACTTCAGCTCAAGGATCAAAGGTCTTAACTTTAGATATAGAAGAAAGGACAGTGAATGAGTAAAGACCAGTCTGTGCGTATGGCTCCACTATTTACTAGTTCCTTGTGGCCTACGACAATACACATAAGTTGCTGTTGCTTTAATTTCTGCATCTGCAAAATGGGGACCAAAGTACTGATGATGTGAAGATTAAATGAGATAACAGAGTGACATTCCTAGCACAGGGCCTAACATATGACAAGAGTTCTTTAAAGGTTAGTCACTATAATACCTTAGAATCCTGGCAGTCAAATACAGTTCTTTCTTTCCAATATTCTCCCTTATGATCCTGTCATCGCCATTCAACAAGCATAGACTGAAAACTACCATCTTCCAAGCACTGTGAGCTAAGATCTAGTGATACAAAGATGAACTGGATATAGCCCCTACCCTAGAAAAGTTTGTAATTTAATCAGAACGCTGGCTTATGAATGGCGAAGTGAACACCGGTATGAAGTAAAGCTCTAATAAATGTGGAAACATGGAATGGGCATACTGAGGGTGAAGCAGCTAATCTTGCCTGAGGGCAAGGAAAGGGCTCACTGAAGAGTTGGCACCAAATCTAGATATGGAAGAATGAGTCAAAATGCTTCGGGGTGAAAAGGAATAGAAGGTTGTGTCAAGCCACAGTTACAGCATGCACAAAAAGTCGGAGGAAGAAGCAGCCTGGACAGAGGGAACAATGGTGGTGAGGGCCTGGGCCGGGGGCAGGGGCAGGCTAGAAGGGGTCAATGGAAGGGGGGGCATTCATAATACTTTTAACAACAAAGATTTTAAAAATAAAGAAAAATAAAAGAAAGAAAGGAAGGGAAGGAGGGAGGGAGGGATCGAGGGAGGGAAGGAGGGAGGGAGGGAAGGAGGGAGGAAGAAAGGAAGGAAGGAAGGAAGGAAGGAAGGAAGGAAGGAAGGAAGGAAGGAAGGAAGGAAGGAAGGAAGGAAGGAAGAAAGAAAGAAAGAAAGAAAGAAAGAAAGAAAGAAAGAAAGAAAGAAAGAAAGAAAGAAAGAAAGAAAGAAAGAAAGAAAGATAGATGTTGCTGAGCTAAGGAATCTGGCTTACAAACTATCAGGTCAGGGAGGTGTTTCAGCAGGGACTCAGACCGAGGTAGGGAAGATAAACTGGAGGAGGCACAGACCAGAAGCAGGCCCACCAATGAAGGAAGAGAGCCTGGTCTTAAGGGTGGGGGCAAGGAGGGGAAGAAGGATCCAAGAGGTATCGAGAAGTAATCAACAGAGCATAAAAGACAGTAGAGTCCCAGACAATTCTAAGGTTTGTAGTTTGGAAAGATAGGTAGATAATAATGCCATTAACAAGATGGATAAAAAAGAAGAAAATGGAGTATTCAATGTCCCCAAATAGGCAGCACCATTTCAATGAAATGTGATTTTCAGAAGCATCAACTTATATCAATTATATAAAAACCTACTGTGGGTGTGCAATTAAATGTAAACCCTTTTCAATGCTTTTTATTGCCTATAATATGCAGCAGAGATTGCACTTGCTTAGTAACGACAAAAGTAATCAGTAAGGGAAAAATCAAAAGTCCTTGATGTTATTCATGTAATCTATCTGACATCAACTAAAGGCCGATGGGAATCCTCCAAAAACTCACACAATAAGACAGGCATGCAGAAGAAACATATTTTTCCACTTTACACATTATTTGAACTCATAATACAGGCAGTCCTCTGGTTCCGTCGGACTCGACATATGTCGTTTCATGGTTACGTTGCCATCTCCCATTTATTTATTAAAAAAAAAAAAAGTTCCGTCACTTTGACGTATGTGCATATGTGCTTTATGTTTTTTATTATTTATTTACCACAAGTAAAGATCAGGAATTGTTATCTTTCTTTTAATTTTTTTTTACTGTTTCACTTCATTACTGCTGTGTATGTGCTCCATGTGTGTGCCATAGGTGCTTATGTAGGTGGGTTCCGACTTATGGCGAAAATCTAACCCGAGGACCTACTGTACATAGGACTCATAATACATAACTGATACCAAAGTTTGATGCATGCACATTTCAGCTGACCCACCTACCTTTGCAGTGTTGTCAGCAGAGGTAGATGAAAACTTGGTGGCATCAGGAGAAACATCACAAGAAAGTACTGTATCCTGGTGACAGGCAAAGTCTTTTTCTATTCGTCCAGTGGTGATATTCCATACCTTCAAAGAAAAACTCAGAAGTTGACACTTTTAAGACCATTTTGTGTTTCTGAACATAATCAGCTAGAAGACAGGCCTATACAGTAAGAGTGCTAGCACACTGGTTGTTCTGACCCCTTTACGTGCCCTTTAGTACAAATGTTCATAAACACAGAGCACACATAGGTGACTGCAGTCAACTGACAACAACATGAGAACACAAGTTTGAAAATTAAGTAGTTACTTATCAACCATCTGCTTTTGGCTGTCACAATATCATCACTGCAACATTAGAATACTTTAAAAAAAAAAATCTGTGTTTCAAATTACCTTCACCGTGCCATCAAATGACCAGGAAAGCAGTCTTGAATTTTTCAAGAGCCTAAAGTCTTTCACTGTTTCCTGATGGGCTTGCAGAAAGAAATATTCCTCTGATTGCCAATTCCATACCTGAATATTAAAAAAAAATGTGTTATAACAGTCTCCCCATAACATCCCATTGGAGGGGTGGGGAAGAATGTGATCCCCGGCCTTAAGCCTTTTATCCTTGTGGCATTTCAATAAAACAAAGACAAGTACCAAGAAAGAATATGGTGCCCCATTTTACAGACAGAGAAAACCTGAGGTTAAATAACTTGACTAGGAGTAAAATAGAGTATGTTTCCTCCTAAATAAAATTTGTTTTCTTCAGTTGCTGGAGAGCAGTTAATTACACCAGAAGATAGAGAAAAGCCATCACATGTTAGTGAGCTCACCATCTGATTAAATTTCCCACAGAAAATTATCCTAATTACAGATTTCTGACCTCATAAGCCAGGCTAGTCTGGAGAGTCCAGCTCCACTAAAGCTACTGAATCCTACTGGCCCCTTCCTGGCAAGGTCAATTGGCCAGAGCAGCTTCAGACAAGGTCTCAGAATTTCCAAGATCCAGATATCTTAGCTATAACCGAATGCAATCCTCAAAAATGACAAAGGAAGTGATATATACATTATATTTCATTTTTCACATAGAGCTCCAAGAAAAGTTCTCAGGAAAAAGGGAAGAAGAAACTGAAATAAGATAAGTAATTGGCACAAAATAAGCCATACAAACTTATGTTTATATGTATACATAGGTAAACATATGTATATCTGAAACCTTCCTATACTCTTATTAACCAATGTCACCCCAATAAATTCAATTTTTAAAAATGTATGGACATATAGTAAAAAAAAAATGTAAGACACATAGGTGAACAAAACTTTTACTTCTATGTCATGTCCATGTACAGAACCCTTAATTACTAAATCAAAGCAACTATTAATTCTTGACCTGAAATTAATTTAACAAATATCTACTTAGCACCTATAAGTCAGGCAAATATGAAAGAAACAAGAATGTAGCATTAAGAAATCTAAGGGTCTAACAAAGAAAATGAGACGCCCCAAAAGCAAACAAACAGTAGAAGCTCTATTGATACAGAATAAAGTTCTGTGGAACTAGCCCTAGCTGGTTTGGCTCAGTGGATAGAGCATTGGCCTGCGGACTGAAGGGTCCCAGAGGTTCGATTCCAGTCAAGGACACATGCCCAGGTCGCGGGTTTGATCCGCAGTAGGGGGCATGCAGGAGACAGCTGATCAATAATTCTCTCTCATCATTGATGTTCTATCTCTTTCTCCCTCTCCCTTCCTCTCTAAAGTCAAAAAAAATAAATTAAAAAAAAAAGTTCTGTGGAACTCAAAAAAGCGATCCCTTAGGGACTTGATGGAGAGAATACATTCAAAGTAGGCTTGAGGCATGGTTTGAAAGTCTGATTCACAAACTGTGGAGGGCATTTCAAACAAAGAACATGAGTGCCAGCAGGAAACATGGACAGATTATAAGGTCCTGCTCATAGTCCACAATCTGGCTGGAGTACAGGACATGCAGAGGAACAGTAGGAAAAAAAGGATGGGAAAATATTTGACAAAACAGCCCAGAGCTCGATATCTGAGCTGTGGACAAGCAGGCAGGCTTCCACAGAATTTCCTTCGATTTTTAAAAATCAGCCACCACTACAGGTGTGCATATTAGTAATATTCTGGATCTGGTTTTGACTGGTGAAGGTTAAGAAGCAGAAATGTCTTTAAGGTTTTTCCTATTGGGGACTTAGGTGAAATAGTAACAGAAACGCCATCTCCCTTACCCCCTGCTTTCTTTACTCCTTTCTCCTCCACATTTAGCAGCCACCCTTCCTCCCCACCGAGCCCTAGATCTCAGATTCTCCCCGTCTCTTCTGCCTCGGAGTGCTCATTCACAGAAACAGGATAGCAGGGCAAAGTATCTTCTATGAGAGCAAGAGAAGCTGGAAGTGAGAATAACTTAAAGAGACTGAATTAGTAATTTCAGCATTTTAAGAACCCAGTGATATGTCAGGGGCTTCTCTGGCTCCCCAAATCATATCAGAAAGGAAAGGCACCTGTGCAATTAAACATAAAATATCCTATACCAGTGGTCAGCAAACTCATTAGTCAACAGAACCAAATATCAACAGTAAAACGATTGAAATTTCATTTGAAAGCCAAATTTTTTAAACTTAAACTTAAACAAGGTAGGTACATTGTTATTAACTTAATTAGGGTACTCCTAAGGCTTAGGAAGAGCCACACTCAAGGGGCCAAAGAGCCGCATGTGGCTCGCAAGCCGCAGTTTGCCGAACACGGTCCTATACCATTCTCACCAGACTTTCTGGGCTTTACTGGACTAGAGGATCAGTGGCTTTTATTAATAGCTCTTCCTGGTTGACGGGCACTGCCATTCCCAGCTGCGACTGACTCCATGTTCATTCCTGCCTTATGTTATATATACATACACACACACACATACACACACACACACACATATTGATTGATTTCAGAGAGGAAGGGAGAGGGAGAGAGAGATAGAAACATCAATGATGAGAGAGAGAATCACTGATTGGCGGCCTCCTGCACGCCCCCTACTGGAGACCCAGCATGCAAACCGGGGCATGTGCTTAGGTCAAGGCTCAACCACTGAGCAACACAGGCCAGGCCTTGCCTTATGTTCTTTCTGCAACCCCCCACATCAAGGAGTCAGAGAGCCTTCCTGAGCAGATAGAACAAAGAATTTAGCAATCACTGAGGGGAGATTGAGATACCCTCAGCAGACTGTGTTGCAGGAGCTTTCTGATAAGGCAATGATGACAGGGATATTTTTTGTTGTTGTTGGGCTCAAACATACTGAACTGGATCACCTTATATAACAGCTAAACTTCTACCAGCACTAGTCAAATATATTAAGGCTGAGTTTGGGGATGTCTCTACCATTAGGTATAATTTTTGCAATGTATTTACACTGTAGAATTTTTTCAAGTATATAAATAATAAAATTTAAATTTTAAAACATGAAGAATCTTCTTCTACCTCCAAAAAATCATACGTTCTCATACACTGATTCAGGTGAGCATGGCTGCCACTTGGGTTTTATGTACCTTAAGGTAAAGAATCAAAAACTACCAAGTTAGACCTCAATTTTCACAACTCTAGGTGCTAAAATCAGACAAGTTAATTCTTCCAATGTTGGCAATAACTTTAGTTCACATCAACAAAGATTTACTGAAACCGTTCTATATTCCAAGCATTAAGAATACAAAGATGATTAAAATAACCCTCCAAAATGGTAACTCTGCAGGGTGAGGATTTGTGTGCACATATAAAATCATCACATTGTATGTCTTACACATGTAGTTTTGTCAATTACACCTCAATAAGGGGGGTGGGGAGGACCTCCAATTAATTATACTAAAATACCAAAAGCTCAACTAGTCTATTCTTGGGAATACCTACCAAGAGTTTTGTTACATAAATGTATACTCACAAAACATTTTAAATGTAAAAAGTATTCCTAGTGAAGCAGAAAAAGAGGAAACACAACTTAACTTATATTTCTAAAAATAACCTAACTCCAATACCAAAGATATTCCTAGAAAATATTACTCCCTCTGGCTGAAAATATCTGATCTTTAAGCAGGACATAAACCCCTGAATTGAGCTTTTGACAGAAAGGCTATACAGTATACAATGTCTCAAAAGAATTGCATCAGATGTAGTTTAGTTCTACCCATTTCAAAGTCATCTGGAAAGGAAGAAGGGTATTTCATGGAGTTTCACAGCTAATACACCAGTACCATGGCAGCCTGTAATAAGTTTCTGTACTGAAGCCAACTTTCTTTCTAATCATATAGGACTCACAAAGACATAACATTAAAATTTTCCAAAATAGCCCAACTGGTGTGGCTCAGTGGTTGAGCGTCGGCCTATGAACCAGGAAGTCATGGTTTGATTCCTGGTCGGGGCACATGCCCAAGTTGCGGGCTCAATCTCCAGTGTGGGTCGTGCAGGAGGCAGCCAATTGATGATTCTCTTTCATCATTGATGTTTCAATCTCTCTCTCCCTCTCCCTTCCTCTCTGAAATCAATAAAAATGTATTTTAAAAAATTTTTTCCGAAATAGCTTTGAATAGTGTAAATTCTTCTTATTATTAAATTATTAATAGCAATGTTTTAGGGTAAAATAATTTCCAACTACATCTACTCAAAGGCAGAACTTTCCTAAATTGCATTAAGTAAGAAAGACATTCATAATACACTTAGTCTACTTAGTCATATATAACGTCACTAATGACCTAACCAAAATTTTGTTATACAGAGATAGTGAGGATTGATAAAAGGGTATATGCCTAAATCATAGGTAGGGTAAGTGGGAGAAGAAAAAAAAAGCCAAATTTTCATATAAGGAGGTCAGTAGATAAATCCTCAAAATAAAAATCAAGAATTAGCTTTATAATCATGCAACATGGAACATGAAGATAAATATCAAAAGAAAAAGCTAAAAGTGGTGCTTCTGGAGAATGAGAAATGGGTGAGTCTGTTTTTCATAATAAGCCTTATAGTACTACTACTTGAGTCTTAAAAGTATGTGCATTGAAATTTGATAAAAATAAATTTTAAAGGAACATATAGTAGGCTTAAGGCCTTTATAGCCACAATCATTCATTATGGTGAACTATTCTTTTTTCAAAAGATTCATCCCTATAATAAACATCTTCTCCTTAAAAGAGAATGAAATTATTTCAATGAGATTTTACTGCTATAAAGAAAAATAGAGATATTACATAAATGTGGCAAAAAAGTATTTATTGGTACAAATCCAAATACCAAGGCAGATGGGAGAATTCAAATGAATCCTTGATTTTCAAAATAAACAACCTTCCAACAGAGAATTCTAAGTTAAATTGCCTGCCTCACCTATAGAAAATTATGAAAAATAAATCGGTTTCACCTGAAACAATGTACATAGTCTGAATGTATGCCCACAGTAATATGATGTTAAATAAATGATTAAAATTCACACCAGATGTGAGCCATAATCAAAGTGTTCCTTTAATAGAGTCAAGAGTTATGTGTGTTAGGAGTTTATCCACCTTCTCACCTGAATTGTAGAATCATCAGAGCTTGAAATGAGAGTCTTCCCATCAGCTGTGAACTGGATGTGCCGTACAGTGTTCTTGTGCCCATTCCTGGATTGGAAGAGTCTGTTGTTTAGGAGTTCTAAAATCTTCAAAGTAGAAAACCACAGAAAATTAATACAAAGAAACTCAGCAAGACCCAAGCTTATCACCCCAAAGTTATTAAATCAACTACAGAAGGGTATAGAACTTCCATCTCATAGTGCTTTCAATTTAACTAAAGCCACAAATGAATGGTACATATCCATACATGCGCGCGCGCGCGCGCACACACACACACACACACACCCTAAATTAAAACACTCACTGGATGAGACACATGTGCGTTTTGTGAGTTTTTTGCTTAAACCACCTGTAAGACTCACTGGAATGACCACATGGCAGTAGGAATCAGTGGTCCTTCTCAGTAGTCAACTACCCAATTCATCAAACAAGTGGCAGTCTGGGCTCAATGTCCAAAAAGAAAATGACATTAAAGATGGATGAGAGACAAGGCAAGGTCATTATAAAACAACACAGAGACAAGGTAAGATAAAGGATAATGAGGGAGACAGGTAAGGAAAAGAGGATGTGAGTGGGCTGGAAGACATTGTACTGAGAAGCCTTAAAAGGGCTAAAGATTAATATGCCAGATTCAGAGATTAAGAAAGTGGTAGCATGTAAAATCAGAAGAAGAAAAAATGTGGTAGAAGAACTAAAATGACTATGTAAAAAGGTTTTCAAATGAACTCACCCCTCCCCAAAAAGTAAATATGGTTTCTTTGCCCAATGTACTCAAGGAAGCCTAAGGAAAATACAGATGATGCTAAAATAGGAGATTGTAGAATTTCAAACCTAACCTGCATGTCTGAAATAAGGTCCCGTAGAGAGCAAAGGGGATTGTGGGAATGAAAGCCTTCCTGGATGAGCAGGATAGAGGATCTCATAATTCCCCTGGGGGGAAGGCCTAATAGTTGAGCAGAGAAGCTCAGGGTTTGAATCTTAGCTCTGCCACTTACTGATTTTATAAAGTTGTGGAAACTAGGAATTCAGACATCTATCTGTAAAAGAAGAATAATAACTAACATCCAACGAGAGCATGTGACACAGTAAATACCTAATACATAGTAGCTGTTGTTATTTGATGTTACTAGGCTGAATCACATAAAATTGTCATTTTGTAGGTTAAAAACAGTTAAGTAGCAGTAATTTTACATTATTCACTTATGTTATTTATATTATTTGAATATTATTTGATGACTTTAAGGGGGATAAGGATAAGACTAGATAGTAAAAACAAAACGAATGTAGTGCTGGCAACAGGCTAAAAAAGAAAAGGGGAGCCCATAAATGTACAACCGTTCCTTGCTTAACAAACATCCACAATACACTTTTTCGGAGTAGCAGCCATCTTCACAATTGATAAATAACTTTTCAGGATAATGAAAAGAAAACCCAAAGTCTTAGCTCTGAATCCAAGCCACAACAGACATGACTAACATTCCATAACACTGACATCAATTTCCAAAAGCTTTCTTTTTCACTTTGTGTATGAACATATAGTCTCCCCTTTGTGGGTCAATATGAACAGAATATTTTGTGTAATTCCTCATAAAAATGAATAAAAAGTAACATAAATATAGCTATAAATATATTAAGAAATAATTAATTAATTAATACACTGAGAATGAATTCCAAAAAACTTGGGTGAGAAAAAGTTGAAGAAGCCAATGTTCTTTGAAAAACTATTATATAACTAGAGAAAATATGCATTTGTGATGAATTTCATCTGTGAGAAAATAATTTTTATCCAAAATGATTTTTGTTGACTATCTTTTTGTCATATAACCTGCTTTTATTATTTATTTGGTCTTGTTTGGTAAGTTAAGAATTTCAAAAGGTGAAGAGGTGTACAGAAGAACAGCAAGGGATGGTGAAACAGGTAAGCACAGGCAACCCTGCACTGATATTCCCAACAAACCTTATCAGTACCAAAATGGAAACAACTTATCCCTAAACAGCTGCACTTTTAAGAAGAGAAAAAAATGCTCTTTGCAAAGTAATAGAAGCTCTGATAGTATCTGATATACTTTGAAAACAGCAAAACAACTAAGTAGAGAATAAGGAACATAAAAAGACAAAAAGTATGAGAAACAATAGTAAAGGCAATCTGAAAATATACAACCAACAGAATTGTAAGAGTATCTTTGGTCTAACACAGATTTATGTAGTACATGTCCACGTGCCAGACCCATGATTAATTTTAAATAAATAACTATATTGCACAGATTGACTGGAGTCAAGAACTGAATACCTTAATGGTTCCATCGTGGCCTCCAAATGCGACGTACTGAAGATGCGGACTTAAGCAACAGCAGCTAATTTGAGCTTCAGTCAAATAATCAATCTGACCTGTTTTTCCATTAATGAGCTAATGAAAAATAAGACACAATCAGTTATTAGTCTGAAAGAGCAGTTTTTGTTCCTTAGAACAGAGACTTCAATTGAAAAATAATAAAAACAGAGAAAATAACCAACAAGAGTGCCCAAGGGAACAACAAAACCCTTTCCTAGTCTCAGCAGCTGCGTTTAGCACTTCACGCTGTCCTTCCATTTCACCTTTGCAGTTCAAATACATTTTCATAAGAAAATATGAGCTTTTAAAGGTTTAAAAAGCAGCTGCTGTGCCCGCCACCTCAGACACAGCTGTCTGATTTCTAACCCCACAGCTAGCTCCCCACCCTGTTTTCCATTTCTTCGCAGAGCCCGTTTTAATAGGGCCATCACTTGTAAAAAGACACTTTTCTGATATTATTCAATGGGGTTGGTGAAAACAAGACTGAGACAGACATAACATAAAAAGGCAAATTAAAATTAAAATGGGTTTTATAATCTCCAAATCACTCACAAGGCAATATAAATTATTTTTTCCCGTTTTTTGGGGGGAGGAGGGAGCACTGGAGAAGAAACCATGAGCATTATGTGGGTGGCTGGACTTGTAAACTGAAACTAAAAGTACCCAATTTCATAACATGTACCAATGCTAATTATTATTTTTTTAAACCCCCTAATAAAGAGAGGTTATCACACAACTAAAACATGTGACCTAGGAAAGTATTTCTCAAGCTTAAATCAATTGTCAGATACCTCTCTCTGACAGTGTTACAACCTCGATGTCTTGAGTTATTTTTAAATCTATAATAATAAAAGCATAATATGCAAATCAACTGAACACTGACAGAATGGCCGCTCAGACATCCTTCCGGACAACCTTCTAGATCAGTGGTTCTCAACCTTCCTAATGCCGCGACCCTTTAATACAGTTCCTCATGTTGTGGTGACCCCCCCAACCATAAAATTATTTTCATTGCTACTTTATAACTGTAATTTTGCCACTGTTATGAGTCGTAATATAAATATCTGATATGCAGGATGTATTTTCATTGTTACAAATTGAACATAATTAAAGCATAGTGATTAATCACAAAAACAATATGTAATTATATATATGTTTTCTGATGGTCTTAGGCGACCCCTGTAAAAGGGTCACTCGACCCCCAAAGGGGTCACAACCCACAGGTTGAGAACCGCTGTTCTAGATGAAGCAGGGGCTGCAGCCACAGGATCGAGGCAGCCGCCGTGGCTGCAAGGAAGGGTGTGATCAAGGCAGCTGCCTCAGCTGGGAAGGCCTACTCTTCCACGAATTTCCTGCATCAGGCCTCTAGTATGAAATAAGCAGTAATCTTTATTTCAGGTACAAGATTATAGGGTCAATAAATCAAGGTAGCTTTTTCTTTACAGTATTTTACCCAGCACATCCTGATCTAGTAGACATTCAAAATAAAGACGGAACTTCTAAAAGTTTAATATCTTCTCTCAAAAATCGATTTTTATATTTTTTAAAGAAGTGACTAAAAAATGTTTTGTTCACTTAAAGCAACTATTATTTGTCCCTAAATGGCTGAGCTTCTAAGAAGAGAAAAATACTATCCTCAAAAGTCTCCCACAATCATTGCCATAGAATAAAATGGCAATAGTCAGACTAGAGGCCCGGTGCATGAATTTGTGCATGGATGGGGTTCCTCAGGCTGGCTGGGGATTGGAGCCAATCAGGGCTATCTCACCCAGTCCTGATTGGGGCTGATGGGGGCCGGCCGGCCAGAGGGAGGGACTGTAGGAGGTTGGCCAACTGCAGGATGTTGGCTGTGGGAGCACAATGGCCACCAGGGAGCAGCTCCTGTATTGAGCGTCTGGCCCCTGGTGGTCAGTGCACATCACAGTGACCGGTCGACCACTTGTTCGGTCGACCAGTCGTTCGGTCGACCAGTCGTAACAGTTGCTTAGGCTTTTATATATATAAATAACTTTTTTTAAGTCTCACAGTAATGATAACTGTTAAAGAAAGGTTGCAAAAATTTAATGAAGGAAATAGAAGCATGAGAACACTGAAGACAAAAATACTGCAGTGAAAAATCTCCCAAGGTGAAGAACCAGTTTGCTAAATTAATGAGGAATTCACATTCAACCCACATCCCAATCCATCCCAGAAATACAGGGCATCAGGTGACCCGCATCAACATATTAAGGACGAACATAAAATTTGTAAAATACAGAACAAGCCATTATGTAGGGGTATCTCACAGCTTGACTGACCTCCACAGTAGATAAGGAAAAACTACCACATACCATAGGCAATTTACTCCCAGGTACCTGTCTCCTGGATTTAATTCCACCTTGACCATATAACCAACTCACAGACTTCTGAAAAAAGTGAGGCTCAGAGAAGGGATGCAGTTTACTCCACATCACAGAACTAGCTAATGATAATATAGCCGGGACTTGAACCTGGGTCTCCTGAGTGAAGTCACTGTTCTCTCCACTACATCAAGCTGAGCTTTGCAACATTAGAACATGTTCAGCTCTGGCCTACTCTCGGCCGGTCTCTGTCTAAAGCACTTGCTATTTCTTTCTCCTCTTCTCTATTGTTTCTCTCTTTCTTCTAGCTCTGCTTCACCATCTCATTGCATTCTCTTACGTTTCTTGCTATCTATCTTAAACCCAATGATCCTGAAGACATCTGCTCTAAATTACCAGCACTCAAAACTCCTATCAATCCTCTGCCAATGGACCTGACTCTGGGGCTCCTTTCCTCATCAGCCAGTCAAGAAATGCCTTCCTCTTATGTGTCCCACTCGTTGAGGGGCAAGATCTAAGGTACATCTGTTTGGATCCCTAAATGATAGAGCCTTTTCAATTTTGCCTTAAAAACTTTTTCCTGCCCGGCCAACATGGCTCAGTGGTTGAGCGTCGACCTATGAACCAGGAGATCACAGTTTGATTCCCAGGTCAGGGCACATGCTCGGGTTGTGGGCTCAATCCCCAGTGTGAGGCGTGCAGGAGGCAATTGATCAATGGTTCTCTCTCATCAATGATGTTTCTCTTTCTCTCTCTTTCCCTCTCCCTTCCACTCTGAAAGCAATAAAAATATTTAAAAAAAAAAAAAAACTTTTCCTTTCCAGAAACATAAGAAGCATTCAAGAAATATTTTTGAACAAATGCGTGAGTAAATGAGTGAATAAACAGGTGTATTTCAGTATGTGAAGCCCAGCTCCTTCCAGCTTAGTTCCAATGGGTCAGACTCCTTCCTCACTTGATGTGATTTTGTTCTTCCAAAGACCCTGTTATCATTTCCCTGCAATAACACTCCCATTGGTATGCCCATCCCCCTTGCATACTCCAACAGACATGTCTAAATCACTGCTGTGGACAAGTTCAAGTTTGTCCTCATGATAACCTAGACTCCATGCAAATCAAGACATGTGACCACTGATACCAACAGAAGAGGAATGAGATGTTTCCAAATACTATCTGAGCCTCAGCTCAAGACCTATATACTTAGTCAACTGATACCTGAGCATCTGTTGGATACTAGACAACTGTGCCTGAGCCCAAGCTCAAAAGTAAACAAGAAAAATTGTGAATTGTGAGTTCAACCAAGAACCTTGTATGCATATATGCATGGCCCATGGCCACAGACAATTGGGTGGTGAGGGCCTGGGGCAGGGGACTCAGGGGAGGGCTAGAGGGGGTCAATGAGGGGGAAAAAGGGGACATATGTAATACTTTCAACAATAAAGACTTATTTTTTAAAAAATTTTCTAATTGTTTTCTAAAAAATACTTACTTGCAGACGTCTTATATTGTCAACTGCCAGAACCATCACTTCATTTTCTTGAAATACAACATCTATTTCTTGCTTTAACACTATAGCAGAGTTCTCACAAACTTTCTTTGTCTCCCAGAGCTGATTAAGAGATTTTAAAAAACAAAATAAGATTACTGTATCCTCAAAATCTTAATAAAGACAAGCCTTAGCAAAATACAAAACAAGCTTCACACTCAAAATGCCTATCATGCTAAAAAATATTCAATCATTTGATTATAATTCAACAATAAACATTTATTAATTACATGCTCTAGTAAGAAGCAGTTAGTATTGAAGTAATGGGTGCTAGAGCCCAAATGCCTTAGTGTAAATTCTAGTTCTACCTGTAACTTTGGATAGATTAGGTAAACCCAGTGCTATTCAAAGATAAGAACCTTCTGCTGGTTCTCAAACTGTTTCATACCAAGATAAGGGGCTTGTACCAGAATGTAAATCCACTCGACTACACTACACACTGTTAACAGTGTACTTAGTGATTTTTTTAAACAAGACTCCTTGATGAAAGAAGCAGTGCATGGATTATCCTTCTGGCTCAAGCTTATTGAGACGGGCACTTTGTGTAGCACTGACATAACCTTTCTGTGGTGTTTTCCTCAGCTGCACAAAAGACTGTTGTGAGGAGAGAAACCAAGCTGGCGGCATAGGTAAACACCGGAGTTTGCTGCCTCGAACAACCACTTCAAAAATACAACTAAAAGATGGAACAGACATCATCCAGAACCACAGGAAGGCTGGCTGAGTAGAAATTCTACAACTAGAAGGAAAGAGAAAAGCATACCGAGACTCAGAGGAGGCGCAGTGCGGAAGTAAAATACTAAGATGTGGGGGTGCATGCGGAGAGGGCTGGCAGCTGAGGGCACGGTTGTCATTTTCAATCGGGAGGGAGTCTCAGACTCTGAGCTCCAGTTCCGGGCAAGTCTCTAGGGACCCAGACTCATAAGGGAGAAGCCGGACTGTCTGGCATTGGTCAGAACTTGAGGGCAGCTTTCTCTCGGAGGGGCTTGCAGTCATTACTGGGACACTGAGAAGCAGAGCCTCTGAGAGCAGGATTGAGAGCAGCCATAACTGCTAGCCCCGCCCTGTTTATCCGGTGGGACCTGCCCCACCCAAGCCTTGCATCGAGGCTTTTGCTGGATAGCCTCAGGCAAAGGCTAGATTAGCACCTCCCTAGAGATCCAGGAGCCAGGAAACCCAGAGGTCAGAGTGGGACCATCCAGTTTGCAGCTCCATGGAACCATAAAGGACAAACTCAGGGGGCAGACTCAATGAGCACCAAAGCCCCATTGAAGCAAGTCTTGCCCCAGAGGGGTGTCTCCAGCACAGAAGTTCTCCCACTGCAGACACAGCTGATTCTCACAGCCAGTTGGCCTGGAGGTCAATTCCTTCCAGTGATAACTACAACAATCTAGGCACAAAGGCCACAAGGGGGTACAACAACAGTGTCCTCCTCAGGTAATTGGGGAGGCTAAACCACTGGGCCCTAGAGGACACCTAGCACACAAAGCCACTCTATCAACACAGGGAAGCATAAAAAATGCGGAGACAAAGAAAAAGGACACAAATGACAGAAATGGAGGAAAGCAAACTATTGGACATAGAGTTCAAAACCACACTTTTAAGGTTTTTAAAGAATTTTCTAGAAACTGCCGATAAACTTAATGAGATCTACAAGAAATCTAATGAGACCCTCAAGGTTGTGATAAAGGACCAACTAGAAATTAAGCATACACTGACTGAAATAAAGAATATTATACAGACTCCCAACAGCAGACTAGAGGATTGCAAGAATCAAGTCAACGATTTGAAATATGAAGAAGCAAAAAACACCCAACCAGAAAAGCAAAAAGAAAAAAGAATCCAAAAATATGAAGAATATGAAGATAGTGTAAGGAGCCTCTGGGACAGCTTCAAGCGTACCACATCAGAATTATGGGGGTGCCAGAAGAAGAGAGAGAGCAAGATATTGAAAACCTATTTGAAGAAATAATGACAGAAAACTTCCCCTACCTGGTGAAAGAAATAGACTCACAAGTCCAGGAAGCGCAGAGATCCCCAAACAAAAGGAATCCAAAGAGGACCACACCAAGACACATCATAATTAAAATGCCAAGAGCAAAAGACAAAGAGAGAATCTTAAAAGCAGCAAGAGAAAGAAAGTCAGTCACCTACAAGGGAGTACCCATACGACTGTCAGCTGATTTCTCAATGGAAACTATGCAGGCCAGAAGGGAGTGGCAAGAAATATTCAAAGTGATGAATGCCAAGAACCTACAACCGAGATTACTTTATCCAGCAAAGCTATCATTCAGAATTGAAGGTCAGATAAAGAGCTTCACAGATAAGAAAAAGCTAAAGGAGTTCATCACCACCAAACCAGTATTATATGAAATGCTCAAAGGTATTCTTTAAGAAGAGGAAGAAGAAGAAAAAGGTAAAGATACAAATTATGAACAACAAATACACATCTATCAACAAGTGAATCTGAAAATCAAGTGAATAATCTGATGAACAGAATGAACTGGTAATTATGATAGAATCAGGGGCATAGAAAGGGAGTGGACTGGCTATTCTTGGGGGGGAAAGGGGTGAGGGAGATGCGGGAAGAGACTGGACAAAAATCGTGCACCTATGGATGAGGACAATGGGTGGGGAGTGAGGGAGGAGGGTAGGGTGGGAACTGGGTGGAGGGGAGTTATGGGGGTGGGAAAAGAGGAACAAATGTAATAATCTGAACAATAAAGATTTAATTTAAAAAAATAAAAGAGCCTTTGAACAGCAAAAAAAAAAAGACTGTTGTGAGGATTAGCAAATACATGTACAGCACTTTGAATGACATCAGGCATACAGTATATACTACATGAATTTTAGTTACAATCTGTACAAAACACTGTATTAGATGCTACAGAGAAAACCAGAGTCCCTGGCCTCAACAAATTTATCATTTAAAATATGTGCACAAGTCAGAGGAGCAACAGAGTATTAGAGGTGAGGAGTAAATCAAATGTATACTGAAGTCCAAGGCAGGATTTGGTAAGTACCATAAGAAAATGACTTAAGAGTTACAGTCCCCCAAATGAAACACTAGGAAAGGCTTCAGAGGAGTCTTGTGGCTTGTAGGACCGTTAGGATTTTAATAAGGAGAGGTAGGGAGAAGTCGGGTATTCCAAAGACAAGAAACCACATAAGCAAAAGTAAAGAGGCAAGGAACTATATGCTTGGGGAAATGTGAGCAGTTTAGCGTAGGTCACCTATAGAAATAAACTAGAAGACGGACTGCAGCAGAATGAGGCCATACTGTAGAAAAATTTGATAGGAGATTTAGTACACATTTACTTTGGTATGCAAAGGAGCCACTATCTGGTTGTTGTTTTAGCAAAAATGACATGGCTATATGCACATAAGGAAAATATCTTAGAAGCAACAAGTAAAAAACCAAGGCAGAATCTAATACAAAAGAGGCAACAGGTAATGAGTATTTAAACTTGAAATGGAAAAGTAGAAATAAATGGTAGAAAATGGAAAGGTAGGATCCATTGGATTTGGCAAGAAACTATATGTGGGAATTCAAGGTAGAGGAAATAGTCAATACTACTCTGAGGAATAAAATGTAACATATTTAAATTAAACAAAATACAGTTTAATCACTGGACTCCTCCAGCACCTGGCCTATAGTAATATTCAATGAACATGTCCTAAATGAATGAAACTGTTATGTCCACATAACAGCACTTTTCAAAGATAAATCTAAATGTACTGGTTTCCTATTTCATTTCCCCCAATACAGCCCATCAATTTCCTAATTTGTAGGAGGTTTAGCTTACCATCAATAAATGTCTAAAACAAAAATGTCAGTATTTCTCACCCTGATTGTTTGGTCATCAGAAGATGTCAAAAACGATGATCCATCAGGAGAAAACATCACACAATGAACCCAACTTAAATGTCCTCTGCAATCAGCCACTTTTAAACAGGAGTCCACATTCCACAACTACAGAATAAATACAGCATACAGGAAGTCACAATCACAAGCATTTTATATATGTACCAGAGGCCCAATGCACGAAATCCGTGCAAGGGGCTCAGCCCTCGCAGCCCTGGTTTCATCCAGAAGGACATCCGTAAGGTCGTTCGGCTGTTCAGTCTAATTAGCATATTACACTTTCATTATTATCCTATCTAATAAAAGAGAAACATGGTAATTAGCCATACCTCCGCTACCCTTCCCATTGGCTAATCAGGGCGATATGCAAATTAACTGCTAGCCAAGATGGTGGCCAGCAGCCAGGCAGCTTGAAGCTAACATGAGGCTTGCTTGCTTCAGTGACGGAGGACTCCAATGTTCCCCGCCTGCCTTGCCGGCCTCTGAGCTTGCAGTTTGAAACATTGTTACAAATATAGAAGCTAAACAAAACCCCAGAAACTTGCTTTCAGCCCGCCAGGATCTCAGAGCTGGAGTTGATACAGTGTTTCGATCATAGAACCCAAACAAACCAGATACCTGCTTTCAGCAGCCAAGCCTCAGAGCTAAAGCTGGCCCAGAATAAAAAAGAAAAAAAGAAAAAAAGGAGCAGTTGGGAGCTTCAGTCACCCGTCAACCTGAAAACAGCCCTCAGCCCCTCACCCAGACTGGCCAGGCACCCCAGTGGGGACCCTCACCCTGAAGGGTGTGTGAACAGCTGCAAACAGCCATCAGCCCCTCACCCAGGCTGGCCAGGAACCCCAGTGGGGACCCCCACCCTGATCCAGGACACCCTTCAGGGCAAACCAGCCGGCCCCCACCCGTGCACCAGGCCTCTATCCTATATAGTAAAAGGGTAATATGCCTCTCAGCACCGGGATCAACGGAGCCGCGAGGCCTCCCGGCACCGGGATCAGTGTGACAGGGGGCAGCGCCCAAACCCCCTGATCGCCCTGTGGCTCTGTGTGTGACAGGGGGTGGGGCCACAACCTCCCTATCCGCCCTGCTCTGTTCGTGACAGGGGAAGGTGCCCCAACCCCCTGATCGCCCTGCGGCTCTGTGTGTGACAGGGTGTGGTGCCCCAAACACCCCACACACACACACAGGCCCTGCTCTGTGTGTGACGGGGTAGAGCCATAACTTCCCCGTCGGCCCTGCCCTGATTGTGACAGGGTGCGGCGCCCCAACCCCCTGATCCACCCTGCTCTGTGTTTGACAGGGGGCGGTGCCCCAACTCCCCTATCGGCCCTACTCTGTGAGTGACAAGGGGCAGCGCCCCAACCCGATACGCCCTTCTCTGTACGTGACAGGGGTGGCGCCACAACCTCCCCATCGATCCTGCCTTGAGTGTGACAGAGGGCAGTGCCCCAAGGCCCCAATCGGCCCTACCCTGAGCGTGACTGAGGGAGGCATCGCAACCTCCTGATCCGCCCTGCTCTGTGCATGACAGGGGGCGGTGCCCCAACTCCCCAATCGGCCCTGCTCTGAGCCCGACCAGGGGCTGCACCTAGGGATTAGGCATGCCCTCTGCCACCCGGGAGCAGGCCTAAGCCAGCAGGTCGTTATCTCCCAAGGGGTCCCAGACTGTGAGAGGACACAGGCCGGGCTGAGGGAACCCCCCTTCCCGGCCAGTGCACAAATTTTTGTGCACCAGGCCTCTAGTGGATAATAAATGACTTGTGCAGACTATTCATTGATTTCATTATTTTATTTATTTATTTATTTGTTTGTTTATTTATTTTTATGTTCACCCTAGGATATGTTTATTAATTTGAGAGGAAGGGGGACAGAGAGGAAAAAACATTTATTATTGCCTCTGTACACATCCCAACTAGGGATAGGACCCACAACCTAGGTGTATGCCCTAACTAGAATCAAACCCATAACCTTTTGGTGCATGGGACAACACTCCAACCAACTGAGCCACCTGGTCAGAGCATTTTATTATTTTTTATCGCAAAAAACTGGAAACAACTCAAATGACCAACAGGACCAACTGAATAAATTACATATATTACCCATTGAATGGAATACTATGAGGCCAAAAACAGTAATGAGAAAAGCATCCTGATAACGACTAGTTTCTGGGCAATGCTGTTTACAAAAACAAAGCAGAGTATATATATTTCTGTAGAAGAATATATACATATATGTATATACACACTATGCAATACAAAAAAATAAGAAACGGTAAATATATAAATGTATACAAATGTGGAGATAAACAGTACGTATAAATACTTGCTTATATATGCAAAAAGAAACATTGGAATGTTAAACAAAAACCAAAATGGTTATCTATGGACAGGGGTGGAAAAGAGTGGACGGGAAGGGATAATGATGAAAGCAAGACTTCTCTGAGTATAACTTATTATAAAGCTTTGGTGTAGAATCATGCAAACGTTTTATGTGTTTTTTAAAAATCAATTTAAAAAAATAGATAAACACAAGAAGCTTCTATATTCAGACTATTTTCCACTGTCATCTAATCCTCATTTCAAGTGATTGCAAAATCCTATAACAAATGAAGGTACTAATTGTACATGTACACATTTCTCCTGCTATTCATGCTTGTTACAAATTGTCAGTGTCTACCACCAGCCTGGCTGTATTCTGTCCTCAGTACTGCTGTAAATGACTCAAATATATTCCAGTCTAATGAAGTACCATATGTGCCCGAGTTCCTCTCATTACACTCTGAATTACAGACCTACTTTATGATTTCAGAATAGCATGGACAAACAAGTGCTTCATCACATGCCCAGTGGTTTTCAATCAGTGAGTTCTATGGCTACAAATTAAGTACATGAAATTTTCTCTGCCTTATCTCTAGAGTCCAAGGTGGGACACAGAGATGAAAGTGGTTATACTCCTGAAAAATCTCCCTTGAAATCCTTCCCTCTCCTGCTTTTTAGTTCTCCCCCCATCGTTTCTTTGTTACCTGGAGCCTCCCAAACCTCATCCCTGTATTTCAAGAAGAAAAGATAATGTTCCCAGGAGCTTTCTAAGAATAGGATGAAGATTTTAGAAGTGACAGGAAAAGCAGAAAGATGGGTTGCATCTCCACACCTCCTAAAAATCCTGACAAAACCCAGAGCAGGCCCTAGCCAGGTGACTGGTTGGTTGGTGCATTGTCCCCTACACCAAAAAGGCTGCAGGTTCGATCTCTACTCAGGGCACGTAAGAGAGGCAACAGACCGATATTTCTCTCTCACATTGATGTTTCTTTCTCTCCCTTTCTCACTGTCCAAAATCAATAATAATAATGATTTGTTTAAAAAAAAACACACGTATATTCTCAGGTGAGGATTAAAAAAAAAAAATCCAGAAAGGGGAAATTTCCAACCACACCTACCTTGAGGATCTCCAGGTAAGGTGCAAGATTCCTAGCAGATCTGAAAATTTCAATCCAAGGCCTTTACCAAAGAGAACACTGCCCACAGCACCCTACTCCCCACTGTTTCAAATAGGACTGGAGTTTGTTCACACTCACTGCCTCTGCTCCCATTGGAACGATTCTTGGCAGGGAAATTCTAAGTCACACTGCTGAACTTAGAATTACGAGGAGCTTACAGAACTCATCCATCACTCTCATTTCATCTGTCTCTCCATACTGAACGCCTATAGTTCAGCAACTCTCTCTCTCTCACACTTACACACATACACATACACACAGACACACACACACCCACCCCTTCAGAGTAAGGGGCAAGATTGGCAAACTCACTAAAAATTGCTGAAATAAGCACAGAACACTGAAGAAGTGCTTGCAGTAGTCAAGCTTCCTTTGAAGAGAACCTGTGAACCAAATAATTTTCCAGATAAAGGCCCATCCTCATTTTCTTGGGCTGTAATCAGAAAGGACTTCAAATTACCTGGTAGTAAGAACCACTTAAGAAATGGGTAGTAACAAAGCATGGAAAAACCGTCTTTGGAGGAAAAATATCAGGGAATTCATTGCTTTTTTAAAAAATATACCAATTCACTGGGTAGGAGTCTTCCAGGGCCAGAGACACAGACTCTGAATATAAACCTATCACGTAAGTTCTAAATTACAAACACAAGGGTCATTTTATTCATTAGTGCTTAGCTATGAACATCCTACATTAACCAATTATAAATATACTAGAGGCCCAGTGCACAAAAATTTGTGCACTCGGGAGGGGGGGGGGGGTGTCCCTCACCTCGGCCTGTGCTCTCTCGCAGTCTGGAACCCCTCGGGAGATAACAACCTGCTGGCTTAGGCCTGCTCCCGGGTGGCAGAGGGCAGGCCCAATCCCTAGGTGCAGCCCCTGGTCGGGCTCAGAGCAGGGCCGATTGGGGAGTTGGGGTGCCGCCCCCTGTCATGCACAGAGCAGGGCGGATCGGAAGGTTGCGATGCCACCCACAGTCACGCTCAGGGTAGGGCCGATTGGGGGGTTGGGGCACCGCCCCCTGTCACATTCAAGGCAGGGCCAATCAGGGGGTTGGGGCGCCACCCCTTATCACGCACAGAGCAGGGCGAATAAGGGGGTTGGGGCGCTGCCCCTTGTCACTCACAGAGCAGGGCCCATCAGGGGGTTGGGGCACCACCCCCTGTCACGCACAGAGCAGGGCCTGCCGGGGTCCTGCCCCAGCGGGTCCAGGGGTTCCCAAAGGTGTAGATGGAGTTGGCGAAGAAGGAAGGACACGGAGACAGCGTTCAGTTGATCAGCAGCCTAGCCAGGATCTCTAGCCCAGATCTCCAGCCAAGTTCTGGTCTGGATCTCCAGAGAGGTTCTGCTTCGGATCTCCAGCGAGGTTCTGTAGCCATGTTCCCTCGCTAGGTTCTCCAGCCAGGTTCTGTCCAGGCTCTCCAGTCAGGTTCAGTGTCCAGGTTCCAGTCAGGTTCTCCTGTCAATCTCTGTAGTCAGGTTCAGTCCAGGATCCCTTGCCATGTTCTCCCGCTAGGCTCTGTCTCTAGGCTCCGAGGCCAGTCCCTCTCCAGGATCCTCCGGCATGGTCTCTCCAGCACAGTTCTTCTGTCTCTAGGCTCCGTGTAGATTCTGTCTTCTTGATTCTGTTCTAAGTTCTGAGTCTTTCTGTCTTGTTACAACTGTATTTATACCAGTTGATTCAATCCTATCAATCTCTATTACAAAGGTTAGGGCGTTTCTTATCTCCATTCCAGGGAGAAAAGATTATGTAGTTTAAGCATGATTGTTCGTAGTTAAAGGGATTAATTACCCGCCTGGCACTTAGTTGAGGGGTTTTATTCCCTCCCTAACTTCAGGGGAAAATCCCTACCTGGGGATTCAACCTTTCTCGGAGAGGTGACTTTGGTTAAAACACAGCGCCAAGAAGGTGAGCAAACATATTAAGAACCGTATGCCATATATGCCAGGTCCCTTGAAACAGCAAGGATGGACCGGCTCCCGGCAAGGGCCAATCAGGGGGTTGGGGCGCTGCCCCCTGTCACGCACAGAGCAGGGCCCATCAGGGGGTTGGGGAGCTCCCCCGTCACGCACAGAGTAGGGCCGATAGGGGAGTTGGGGCACCGCCCCCTGTCACACACAGAGCAGGGAGGATCAGGGGGTTGGGGCGCTGCCACTGTCACACTCAGGGCAGGGCCGATGGGGAGGTTATGGCTCTACCCCATCACACACAGAGCAAAGCCCGTGGGGCGGGGGGGGTTGGGGCGCCGCCCTCTCTCACTCACAGAGCAGGGCCGATCAGGGGGTTGGGGCGCCGCCACTCTCACACTCAGGGCAGGGCCGATGGGGAGGTTATGGCTCTACCCCGTCACACACAGAGCAGGGTCCGTGGAGGGGGGGGAGGGAGGAGTTAGGGCGCCACACCCTGTCACACACAGAGCGGGGCCGATCAGGGTTGGGGCGCCGCACCCTGTCACACACAGAGCCGCAAGGCGATCAGGGGGTTGGGGAGCTCCCCCCTATCAGGCACAGAGCAGGGCTGATCAGGGGGTTCGGGCGCCTTCCCCTGTCACGAACAGAGCAGGGTGGATAGGGAGGTTGGGATCTCGCCCCCTGTCACACACAGAGCCACAGGACTATCAGGGGGTTTGGGCGCTGCCCCCTGTCACGCTGATCCCGGTGCTGGGAGGCATATTACCCTTTTACTATATAGGATAGAGGCCTGGTGCACGGGTGGGGGCCAGCTGGTTTGCCCTGAAGGGTGTCCTGGATCAGGGTGGGGGTCCCCACTGGGGTTCCTGGCCAGCCTGGGTGAGGGGATGATGGCTGTTTTCAGGCTGGCGGGTGACTGAAGCTCCCAACTGCTCCTTTTTTTCTTTTTTCTTTTTATTCTGGGCCAGCTTTAGCTCTGACTCCAGCTCTGAGGCCTCTGCTGCTGAAAGCAGGTATCTGGTTTGTTTGGGTTCTATAATCGAAACACTGTATCAACTCCAGCTCTGAGATCCCGGCAGGCTGAAAGCAGATTTCTGGTGTTTTGTTTAGCTTCTATATTTGTAACAATGTTTCAAACTGCAAGCTCAGAGGCCGGCAAGGCAGGCGGGGAACGTTGGTTTCCTCCGTCACTGAAGCAAGCAAGCCTCATGTTAGCTTCAAGCTGCCTGGCTGCCGGCCGCCATCTTGGCTGGCAGTTAATTTGCATATCGCCCTGATTAGCCAATGGGAAGGGTAGCGGATGTATGGCTAATTACCATGTTTCTCTTTTATTAGATAGGCTCTTCCATCTTATCCTTCTCAGTGATCTAAGAAATCTGAACTGGACTCAGCTCTCATCATTACTTTTACAGAAGAGCGTATGCCTACTGTTTAAGAGATGCTTTGTTTCTGCTTCGAAAACCAGTGGTCATTCCACTGTTTCCTCAGACCATGGCACATACTACCCATCCAACAAATACTTGGTGAATAATACTGTCATCCCCAGTATGATTTGTCATACAGTCAAGTCTTTAACCTGCTAAAGTAATAAAGATAGCCATCTAGTTTAAAGCTACAAGTCATTATGCCATGAAGAAAATACAATTTCCCAAGCAAACATCCTCAGCAGTTAATGGTTTAAGCAGCCCATTCTTCATCATCCTTGTACCTCTGGAGACCCAGACTTCACAGCGTAAATTCAATTACTCACCTCCACACAGTACTGGGACAAAGCCACCACTGCCAAATGGTTATGGGGGGAGAAGTCACAGTACCGGATGGTGCTATTATGGCCTATATGGATTTCTGTCAATAGGCCACTGGTATTAATGTCAAGAAGCTGTCAACATAAAAAAGAGAGAAGCTATGAAAGTAAAATATTTTTAAAAATAAGCTATATCCAAACTGAATCGAAATTTATTTCTAAAAGAATATCCCGCCATTTCAAATATAAAGTGTAAATCCTGAAAATACACTATAATTACTGATAATTAGCATATTATTAACAGTCATAAGTAAGATATAAATCAATACATATATACTCTTAAAATATCACTCATCTTGAAACATGTTTCCTATAAAAGAAAGTTTATCACAGATGATCTCTCTGGCCTAGAGAGATACAGAACCCCTGTGGAAAAAAAAATGGAGTAGCCAAATTAACATATAGAGCAGTTCTTCCTAATGCTTGTTTATTCAAAAAAGAAAATGGATAATCACAAATGAAGATGATCAAAATAATATATTGCAGAGGCTTGCTAAAATGAAATTAGTTCAATCATTTCTAGTTCTCTTCAGAGCTACCAAATTACTCCATTACAATCAATCATTTTCCCATTTTTTAACCAAAGAAGAGCTACTTTTGAGTAACTCAAACTTCATTTCAATTTTTGAAATATTTTTAAATACTGAGTATACTCTTCAAAAATTTTTCCAAATGATACAAACACTGATACCAATATATATACAGTATAGCAATGTAAGGGCAAGGCAGTCTTACAAAGGGAAATAAGCCATGAAAATGTCCTGGGAATGCAGCATGCACAGATGGTAAGCAGCACAGCATCAGGGGTGAACCACAAAGGACAGGGAATCATACTTAAAATGCCTTCCAGGACATGTCATTTTTAAAAATTAATGGCTGAGAGTGAGAGAGGAAACTTGGCAAATATGATATAGCCAGCTATCCTGATTATTGAGTAGCAAAAAGAAGATACCTAATAATAGGTGTGAACTAACAACACAAAAGAGTTGGAAAGAAATAAGAGGAGGGGAATGGAGAGACCAAAAGTAAGAAATTGGGATCTACTTGTAGTTAAGGGCGATCTTAGGGTAGCTTTATTTTATTTTTAATATTTTTTTATTCGTGTCAGAGAGGAAGAGGAAGAGAGAGATAGAAACATCAATGATGAGAGAGAATCGTTGATTGGCTGTCTCCTGCACATCCCCTACTGGGGATCGAGCCCACAACCTGGGCATGTGCCCTTGACCGGAATCGAACCTTCAGTTCACAGGTCGACGCTCTATCCACTGAGCCAAACCAGCTGGGGCGGTAGCTTTATTTTAGCAGGTAAAATAAGGAACTGGTCTAGATTTTTAAACTAAGAAGGCATTTCATGCAATATAAAACTATTTTCCTCTCTCACTGTAACATATCTTCTAAAATGTTCAAATTCTGCTCAACACCATTATTCACTATGGAAATGCAAATTAAGCTACAATGGGATACCACTTCATGTAATAGGGTGATTATAACACAATAAAGGAAAAATAAGTGTTGACAAGGATATGGAGAAATTGGAACTCTTGTACATTGCTAATGGGGATATAAATGGTGCAGATGCTATGGAAAAATGTGGTGGTTCCTCAAAAAGCTAAGTACAGAATTGCCCTATGACCCAGCACTTCCATCTCCAGGTACATACACAAAAGAATTGAGAATAGAGGCTCAAACAGATACTTGCATTCCAATGTTCATTACAACATTACTCATAATAGCCAACAGTTGAAAACAACCCAAATGTCCATCAGCAAATGAAAGGATAAAATGTGATCTATCCACAGAATGAAAAATTAGGTAGCCATAATAGTTCTGGTACATGCTCCAATATGGATGAACCTTGAAAATAGTATGCTAAATGAAATAAACCAGACACAAAAGGTTCAATATTTTATGATTCCACTTACATTAAATAAGAATAGGCAAAATCATAGATTAGATTAGAGGTCGCTAGAGATTCCAGGGAGAAGGGGATATGGAGTTTTTATACTAGTTATAGGGTTAGGGTTTCTGTTTGGAATGAAAAATATTTTTAGCAACAGTGGTGACAGTTGTACACTGCTGTAAATATGATTAATGTCACTAAATTGTACATTTTAAAATGCTTAAAGTGGCAAATTTTACATCTATATATTTTACAACAAAAAATATTTGTAATCTTCAAGTTGTAAATATAGTGGTTTCTTTTCTGTTCTTATAGTCTTTCACAAATTTAAGACAAAAGGAGATATTTTTATTTAGTTTCCTGATAAAGGGGTATAAACCTATAAGCAGCCAAGATCCAAGGGTCACAGCTACTAGATCGATAATAATAACATAAACAATCCCTCAGTGAGTTTTTATATAACTACTAGAGGCCCGGTGCACAAAAATTTGTGCACTGGGGGGGGTCCCTCAGCCTGGCCTGTGCCCTCTCGTAGTCTGGGACCCCTTGGGAGATAACGACCTGCTGGCTTAGGCCTGCCCCTGGGTGGCAGAGGGCAGGCCCAATCCCTAGGTGCAGCCCCTGGTCGGGCTCAGAGCAGGGCCAATTGGGGAGTTGGGGCGCCGCCCCCTGTCATGCACAGAGCAGGGCGATCGGGAGGTTGTGATGCAACCCTCAGTCACGTTCAGGGTAGGGCCGATTGGGGGGTTGGGGCACCATCCCCTGTCATACTCAAGGCAGGGTCAATGGGGAGGTTGCGGCGCCACCCCCTGTCACGCACAGAGCAGGGCCAATCAGGGGGTTGGGGCACTGCCCCCTGTCACGAACATAGCAGGGCGGATAGGGAGGTTGTGGCCCCGCCCCCTGTCACACACTGAGCCGCAGGGCGATCAGGGGGTTTGGGCGCTGCCCCCTGTAACGCTATCCTGGTGCCTGGAGGCCTCGCGGCTCCGCTGATCCCGGTGCTGGGAGGCATATTACCCTTGTACTATATAGGATAGAGGCCTGGTCCACGGGTGGGAGCCGGCTGGTTTGCCCTGAAGGGTGTCCTGGATCAGGTTGGGGGTCCCCACTGGGGTGCGTGGCCAGCCTGGGTGAGGGGATGATGGCTGTTTGCAGCTGTTCACACACCCTTCACGGTGCGGGTCCCCACTGGTGTGCCTGGCCAGTCTGGGTGAGGGGCTGAGGGCTGTTTTCAGGCTGGGGGTGCCTGAAGCTCCCAACCGCTCCTTTTTTTCTTTTTTTCTTTTTTATTCTGGGCCAGCTTTAGCTTTGAGGCTTGGCTCCAGCTCTTAGGCCTCCGCTGCTGAAAGTAGGTTTCTGGCCTTTGCTTACAATGTTGTGATCCTGCTGGCTGAAGCCCGGCGGACTAAAGCAGGTTTCTGGGTTTTGTTTAGCTTCTATATTTGTTACATAGTTGCTTAGAGTTGCAGCTCAGAGCAGACGTTGGAGTCTTCCGTCACTGAAGCAAACAAGCCTCATGTTAGTTTCAAGCTGCCTGGCTGCCAGCCGCCATCTTGGCTGGCAGTTAATTTGCATATTGCCCTGATTAGCCAATGGGAAGGGTAGCGGTCGTACGCCAATTACCATGTTTCTCTTTTATTAGATAGGATATGGTATATTTCAATGTGTTCTTTAAAATGTAATATCTGAAATGAGGGCAAAAGGGATAAGTTAGTAAAAGAATATAGACTTTCAGTTATAAGATGAATAAGGTATGAGGATCTAATGTATAACATGGTGACTATAGTTAAGAACACTATTGCATAACTGAAATTTATGAAGAGAATAAAACTTAAATGTTCTCATCAAAAAAAGGTAAACATGTGAGATAACCCTTGTATTATTTTGATTGGGGGAATCCTTTCATAGTGTATAGTGATATATCAAATCATCACATTATACACTTCAAATATCTTACATTTTATTTGTCAATTATACCTCAATAAAGCTAAAAATAAAACTGTAATATCTCTTATTCAAGTCTTCTAAAATTACTGTTAGAATGGAATGTTGCTGAGCCATAAAACCTGGCTCTCCAAGTCATGATGTAACTTTGAACAAATTCCTTGGCTGTTCTAAACCTCATTTGTCTCATTATTATCATTGGGCAATTGCAATCTGCTTGTCCCTTGGGTATTTATATGAAAAGAAATTACAAATACAAGCTATTATTAGATTTGAAAGAGGAGGAAGGCATTTCCTTGTCTTTTACTTTTTTTGCATCTTCCTCATTTACTTCATAGAAATCTCACAATTGTCTTCAGGCATTGATGAGTATTTTTTGCTTATCAGTCACAAAATCACAAAATTTTAGGGGTAAGAAAGCACTTTGAAAATCACCTAAATCCTGGCCAGGTGGTTGGGGCGTCATTCTGTACACCGAAGGGTTGCAGGTTCGATTCCTGGTCAGGGCATGTACCCAGGTTTCGAGTTTGATCCCTAGTGTTCGGGTGCTTACAGGAGGAAGCCAATTAAGGTTTCTTTCTCTCTCTCTCTCTCTAGCTCTCTCCTTCCCTCTAGCTCCAAGATCAATGAAAACATGTCCTCAGGTGAGGATTAAAAAAAAAGTTTTAATCACCTGAATCAACATATTCAAAATTTTAAAACAACAACAAGAAGTGATACAGAAAGTATTCTATGCTCTTAATAAATCTGAGGAACACTGGATTAAACAACACCAATTGTTTCTGTACTGTAGGACTTCCTGAAGCCTTAAATAGGTTAGTACACACTAATTACTTATAAGAGGGAAGCAATACATGCCATTCCTAAACCTGTATGACCATGGAGACCATTTCTCACAAGGCCTATTGACATCCCCTAGAGCACAGAGCTAAATCATGTAGCTATACTTTATTTATTTCAATAAACAATGTAAAAATGCAAAAATCAACAGAAGTTTTAATTTTCTTTAAATTTGGCTTTTTAAAATATTGGTACTTACAAAGATTTTATTTTTTGCTGCCACCATTATCTTAGAACCGTCAGAAGACCACGAACAACATTTCACGATCACTTCTATATCCTCTTGAGGCTCCTCCGAACTTAGGAAGAACTGCTTCACATTAATGCTTTTCCTCTCATTTGCTGATTTCACATCCCAAAGCTTTAATTACAAACATAACCAAAACATTTTAAGTTTATTTTAATCTCAAATCACACCTCTAGAGTGCCACCAGGATTAAATATCCCGCAAACTACTCACTTTACCTAATGATTACTTTTATTTATTATTTTTATAAAACTTTTAAATTAAGAACTCCAGTTTCATTCAGTATATTCCTAAAAAGAAAACAATTAGAAGCACTGCCTGAAATGCAGAATGGAAAACTAAATAAAATGTTCAAAGAGCCTTGCATGTGTGGAGAAAGCTGTGTGGACAGTAGGATGAGCTTGGAAGAAAAGTGAGACGAAGACAAACAACTTGCGACTGCTGCCCTCTGCTGTGCCACGTGTGAAATGCGCTTCACATCTACTGCATGACAGCATGCAGTAGATGTGAACACAAGACCCAGTCCAAGCCAAGTTATAATCTAGCATCCAGAGAAACCATTCTGCAAAAAGGGAAATTAGAAGATATGCTGAAAGCTCTGCCTGGAAATCTCAGAACTTGTCAGACAGACATACTCTACAGATAGAAGACTGAAGATTTTTCTCTGAATACCCGATCAGATCAACACAAAAGATCTAAAGAGTCTGACATCAGGAGTTCAACATTAAAAATGACAGCCAGGATAGCCACTTGGCCTGGAGGTCAAACCCTCCCTGGAATTAGCCACAACAATCAAGATTTAACTATAAGACTGCGAACAAAGACCACTAGGGGGTGCACCAAGGAAGCATAACAAAATGCGGAGACAAAGAAACAGGACAAAATTGTCAAAGGAAGATATAGAGTTCAGAACCACACTTTTAAGGTCTCTCAAGAACTGTTTAGAAGCTGCCGATAAACTTAATGAGATCTACACGAAAACTAATAAGACCCTCGATCTTATATTGGGGAACCAACTAGAAATTAAGCATACACGGACTGAAATAACAAATATTATACAGACGCCCGACAGCAGACCAGAGGAGCGCAAGAATCAAGTCAATGATTTGAAATGCGAGGAAGCAAAAAACATCCAACCGGAAAAGCAAAATGAAAAAAATCCAAAAATGCGAGGATAGTGTAAGGAGCCTCTGGGACAGCTTCAAGCGTACCAACATCAGAATTATAGGGGTGCCAGAAGATGAGAGAGAGCAAGATATTGAAAACCTATTTGAAGAAATAATGACAGAAAACTTCCCCCACCTGGTGAAAGAAATGGACTTACAGGTCCAAGAAGCGCGGAGAACCCCAAACAAAAGGAATCCAAAGAGGACCACACCAAGACACATCATAATTAAAATGCCAAGAGCAAAAGATAAAGAGAGAATCTTAAAAACAGCAAGAGAAAGAAACTCAGTTACCTACAAGGGAATACCCATACGACTGTCAGCTGATTTCTCAACAGAAACTTTGCAGGCCAGAAGGGAGAGGCAAGAAATATTCAAAGTGATGAATACCAAGAACCTACAACCAAGATTACTTTATCCAGCAAAGCTATCATTCAGAATTGAAGGTCAGATAAAGAGCTTCACAGATAAGGAAAAGCTAAAGGAGTTCATCACCACCAAACCAGGATTATATGAAATGCTGAAAGGTATCCTTTAAGAAGAGGAAGAGGAAGAAAAAGGTAAAGATACAAATTATGAACAACAAATATGCATCTATCAACAAGTGAATCTAAGAATCAAGTGAATAAATAATCTGATGAACAGAATGAACTGTTGATTATAATAAAATCAGGGACATAAAAAGGGAATGGACTGACTATTCTTGGGGGGGAAAGGGGTGTGGGAGATATGGGAAGAGACTGGACAAAAATCGTGCACCTATGGATGAGGACAGTGGGTGGGGAGTGAGGGCGGAGGGTGGGGCGGGAACTGGGAGGAGGGGAGTTATGGGGGGGGGGGGGGAAAGAGGAACAAATGTAATAATCTGAACAATAAAGATTTAATTAAAAAAAAAAAAATGACAGCCAGCCCAGCTGGCATGGCTCAGTGGTTGAGTGTTGACCTGTGAACCAGAAGGTCATGGTTCAATTCCTGGTCAGGGCACATGCCTGGGTTGCAGGCTCAGTCCCCAGTGGGGATGTAGAGGAGGCAGCCGATCAACGATTCTCTCTCATCATTGATGTTTCTATCTCTCTCTCCCTCTCCCTTCCTTTCTGAAATCAATAAAAATATTTATTTTATTAAAATTAAGAAAGATTCAACCAGAGGATCAGTATCAAGAGAATTTACCTTGCTATAATTTAGGAGTCACCTAGTAGCTTTAACGTATCTCCTTTTCTAGAGAATCTAACAAAAAAAGTGCCCAAAGGGGTTCAAGTATTTCCTTGGAAGAGGTATATGCCAATACAATGAATTGTTTGCATGTTTTAAGTTTAACTGTGTTCTACGAACATCAAAGAGATACAACAAGAAGATGACAAGGTCTCTGCCAATCATAAACCTATATTCAACCTTACCAGAGAAATACAAGACACATGAAAATGAACTAAACAGAAAACATTTACAAGTAGAAATCGGAAGACAAACCAAGCAATTGCCTTTCTTTCTTCCTCTCTTTCTTTCTTCCTCTCTTTCTTTTCTCTCTTCTTCCTTCCTTCCTTCCTTCCTTCCTTCCTTCCTTCCTTCCTTCCTTCCTTCCTTTCTCTTTCCTCCCTCCCTCCCTCCCTCCCTCCCTCCCTCCCTCCCTCCCTTCCTTCCTTTTTCTTTCTTTCATTTATCTATCTACCTACCTACCTACCAACATAGGTATACAGATAGATACATACATATATACTCAGAACCAGATGGATGTTATAAAAGAATACTTTCTGAAGAAGGCTTTGCATAGTTTTAAAGGTCATTAAAAACTATGGACAAGTAAACTGTAGGCAAAAAAACAAAACCCCATAAAAACACTAAGAACTAAAAGAAACATATATAGAAACACTAGCTGAAATAAGCCCTCAAAATTACCCTGCCTAGAAGTGACAATTAGTGCTTAATATATGGGAGGGAGAATACAGAAATTTGATAGGAGATATGAAGCTGTATTATAAAGCTACTGTTCTCAAAGCTGCCTGGTACTGGCACAAGAACAGACATATAGATCAATGGAATAGAATAGAGAGCCCAGAAATCGACCCGAACCAATATGCTCAATTAATATTTGACAAAGGAGGCAAGAACATACAATGGAGTCAAGACAGTCTCTTCAATAAACGGTGCTGGGAAAATTGGACAGATACATGCAAAAAATTAAACTAGACCATCAACTTACACCATACACAAAAATAAACTCAAAATGGATAAAGGACTTAAATGTAAGATGGAAAACCATAAAAATACTAGAGGAATCCAAAGGCAACAAAATCTCAGACATATGCCGAAGCAATTTCTTCACCGATACATCTCCTAGGGCAGTGATGGCGAACCTTTTGAGCTCGGCGTGTCAGCATTTTGAAAAACTCTAACTTAAATCTGGTGCCGTATCACATATAGAAATTTTTTGATATTTGCAACCATAGTAAAACAAAGACTTATATTTTTGATATTTATTTTATACTAGAGGCCCGGTGCACAAAAATTTGTGCCCTGGGGGGGGGGGGTCCCTCAGCTCGGCCTGTGCCCTCTCGCAGTCTGGGACCCCTCAGGGGATAACCACCTGCTGACTTAGGCTCGCTCCCTGGGGGATAGGGCCTAAGATGGCAATCAGACATCCCTCTGGCAGCCCAGCAGCCCTCGGGGGATATCCACTTGCCAGCGGGGAGCAGACCTAAGCTGCAGTCAGACATCCCTAGCGCTGCTGAGGAGGCAGGAGAGGCTCCCACCACCACCACTGTACTGGCAGCCATCAGCCTGGCTTGTGGCTGAGCAGAGCTCCCCCATGTGGGAGCGCACTGACCACCAGAGGGCAGCTCCTGCATTGAGCATCTGCCCCCTGGTGGTCAGTGTGTGTCATAGTAACCAGTCATTCCCAGTCTTTCTGCTGTTAGGGTCAGTTTGCATATTACCCTTTTACTATATAGAATAGAGGCCTGGTGCACGGGTGGGGGCCGGGTGGTTTGCCCTGAAGGGTGTCCCGGATCAGGGTGGGGGTCCTGCTTGGGTGCCTGGCCAGCCTGGGTGAGGGGCTGATGGCTATTTGCAGCTAGTCAAACCCCCTTCAAGGTAGGGGTCCCCACTGGGGTGCCTGGCCAGCCTGGATGAGGGGCTAATGGCTGTTTTCAGGTTGGCCACACCCCCTTTAGGGTGGGGGTCCCCACTGGGGTGCCTGGCCAGCCTGGGTGAGGGGCTGAGGGCCATTTTCAGCCTGGCCGGTGACTGAAGCTCCCAGCCTCTCCTTTTTTTCTTTTCTTTTTTTTTTTTTATTCTGGGATTTATTTACCTTCTATAATTGAAACTTCATTGCTGTCACTGGAGCTGAGAGCCGGCTCTAGCTCTGAGGCCACGGCCTGCTGAAAGCAGGTATCTGGGGTTTGTTTAGTTTCTATAATTGAAACTTTATTGCTGTCACTGGAGCTGAGAGCCGGGCCGTGACAGGCGGGGAACCTTGGGTTCCTCCATTACTGGAGCAAGCAAGCCTCCTGCTCGCTTCAGCTGCGTGGCTGCCGGCCGCCATCTTGGTTGGCAGTTATTTTGCATATCACCCTGATTAGCCAATGGGAAGCATAGTGAAGGTACAGTCAATTACCCTTTTTGCCTTTTATTAGATAGAATATTTAAATGCCATTTAACAAAGAAAAATTAACCAAAAAAATGAGTTTGCGTGTCACCTCTGACACGCGTGTCATAGGTTCGCCATCACTGTCCTAGGGCATTGGAAACTAAAGAGAAAATAAACAAATGGGACTACATCAAAATATAAAGCTTCTGCACAGCAAAAGAAACCATCAACAAAACAACAAGAAAGCCCACTGCATGGGAGAACATATTTGCCAATGTTATCACCGATAAGGGTTTAATCTCCAACCTGTACAAGGAACTCATACAACTTAACAAAAGGAAGATAAACAATCCAATCAAAAAATGGGCAACAGACCTAAATAGACACTTTTCAAAAGAGGACATTCAGAAAGCCAAGAGACATGTGAAAACATGCTCAAAGTCACTAATCATCCAAGAAATGCAAATCAAAACGACAATGAGGTACCATCTCACACCTGTCAGAATGGCTATCATCAACAAATCAACAAACGACAAGTGCTGGAGAGGATGTAGAGAAAAGGGAACACTCGTGCACTGCTGGTGGGAATGCAGACTGGTGTAGCCACTATGGAAGACAGTATGGAGTTTCCTCAAAAAGTTAAAAATGGAACTTCCATTTGACCCATTAATCCCACTGCTAGGAATATATCTCAAGAAACCAGAAACACCAATCAGAAAGGATATATGCACCCCTATGTTCATAGCAGCACAATTTACCATAGCTAAGATCTGGAAACAGCCTAAGTGCCCATCAACAGATGAATGGATTAGAAAACTGTGGTACATATACACAATGAATACTATGCTGCTGTATAAAAGAAGAAATTCTTACCATTTGCAACGGCATGGATGGAACTGGAGAGCATTATGCTAAGTGAAATAAGCCAGTCAGTGAAAGAAAAATACCACATGATCTCACTCATTTATGGATAATAAAGAGCATTATAAACTGATGAACAAAAATAGATACAGGGGCAGAGCAGCATTAAACAGACTGTCAAAATACAGCAGGAAGGTTGGGGAGGGTTGGGGGGTGGGGGGGTAAGAGATCAACCAAAAGACTTGTATGCATGCATATACGCATAACCAATGGACACAAGACACTGGGGGGTAGGGGAGGCTGGGGGAAGGTCAAGGGGCAAAAAAAAGGAGACAAATGTACTACTCTTTGTAATATTTTTTTTTAAATATATATATATTTTATTGATTTTTTACAGAGAGGAAGGGAGAGAGATAGAGAGTTAGAAACATCGATGAGAGAGAAACATCGATCAGCTGCCTCCTGCACATCTCCTACTGGGGATGTGCCCGCAACCCAGGTACATGCCCTTGACCGGAATCGAACCTGGGACCCCTCAGTCCGCAAGCCGACGCTCTATCCACTGAGCCAAACCGGTTTCGGCTCTTTGTAATATTTTAAGCAATAAAAAAAAGAGAGAGAGAGAAAATACCTTAATCATCAAAAAGAAAAAAAAGAAATTTGATAGGAACAGAGGCAGCAGAATGATGGAAGGTGAAGAGCCTTCGAATTAATACCTAATGAACCTGGGTTATCACAATTTATAACATGGTACCTTTTCACCCCAGCTAAAAGTGGCAAGATGAAAATAGAGGTAGGGAGGATTCTCTAGCAGCTCCGCACTGGGCTAAGGAGGAATGAAGAGTGCATCTTAGAAAGCTGCTATTAGACATGAAGGATGACTGCAGGAACCCACAGCAAACACTATAGAATGGGAGGGGAAAGGTAGACCAAAAGACAAGGAAGTCAAAGGTGGGTTGGACTTTTTTTTTTTTACCATATACAATCTTTTTTTTTAAATTTTTAATACATTTATTATTTTGCAGCACCAGTTTTCCACTGATGAAAACGACAAAGACATAATATAAAAACAGGTAATGAGTCATAGTGAAATAGAATATATTAAAATCAATAAATTTTACCAATGGAAAATACAAATGTGACAAAGTTTGTAACACGTTCATTGCCAAGACATAGAAGCAATTCAAATATGTTAAGAAAAATTAATAAAAAATTAACAAAGGAAGAAAGGAGAATCAATAAACAGACTAGAATGATTGTAGAAACAAGAAAAAAAAAAGAGTGAGATTATTGGAGAAGTTAGGTGAAATTTTAAGGAGGAAGAATTTAGGTTTTTTAGAACTATAATTTAGGGCAGCAGTCACCAACCTTTCGGATCTCATGGGCCACCAGTGGTCCGTAAACCACGGGTTGGTGACTGCTGACTTAGGGGACTGAACTAAACTTTTTTCGAATTTATGAACTTTAAAGCATAAGGTAGTAAACCATGAATAAACAATCATTATGACAAGCAATTACAGTTACATTAAATAAGGTCCTGGAAGTTGAAGCTCTTTCTGCAGAAATGTGAAACAAGCCTAATTCATAACCCAATTCTAAGGCTATAAAATTACAACCCATTTTAATGATAAACAAAAGCATACCTTTAATGTTCCATCAGCTGAACAACTAGCCAAAAACTTATCATCTGGTGAAAATCTGCAGTGATTGACTGAATTGGTATGGCCAAACATGGTATTTCGACATTGTTTTTGATCCAAATCCCAGAGCTATTTGAGAAAGATAAAAATATAACTAAAAAACTAATACTGAATGGAGGAAAGTTAGAAGTCATGTGAAGTTCTTTCTTCCATTTCACTTAAGCTTTTCCAGTTACAGGCAGATGTTCAATTTGCAGTAACACAAAGGGGAACTTGTGATTAACAAGTAATGGGGCAACCCTTAGGTCAGCACCTAAATCCACTCAGGGACTCAAGGCTCGCCTGGACTTTTAGTTTGAGCACTAAGTAACTGAACAATTATTGCTTATTTTAACAAGGTGGTTTGGATTCATTATTATTCTACTCAGTTTTATAATAAGTAATATGCAAAATAAATCACCCCAAATTCTTTTAGGTGCTAGATTACCCAACTCAAAAAGTGGTCATTTCTAAGATTTCCCAATGCAAACCTTGAGTGTGCTAAGTTAAAATCTATTAATGCTCTAAAAAATGACTCAAAAGTACAAGGATAGCAAAGATAGATATACTAGTAAATATATGACAGGAAATATAAGGGGTTAGAAGAGTAAATTAAACAATACTCTCAGGAATCTATCAACCAAATTCAGCATGTGGGACATTACACAGGATAAATGATTCAATTTCTCTAACCAAACAATGGCATAAAAAAATAGAGGCAGAGAGAAAGGGGAACTTTTATAGAATAAGCAAGACTTAAGAGGCATAATAACAATCAAATGCCACCTGAACTTCAGATTCTGACCCCAATCAACCCATGGTAGAAAGATATGTTTTGAGATTAATGGGGAAATGTGTACATGAAGTATTTTGGGGTGATATGAGATGATATCTAGGATTTGCTAAAAATGCTCTAGTCCAAAAAAAAATTGGGGTTTGTGGGAAAATAAAATAAGATTGGGAAAATGTTGATAATTGTTGGAGCTAGATGGTGGATAGCAGAGGAGTTCATTACTGTCTCCTCTCCTTTTGGGTATAGTTGAAAAGTATTTAAAAATGCAAATAAAGGGGACAATAGTAATCTCTGGTGATTTATGCCAACTAAACTAAACACAAAAGGGTAAACCAAGTATCCCCCACAATTAATTTAAATCTTTAGGAAATGATGAGTAAGTGAGGGAAGTCCTGTTCTTCACGGTCATCTCCATGCTTGGTTCCTTTATCCCAACCAGTACCAGGTGAACCCAGTTCCTCAGAGGAGCAAGTTACATGGGGGCAGCTTTAGACTTACATATTTTCATTGGCTTCTCTCAGTTCAAGAATCACAAGAAGTGAGTTCTAATAGCCCTCAGGATAATGCAGGTGTGGTGTGACAGGTCTTACAGTAAAACTTGTTCTTAATTAAAACTTTTGACTAACCAATAACCCCTTCCTACATCTTAGAGATTTTAGTCTACATTTAACAGAAGGAAATATATTGCCCTGGCCAGTGTGGCTCAGTTGGTTGTCTCATGCACTAAGAGGTCACTGGTTTGATTTTGGTCAAGGCACATACCCGGGTTATGGGCTTGATCTCCAGTAGGGGGCATGCAGGAGCCAGCTGATCAATGATTCTCTCACATCATTGATATTTCTCTCTATCCCTCTCCCTTCCTCTCTCTAAAATCAATAAAAATGTATTTTAAAAATAATAATAAATAGCCCAGCCAGTGTGGCTCAATGGTTGAGCATTGACCTATGAACCAGGAGGTCACGGTTCGATTCTCAGTGAGAGCACATGCCCAGGTTGCGGACTTGATCCCTAGTGGGGGACATGCAGGAGGCAGCCGATCAATGATTCTTTCTCATCATGGATGTTTCTCTCTCTCCCTCTCCCTTCCTCTCTGAAATCAATAAAAATATATTTTAAAATAATAATAAATAAATGGAGGAAATATAAACTTCCTCACCCTACAAAATGTTAACAATAACATCAAAATTAGTCACATATACTACAAAAGTCACCTAGTTTTAGAAGTGGATTCATTCAAATAGAGCAGAGCTTTTCTGAAATGGTACAACAGTCTTATTTTTAAAGGTGGTTTACTCAATAGGATAAGCTTTACTGAGTAAAAGTGATCTATAATGGTAAGATAATTTTATGCTACTATATTATTTTGATCCAATCTGGTGTTTTCAAATTGTGTCTGCAGGGCACAGGGACTCCAGAAACATGTCTGAAAAAGCACTGGGGGTGGGGTGGGGGGGGGGGGAGTAAGAGAGGGAAGAAGAGAGATTAGAAATGCAGGCCCATACCTCCACCTCAACACAAAAAAAAGTGGGTTTTATCTGTTCTACACACTGACCTCCTATCTAAAAGTTCTCTTTGGGCCCTATCAGTGGACAGAACATCGGCCTGTGGACTGAAGGGTCCCGGGTTCAATTCTGGTCAAGGGCATATGCCCAGGTTGCGGATTCAATCCCCAGTAGGGGGTGTGCAGGAGGCAGCCGATCAGTGTTTCTCTCTCATCATTGATGTTTCTATCTCTCAGTCTCTCTCTCGTCCTCTCAGAAATCAATAAAATATATACTCTTTAAAAATTATATCGTTATTTTAAAAAAAAAAAAAAGTTCTCTTTGGGAGGAAAAAAAAAAGGTTCAGCTTCCTGAAAAGGGGAGGGGGCAATTTTCAACAAATGTTTCCATATTTTCATAAATTTTTTTAATAGCTTATTTAAATGTCAAAACACAGAGTCTATGAGGTTTTCCAAACTGAAATGTTTTACCTACTTCACCAAAAAATGCAATGTCCCAATGCAAAAATGGTGTGACATTTACAAAGAAAGGGCATAAACCAAACCAAAAAAAGAATCCAAAAGAAGTTAGCAGACATTTCTGGGATCCAAGAAAATTTAATCTAGCTATCTTTAGTATGCCACTTAAGTGGGGGAAAAAGATAGACTCTTTTATAAATTGTAATTATAAAACATTATCAAACACGTGAAATGAATATCTAATGTTGGTTTTAGAGGGTTGTTGTTTTTTTACATTTTTTTTCCTATTGGCACCTTTTCCCCCCTTCTTCTGACAACAAAATCTCTCTTTTGAATCAAACCCCACTTATAACTCAAGTGGAGCTGACCTCACCTCATCTGTCCAATTTCTACATGACTAAACTTGTGATCCTTGGTCAATCTAAGGATTCCATCCTACCGGCTAGTAGGGTTATTTAAAAATGAGTATGTAACCAGAACCAGGTCAACTACAGCTTTCTCTAAAATTAAATATGCAGAATCTGGGAAAAAGCAAGTTTCTCTTCCTCTGTGATTATGAGTTGTAAGACCTATATAAGCCGAGCTGAGAATAGCTCTATTTCCTGTCACACAGAGATACCATGCCTGAACCAACAAAAAGGAAGCCAAGTCTAGATATGGACAGGGAGTTAGAGCCTGCGGACGTAGTCTAAGCGTTTGGAATCAGCTCTGTCTGAAGCCATGCTCCCTCTAGCCTTTCCAGTTACATGAGCCAATAATATCTTTTGTTGCTGTTGAGTGAGCTAATATGAAAGTCTGTGTCACTGCAACCAAGAGCCCTGATTAATACAATGTACAAGAAAGTCAAAGGCGATGTCCTGATGGGTCTACAAATGTATCTACATCATTCTCATTATCCACACTTACTTTGAGGAAGCAGTCACTTGACCCAGTGGCTAAGAGAAGGTGATGTCTGCTGTGAGTAAAGTGGCAGCAGTTGACTTGCTCTGAGTGCTCATCATAGCTTTGTACCAGTTGCCCAGTCACAGAATTCCAAATCTAAAGAAAATTTTAAAAATAAAATTTACCACTACCTCTTATTTTGAAATAAAGCAAGTAAAATAGGAACTGCTTTATGGATGCTATCCATTCTGTCTGTCAGATTTCCTCAGGCGTAGATGATGCTAATAAATACCTCCCACTTCCCTAAAACATGTCAAATAGCTTTTGTTAATAAAGCTTATTTTGCAAGTCTATACATGTGTCTTTCTATAGCATAAATGGAATCTCCTCAAAACATTAGTCTTCAAGGGCAAGATTTCAGATGTTCATATGAATGAAAGCAGGCAGAGAAGTGCTATATGCGAATGGAATAATGGGCTTCGCTGGGAAGGATGAAATCCAAGACCTGGCTATACCACTTTTAATTTAAGTGTCCCTGGGCAAGTCCTTAATTTTCCTGCACCTCAGTTCCCTCTTAAGGAATATGTATACCTGTCCCACAAGCATGGTATCAAATGGGACAAAGGGTATGGTAAGTGTTCTGATGACCTCAAGATACCAATAAGTAAGTATAGGCAGATGGCTCAGTGAAAAAAATAGACTGTAGATTCTGAGGGAAACCTAGCTTTGAACCCTGGCTCCAAGAGTCTGGGCAAATAATTTCATCTCTGAACCTGTTTCCTCATCTGAAAAATAGGATCAATACTTACTTTGCAAGTTGTAGAGTGAAACTGATCATTTAAGAAAATGTATAGTATAAAGCTTCATGCAGTATTGAGTTCACAATAAAAAAATAATCATCATTCTGATCACTATGTAAGACGACTAACTAAGCATGTCTACTCCATCTACAATAAACAAATGAAATAAATTACCTAATCACTCTTCACTGGGCTTTGGACTTCTCAGAGGTACTAATGTCCCTCTCATAGCATTTTCTTTTTATCTCATCAAAGCACTCCCTAGAGGTCCAGAGAGTTTCCTTTATTTTGAAGTTCTTTTAATTTCTGTCTCTTGCTTTAAATTTTGAATTCTTAGGAAAGAGAAACTTGATATTATTTCCTTTTACTCCTTATAACTTTGACTTTGGAACTGCTCAGAGTGGCCAACTGCAAGTCTGACTCAGAGTAAAGGTTACAGAGTAAATTAACTAGTTGGTTGTAAAGTCACCTAAGAGAGTCCAATATATCAAGAAATAGATTTCTCCAAGATCTCAATTTGGTCTGGATACTCCAGAGCATTATTCAAGTGGATAGAAACTCCAGGAAAACTCCTAAGCCAATTATATTGTTCCAAAGGTCCACTCCACCTAGCCAAATTCAGCACTCCACAACCCTTTGAAAAAAGCCTGAAGTGAAATTCCCCCTCCATTTGTCATATAAAACATTCCCTTGGACTTCAATTTATCTTATATTCTGTATAAACGCTCTAGCTAAAAGCCAAATTTAGGCACAAGAGACAAGAAAGAAAATTAACAAAGATAAAAACTCCTTTATTTATTTTCCTCTATTTACTTTTTAGACTAGGAAACTAATTATTAATTTGTTCACCCATCTGGTTTTGCACTGAATATAAGCCAGTTCATAAAGGTAAAAAATTCGGGTTGCATTTCATAAATTATAACAGAATCCAATCTCAGATAGTAATTTTGTACAGTAACAGTAGACTTGACTTTTAGAATTTAAATATATTCTAATATGCACAGTATTGGGTATGTGCCCTTTTCAATTTTTCTCAAGAGACATATTTTACCTGTAAGGTTTTATCAGCTCCACAAGAAGCTATTCTGTGACCATCCTCAGAAAAGCAAGCATGGTAAGCAAGATTTAAACTGATATTTAACCCACAGACCAGTCAATAAATGGCAGGCAAATTCTTAATTTGTAATTCTTTTTCTCAGCTGCCTGGTAAATATCTCAGACTGAACAACCTGGATATTTTGCTGGGACTTAAATATAAAGGTTTTTCAGAGAGTTCATTTACAATGGATAAAACTAATTTACCTCAAGTTAGTAGATTAACAGGCAAGAAGGAGTCCTTTAAACCCTTCTTATCCTAGTCCCTCTATTATGGAAAAAGAAAATAAATTCTGTGGTGATTACAACTGAAGAGGAAAATGTTTCCTTACCTTCACTTTTTTATCCACTGAGCAGGTTGCTATAAATTTGTCATCTGTTGAGAATGCACAGCAAAGCACTTCATCTTCGTGACCCTTGATTTCTAGAAGTTTCTCTCCTGTTTCAGCTTTGAACACCTGCACAAGCAACAACAAAATCTTTTTACTATGTATCACTTAACCATGAACCATCTATTTAAGAGCCAGGGTCCGTAACGTCCAAAATGACTGAAGGGACAACCGAATGCCAGGCTTCACGCGCAGCAGGCTCGGGTGGGCAGGGACTGGTGAGCAGGATGAACTGCTGACCTCTCAGTCCCTCCCCTCCCCGGCTCCCACGGGCACCCGCAGCAACCCAGCACTGACTGCCGCCACCACGGGTGCTACGGCAACCCAGCACTGACTGCCAAAGGGGCTGTGGGCTCTGGAACGCCACAGCGCTGAGGCAGGAGGGGGCTGTGGGCCCCAGCTGGCCAGGGCGAGGTGGAATTCTGTGTCTCATGCGATTGAGGGAGTGGACGGCCTACAAACCAAACCCTGACAGGAGGGAGAAGGGAGCCCCATTCCTCGCAGAATCGGCAGTTGGATAGCTTGCTGTCAGCGGCCTGCCAGTCAGGAATCCCATTCACCCACACCCCGGACCCCGGCGATCAGGCCGGCAGAGGCAGTTAGAGGCAATCAGGCCAGCAGGGGAGAGCAGTTAGGGGCGAGATCAGGCCGGCAGGGGAGGGCAGTTGGGGTGATCAGGCAGGCAGGCAGAGACAGGGGCAATCAGGCAGGCAGGCAAGTGAGTGGTTAGAAGCCAGCGGTCCCAGATTGCGAGAGGGATGTCCAGTTGGAGAGGGTGCAGGCTGGGCTGAGGGAACCCCACCCTCCACAAATTTCATGCAGCAGGCCACTAGTCTATATTAATAAAAGGGTAATATGCTAATTAGACCAGATAGACTGGACATCTTCCAGACGTCCTTCCAGACAAAGCCACGGCAGCTGCGAGGGCTGAGGAGGGCCGGCAGTGGCAGCAGCAGAGGGGCTGATGGGGGTGGTGCCTTCCCCTGATCAGCCCGGTCACCTCCCGCAGAGGGAGGTCAGAGGCAGTAGCAGCAGTGAGGTGATGGGGGAAGCACCTTCCCCTGATCAGCCTGGTCGCCTCCCACAGAAGCAGGGAGTGGGCCTAAGCCGTCAGTAGGACATCCCCTGAGTGCTCCCAGACTGTGAGAGGGGGCAGGCCGGGCTGAGGGGGACCCCCCCCCCCCGGCAGTGCACGAATTTTCATGCACCTGGCCTCTAGTTATTGAATTAAAACCTTTCCTTAAAAGATCCTAATCATTGTTATTTGGCAACAAAAATGGACCTTGGAAAAATCACTCCAAAAATCAGAATTTGTGTCAGAATCTGTATGTTTTAAAATAGAGAACTATCCATTGTTAAATGTTAGTAATATTAATAAAAATAACTAACAGAGTATAGTTTCAGTTCGTGAGAATAGTTTCACAAATTCTTAACAAGCAAATAGAAAATATTTCATGCAATATAATTTCTTTCTGGGGCTCAAAAGACAAAATTAGTAATAAAGCACACATAAGAATAAAGGTTATAGTCATAATCTTACAAAGACTAATGCTATCATAATTATAAAAGTTTTAACTAATTTGATCCTGATTCCTTCAAAATCCAAAAGTTAGAGCACAAGTTTAAAGTAAAGCACTCATTCATATTTTCTAAAAACAAATGAGAACTTAAAAGGAAATTCCTTCAGGCACCTTAGGAAACAACCTAGCCCAGTTCCATTTATCGCCAGAAATCTATGCCTGAGCTGTTGATAAAATAGGTATTTTACTTAATCATTGTTTTTCAGTCAGAGCCCTGCTCACTCTGCTAGAAAGTCCTATGTCTTTCAACAATTATCAATTCCTCATTACCTTTAGCTGGCACATGGGTGATGACAACTGACTGGCAGGGTAAAAGGCACCTCTATGTCACTTACCAAGTTTAGAATTATGGAGAAAAAAAAACAAAAAACACTACCATATCTTTAAACACTACCATATCTTTAAAATCGCTAGAGAAAGCTTTTATAAAATGTTCAAGAGATTCAGTTTCTCTATCGCTTTGTGCAATTTACTTGACTTTTAGAATTTAGATATATTTTAATACACACAGTATTGCGTACATGCCCTTTTCAATTTTTCTCAAGAGACATATTTTACCTGTAAGGTTTTATCAGCTCCACAAGAAGCTATTCTGTGGCCGTCCTCAGAAAAGCAAGCATGGTACACAGCATCTGTATGGGGGCGGACAACTAAGCGAGAGAGATTCTTGATGTTCTTTTTGTTTCTAAATACAAGGAAAAAAGGAACAGAAACCCAACAAGTGAGAATAAACTTCAGTAATAAACTGTCTTTTAGCTTAGTTATATTCCCCAAAATACAAAATTCTTAAAATTAAATTGCCAACATGGAAATGACAGCATAGAAGATCACCTGAAGGAAAAAAGCATAATATAACAAACTTGGCATTTTAAGAGAAGTGCAGGAAGGCCGGGGAGGGTTGGGGGGTGGGTAAGAGATCAACCGAAGGACTTGTATGCATGCATATAAGCATAACCAATGGACACAAGACACTGAGGGGTATGGGAGGCTAGGGGAAGGTCAAGGGGAGAAAAAAAAAAGGAGACATATATAATACTCTTTGTAATACTTTAAGCAATAAAACAATTTAAAAAATAAAAAAAAGAGAAGTGCCACCCTATATCAAGCAACCTGTCATGTGTTACAAATGTCACTGAGTTGGAAGAAATCTAGTTAATCAGATACACATCACCTTCTATTTTCCTTTGATGCTTTAATAATAATATGTACACCTGCCATTATGATGATGTACTTTAAAACCGCTCTTCCCAGAGGAAGAAGAAAAAGGTAAAGATAAAATTATGAACAACAAATACACATCTATCAACAAGTGAATCTAAAAATCAAGTGAATAAATAATCTGATGAACAGAATAAACTGGTGAATATAATAGAATCAGGGCATAGAAAGGGAGTGGACTGACTATTCTCGGGGGGGAAAGAGGTGTTGGGGGTGCGGGAAGAGACTGGACAAAAATCGTACACCTACAGATGAGGACAGTGGTGGGGGGGTAAGGGCAGAGGGTGGGGTGGGAACCAGGTGGAGGGGAGCTATGGGGGGGGGGGGGGAGAGGAACAACTGTAATAATCTGAACAATAAAGATTTAATTTTAAAAAAATGCTCCAAAAATAGAGCAGGAGATTACCCAGAACTGTGAACTAAATAAAAAAAATAAAAAATAAAAAACCGCTCTCCTCTAAGTACAATTATTCAGATATAGAGAAAAAGTAAATAAAGCAATGTTATTTTCTGTGTATCGTAATCTACTGAATACTAACTATCCCACAGGTATAAATATTATATTATTTTTCATGGGCTAAAGAACAAAAGGGTAATGGAATATAACATATACTTAAAATGAGAAAAGTATCAGAACAGTCAGGATTTCTGTGTCAGTAACTCTCAGTACAAGAATATATGTTAAATGGTTTCGTGCTTAATTTAAGAGTCAAAGTTTGGCCCTAGCCAGTTTGGCTCAATGGATAGTGGGGCCTAAGGGTTGAAGGGTCTCTGGTTCGATTCCAGTCAAGAGTGTGTACTTCAGTTGCAGGCTCGATCCCTGGCCCTAGTTGGGGCTCATATGGGAGGCAACCAATTGATGTGTCTCTCTTTCACATCAATGTTTCTGTCTATTCTCTCTCTCTCTCTCTCTCTCTCCCTCTCTCTCCCTCTCTCTCTCTCTCTCTCTCCCCCCCCCCCCCCCGCTTCCTCCCTCAGTAAGGCACGCAAGCCTAATCAAGTCTCAGCCTCTGTGCCTGTTTTCTCATTTGTAAAATAGGGCAAATAATATTTAATAGTACCTTATAAGGTTGTTCTAAAGATAAAATGAGTAAGATGTGAGCTTACTGTATATTACAGGCATGAAAAAGATGATATTTTAGCTTTCCTTTTACTAACTGATAAGATTAAGATTACTAATTGATAAAAGCAAAACTGAATGGCGTCTTTTAGAAGTTAGAAGAATCATGATTCAGGGAAAGTTTAATAAGGACTAAGTGCAAGACAAAGTGCTAATCCAGCGGTTCTCAACCCTTTGGGGGTCGAATGACCCTTTCACAGGGGTTACCTAAGACCATCGGAAAACACATATATAATTACATATTGTTTTTGTGATTAATCACTATGCTTTAATTATGTTCAATTTGTAACAATGAAAATACATCCTGCATATCAGATATTTACATTATGATTCATAACAGTAGCAAAATTACAGTTATGAAGTAGCAACGAAAATAATTTTATGGTTGGGGGTCACCACAACATGAAGAACTGTATTAAAGGGTCGCGACATTAGGAAGATTGAGAACCACTGTGCTAATCATTTTATACCCGATATCTCATTTAATCTTCAAAAAAATTGTACTTACCTAAAAGGACTGTTATCTCTATTTTACTTAGGAGAAAGGAGAGGAAGCTATAACTTGTTCAAAAATCATAAAACTGTGATTTTAGAAAGGAGACTCAAAAGTAGGTTTGTGGCTTCAAAGCCCATGTTCTTCACTACTTATTGTATTACACTAAGTAAAGCATTTGGTGTGAATATTTAGAATGGCTTGTCAAAATGCCATACAGACAAGCATCTATTTCTATGGACTCTTTGAACATGTATGTTTCTCCTATGCTTACTTCTCTAAAACTTTCCAATAAGTAAGAATGCTTATTAAAAGTTCCAGCCTTTCTGAAGAACTGTAGTTAAATCTTCCTGGAGTGAACTTATTCACTACCTGAAAAAATAATGATATAATTAGCACACTGTTCCCTTTGGTCTCTCCTAACCTACTTACATCCACTCCAGGTAAAGCACTCCGTTATCGACCTCCTGCTTGGCCTGCAGCTTAGCTTGCTGATAAACTTCTGAAGTTTCCGGCTCACAGAGACCCAACTGTACAATACTAGGAAATGGTTGTCGTCCAAGAAGATGTCCATTTAAAGATAAAAACTCCTGGAAATTCTCACAGACTGCATAATCCTATGAACAAACTGAAATCTCTTAGAAACATAACCAGAGCCAACATTTTTCTGTTTCTGTGATCTCATCACTTTAAAGGTTTAAATAACGTATCTCTATGTGAGCTAAACTTGAATAACCAACCACTTAGGTAACAAATATAGACTTTTAAACATAGGATGAAAATCTCATTATCAAAGTACTACTTTCTTAATACATTCTTTAAAAACAATAACAAAAAAAAAAAAAAAAAAAAACACTGAACACTTTACTTCTTCAAATTTCAAAACTCAATCCTACTCACATTCCCAATAGGCTAGGAAGCAAAATAATTAGAATAATCAAAGGTCAAAATAAGAAAATTCTCTTTCTTCATTCCTTTCTATTCTGCTCGTCCCCACTATTAAACCCTAGAATTAAATGTCAGAAAAAGCATGTCCTTTCAGGACTTACTTGTTGAATGAATATATACCTTTTCATCCAGTATATCCCTGTATTCCACAAATTCATGAATCAGATGAGCAGGGCCTACAAGTTCTGTTTTTGCTTTAATCCAATCCAGGGAAAACATTAAAGCACAAAGTTCCTTTTAAAAAAAAAAATAATAATAAGATCAGGAGCCCTGTTAAAGAAATCAGAGAATTTTAAGTCTACCATCATTATCCTAACACTACTGAAACTTAGCAGTCACTCAAATTTAAGGACAAAAAGGAAACTATTGAAAAGAAAAACAGCCGAAACCGGTTTGGCTCAGTGGATGGAGCATCAGCCTGCGGACTGAAAGGTCCCAGGTTCGATTCCGGTCAAGGGCATGTACCTTGGTTGCGGGCATATCCCCAGTGGGAGATGTGCAGGAGGCAGCTGATCGATGTTTCTCTCTCATCGATGTTTCTAACTCTCTATCTCTCTCCCTTCCTCTCTGTAAAAAATCAATAAAATATATTAAAAAAAGAAAAGAAAAGAAAAACATAACTAGCCCTGGCCGGTTTGGCTCAGTGGATGGGGCGTCGGCTTGTGGACTGAAGCGTCCCAGGTTCGATTCCGGTCAAGGGCATGTATCTTGGTTGCGGGCACATCCCCAGTGGGGAGTGTGCAGGAGGCAGCTGATCGATGTTTCTAGCTCTCTATCCCTCTCCCTTCCTCTCTATAAAAAATCAATAAAATATATTTAAAAAAATAAAAATAAAAAAAGAAACACATAAATAGTTCCAAAGAAACATAAAATGGACCTCACACCTTAACTCAAAATAAATTTTAGTTGGATTAAAGACTTAAATATAAAATAGAAAACTTCAGAAAAAACTAGAACAGATAAATATTTCTATAAGCCTGCAATAAAGGAAATGTTTGCAGACATGACACCAAAGTAAATTACAAAAAAGAAAAATGGTGTATTTAATAACATAAAAACTCAAACCTTCAATATAGTAGAAAACAATATAAATAAATTTGAAGACAAAAATATAAACCAGGAAAAAAAATTTTATAACAGGTATAATAGATGATAGTATTAATAGACTAAAAATGACTATTCATTCAGTTTTATAGAAAATTCTTCAAAAATAAGAAAAAGATAAACACCCCAATATAAAAAACAGGTAAAGGCAATGAATGAGAACCAATTCACAAAATAAAAAGCACAAATTTTTTTTTCTACCACCACCAGGCTGGAACCTTAGTTTCTTCATTTTGTAAATGGAGATACTAGTAGCCCTATCTCACAGGGTTGTGATAAAACTTTAAATGAGTTAGTATGTGTAAAATACTTGGAACAAATCCTGGTGCATAGTAAATACTTAGTAAATTTTAGCTGTTATTATTATAACAACCCTATCTCAATATTTAACCATTACCATTGCCTTCATGGAATATAATTTATCTCAAGCAATAGCTAATTCCATTTACCTATCATGGCTCATAGGCAGTTATTTACATGAGCAAGGATAAAGACTGGGACAAATTCAACCTAAAGTATTTCAATGAGAAAGTAACATGTTATCTAAACTCTCTGTGCACATACTTAATTACAAAGTCATTACTTAATCCTCTACCTCTAAACTCACTTTAATCTTGGATGGGAACATTGGTACCATTTTAATTAATTTTAAAAGATGAATAAAAACTTTTTAAAGAATTCTTTTTCATTGTGTTTTCTTAAAAGAATCTTTGAAACAGGGTCTAACTTGGTGAAAACTTCAGTGTTGGGCTGCCTGTGTAAGACTTACCCATCACAAACTATTTTTTAATATCAGATTTCTAAAGACTAACAGAAATGATAAGAATATCAGCTGGAATCAGAGCAAATTAACACTGTCTTACACTATTGGTAGTGATGTAAGTCAAAGCAACCCTTCTCTAGAGTACAGTTCAGCAGTCTGTATTAAAATTAAAAGTGGCCCACAAATTACACTTACAAATATGTGTGCTAAGACAATAATCAGATAAGTATGCTTATGCAAGCTAATTGATCAACTGGTTAATCATAATGTAGCTACACAATGAAATAGTATGCAGCTTTAAAAATTATGTCGCTCTACATAAATTGACATAAAAAGATGACCACGTAATATAATTAAGTAAAAAATAAAACACAATAGCCAAAACCGGTTTGGCTCAGTGGATGGAGCGTCGGACTGAGGGGTCCTGGGTTCGATTCCTGTCAAGGGCATGTGCCTTGGTTGCGGGCACATCCCCGGTGGGAGGTGTGCGGGAGGCGGCTGGTCGATGTTTCTCTCTCATCAATGTTTCTAACTCTCTATCCCTCTCCCTTCCTCTCTGTAAAAAATCAATAAAAATATATTTAAAAAAATAAATAAATAAAAAATAAATAAATAAAACACAAGATAGTCCGGCCGATGGTTGAGCATTGACCTATGAACCAGTGACCTCCGGTCAGGGCACATGTCCAGGTTGTGGGCTTAATCACCAGTGGGGGTTGTGCAGGAGGCAGCCGATGGATGATTCTCTCTCATCATTGATGTTTCTATCTATCTCTCCCTCTCTCTTCCTCTCTGAAATCAATTTAAAAAAATTTTTAAGTGGAGCTTTTTTTAAATACTTGGACCTATTAATTCCACTTCAAAGAATTTTCAAAGGAAATATAGGTACAAAGACAGAATACTCATTACAGCATCATAAAAGCGAAAAAACTGAAAACAACCTAAATGTTTAACAATTATAGTTTGGTTAACTAAATTAGGGCATTGATATTTATTGGAATACCTTAAAAAAAACACCATGCCCCAGCCAGTTTGGCTCAGTGGATAGAGTGTTGGCCCATGGACTGAAGGGTCCCGGGTTCAATTCCAGTCAAGGGCATGTACCTCAGTTGCAGGCTCAATCCCAGGCCTTGATCAGGGAGTGTGTGGGAGGCAACCAATCAATGTGTCTCTCTCGTATTGATGTCTCTCTATCCCTCCCTCCCTCCCTCCCTCTCTAAAAATCAATGGAAAAATATCCTCAGGGAAGATGACCAAAAAAAAACAACCACCAAACTACAGCACCATTTTTGTAACCAAGAAATAATGTACCTAAGCAGAGAAAAATAACTCATCTTGGCCAGTAGTTCAGTGGTTAGAGCATTGGCCTGAGCACCAAAGGGTCTCAGGTTTGATTCCCAGTCAAGGGCATATACCTTGATTGCAGGTTTGATCCCTACCCAGGTCAGGGCATGTACGGGAGACAACAAATCGATGTGTCTCTCTCACATCAATGTTTCTCTTTCTCTCTCTCCCTCCTACCTCTCTCCCGTCCATGCTCTCAAAAAAAGAAAATCAATGGAAAAAATATCCTCAGATGAGGATTAATAAACAAAAAAATGAAAGAAAGAAAAGAAAAACTACTCAAAGTTTTCCAAAATGTTAACATTTTTAATAGTTAGCTGATAGTTGACTTCAAATATCATCTGTGTGTTAATGGTTCCCAAATGTTATCTTTAGTCCATAATCTTCCCCAGAAACCTTGATTTATACATCCATCTACATCAGGAGTGGGCAAACTTTTTGACTTGAGGGCCCCAATGGGTTCTTAAACTGGACCGGAGGGCCAGAGCAAAAGCATGGATGGAGTGTTTGTGTGAACTAATATAAATTCAAAGTAAACATCATTACATAAAAGGGTACGGTCTTTTTTTTTTTTTTAGTTTTATTCATTTCAAACGGGCCAGATCCGGCCCACGGGCCGTAGTTTGCCCACGGCTGATCTACATGCTTAATATTTCCAGTTAGATGTCTTAATGAGTATCAGATTTAATATACTCAAAATGAGTTCTTAATCTTCACCCTGCCCCCAAAAATACTTGTTCTACCCACAGACATCGCCATCTCAATTCATGGCAACTCTTATCCTTCTATTGCACAAACTTGAAGTCATCTTTGACTCTTCTCTTTTACAATGCCTATCAAATCCATCAGCAAATGATGAAGATTCTACCCCTATATCATCACTTTCTTTCTCCTACATGCTTTTTTCTTCTTCTGAGCACTTACTGCCCTCTGACATAGTATGCATTTATTTGTCCACTGTCAGTCTCCCCAAGAATGTAAGTTCAATGACAGGAGGGACTCTGTAACATAGCCTCACAATGAATAACAATAACAGTATATAGCAGGCATTTAATAAATATTTTTGTTGATTTCATAGAGGAAGGGAGAGGGAGAAAGAGATAGAAACATCAATGATGAGAGAGAATCATCGATCAGCTGCACCCTGCACGTCCCCCACTTGGGGATAGAGCCTGCAACTCGAGCATGTGCCCTGACCAGGAATCGAACTCTTACCTCCTGGTTCATAGGTTGAAACTCAACCACCAACCCACACCAGCTGGGCTAATAAATATTTTTTGAATGAATGAATATACTTCGCCACCCTCCGTTCCCTCTCAAAACTTAAAAACAAATTCATACTGCCTATAAAGAAAAGCTACTGGTAAGAAAAAAATGAATTTTCAGGTGGTTTATTTACTACACTTACTAAGGTACCTTTTTTAAAAAAATCACTGCAAGTAAAAATAGTAGCAAAAACAAAAATGCTTACATAGTCTATAATTCTATTTTTATAAATTAAAAAAATTCTAAACATAGGAATAAATAAAAGTGAGATAAAAGAAAATAACTTTTAAGTCAGTCCTCTTACTTTGTGCATATTGGCACTGGCCATATGATAGGCCAGGAAATTGTACCAGTACATGCAGTCCTCCTGATCTGGTGAAAGAGCGTGTAGCTGGTGATGTCTCTGGAACTGCGTGATTATCTTCTTATGCAGATCCTGAAACACAAAGGAAACGTTTCAGAGGACAGAAACAATTTCATAACCTAAACAATACAGAAACACCAGCTTTCAAAGCTATTTAAGAATATACAGAAGCCGAAACGGGTTTGGCTCAGTGGATAGAGCGTCGGCCTATGGACTGAAAGGTCCCAGGTTTGATTCCGGTCAAGGGCATGTACCTGGGTTGCGGGCACATCCCCAGTAGATGTGCAGGAGGCAGCTGATCGATGTTTCTCTCTCATTGATGTTTCTAACTCTCTATCTCTCTCCCTTCCTCTCTGTAAAAAATCAATAAAATATATATAAAAAAAAGAATATACTGAAAATATTTCCATAAGATACTTATTAATTACAAAAAGAAAAAATAGCAGCTTTACAGTGGAGATACTGGTAGATACTACTTTAATGAAGTGATCAATGGTAACATCACTGATATAAGATGTATCAACACCCTGATATGATTCACCGAGAAGGACATAATTTCATTTCTGTGGTATTCTTTTTTTTTTTTTAAATTATTAGTTAAGGTATTACAAATGTGTCCTCATCCCCCCCATTAACCCCCAACCTCCCCCGCCCCCCCCGCCCCGCACACTCATGCTCCCATCCCCCTGTTGTCCATGTCCATTGGTTTGGCTTATATACATGTATACAAGTCCTTCGATTGATCTCTTCCCCTTACCCCCGCCCTCCCCTACTTTCCTTCTGGGGATTGATAGCCTGATCGCTGTTTCTCAGTCTTTGGGTCTGTCCCTTTTCATCAGTCTATGTTGTTCTCTATAATCCACAAATGAGTGAGATCATGTGGTATTTATCTTTCTCTGCCTGGCTTATTTCACTTAGCATAATGCTCTCCAGTTCCATCCATGCTGTTGCAAAAGGCAAGAGTTCCTTTTTTTTTTTTACCGCAGCATAGTATTCCATCGTGTATATGTACCACAGTTTTCTAATCCATTCATCTGCTGATGGGCACTTAGGCTGTTTCCAAATCTTAGCTATGGTGAATTGTGCTGCTATGAACATAGGGGTGCATATATCCTTTCTGATTGGCGTTTCTGGTTTCTTGGGATATATTCCTAGTAGTGGGATCACTGGGTCAAATGGGAGTTCCATTTTTGGTTTTTTGAGGTAGCTCCATAACTGTTCTCCACAGTGGCTACACAAGTCTGCATTCCCACCAGCAGTGCACAAGTGTTCCTTTTTCTCCACATCCTCTCCAACCTTGTTGTTTGTTGATTTGTTGATGATAGCCATTCTGACAGGTGTGAGATGATAACGCATTGTCGTTTTGATTTGCATCTCTCGTATAATTAGTGACTTTGAGCATGTTTTCATATGTCTTTCGGCCTTCTGTATGTCCTCTTTCGAAAAGTGTCTATCTAGGTCCGTTGCCCATTTTTTTATTGGATTGTTTATCTTCCTTTTGTTAAGTTTCATGAGATCCCTGTAAATGTTGGAAATTAAACCCTTATCGGTGGTATCATTGGCAAATATGTTCTCCCATGTATTGGGTCTCCTTGTTGTTTTGTTGATGGTTTCCTTTGCTGTGCAAAAGCTTTTTATTTTGATGTAGTCCCATTTGTTTATTTTCTCTTTAGTTTCCATTGCCCTAGGAGCATTATCAGAGAAGAAATTCCTTCGGCATATGTTTGCGATTTCGCTGCCTGTGGATTCCTCTAGTATTTTTATGGTTTCCCGTCTTACGTTTAAGTCTTTTATCCATTTTGAGTTTATTTTTGTATATGGTGTGAGTTGGTGGTCTAGTTTCATCTTTTTGCATGTATCTGTCCAATTTTCCCAACACCATTTATTGAAGAGACTGTCTTGACTCCATTGTATGCTCTTGCCTCCTTTGTCGAATATTAATTGGGCATAGTGGTTTGAGTCGATTTCTGGGGTCTCTATTCTATTCCATTGATCTATATGTCTGTTCTTGTGCCAGTACCACGCTGTTCTTGCCAAAAATATATAACCTTGCTCTAGTCAGAAGAAAATATAAGATAAACCTAAAGACAGTATGCAAAATAACTATCTAGGTATGGTGAAGGCTTGGGGAGGGGTAGAAGCGGGGACGGGGGATGTCAATTGGGGAAAGAAGGGGGACATCTGTAATACTTTCAACAATAAAGATAATTTTTTTAAAAAAAACTAGCTAGTACTCCTCAAAAGTGACCATGAAAGATAAAGAAAACAGGAATTTTCATAGATTTGAGGAAAATAAGGAAACATGACAATTTAATGCAATATGGGATCCTGAATTGGATTTGGACCACAAAAAAAGACATTAGTGGGAAAGCTGGCAAAAGTCAAAGTCTGTGAATTAGTAACATTATAGTTACATAAAGGTATTAATTTTGGGAGGAACCTGGTGAAGGGTTTATGCACAAAATCTCTGTACTATCTTGTAACTATTCCGTGTCTAAAATTACTTAAAAATATTCAACAATAAAGAATTATTTTTAAAAATAATAAAATACAAACAAAAAAATTATTTCAAAATAAAAAGCTAAAAAAAGAGCATACAGAGGTGCAAGTACCTGAAGCTGGCTGCGGTTTTGCTCTGTAAGGAAATCTACCTGAAGATCATGCAAATAGTAGCAAAATGATTTGCCATTCCGATCACAGAATAATAGAGACTTATTAACAAACTCTTGCAGTATGTCTTCAACTTCTTCAGTCTCCATGTCCCAGAGAACACATAGCACCTAGGAATCAAAATAAAATGAGCAGGACTGCAGACAAGGTGTAAACACACCCAAAAATCGTATCTCAAAGCCCTGAAGAAGAATCTATTTCATAAGAAGCAGCTCAACCATTCCTCAAGATAGAAAAGAGAAAGAAGCCAGCTGCTTCTCCAGCTTCACAAGAACCACTGAAAATTAGGTAACCCGTTCCAGTTCAACATCAAGCCCTTGATGGAGGCTGAACCTTCCACCCCACCACCTCAGTCACATGGGTCTTATCTTTCCAGTATCCTCTGTAACAATATCCTTGATACTGTATCCAAGGTTGCATGCCATAAATACCCAGTGATGCGGATTCTTGATCCTTTTATTACCTTCGTAGGCACCTTAACATCCTTCTGAAAGATGGAAAGATCTGTGTAATAACTTTTGATGTCTTCTCTGAGCATGTCAACACTTATAGACATGGCTTCATCCAGAGCCTCATAATCATAAGATGAAGATTTCCTTATCCTCTTAAATTGCTTATTCTGAAGTTGCCTGAGGTAGTACTCCCAGCGTTTGGGAAAATCACGTAAAAGTGCACCAATTAAAGACACTACAAGAGGAGAACCTAAAAAAAAAAGTCACTGTGTTAATATCGTCTCATTTCAGAATCACTACTAAGTTAAGAATCAATTTATTGCTGCAGGTTATCCAAAGCCTTAAAGTATTTTTAACTCTTGGATTCATTTTAGGTATTTATTGTAAGGAAGTTATTAGAAATAATCAATATTTCATTAAGCATATTCATCACAGAATTACTTAATGACAAAATCTTAACAGAAATGACTGAATTAAAGCATGTCACTGGTAAATTCTTTTCAAAAGATATTTAATGGCATTGTAAAATGCTCAAGATTTGTTATGTAAAAAGGACAAGATTTTAAATGATGTATACCACATTATAATCTTGACTATTTTTCCAAAGTTGTATGTCCTAAAAGACTAGAAAAAATACTCTCATGACACTAATAATTATCAGATTATGATAATTTTCTTTATAGATTCACACAGTTCCAAAAGGAATATGCATCAGCTTTAGAATTATACAAATGAAGTATTTTTTTCTAAGTTTAAGATTTTTTTTAAAGTCAATTAACTCAAAACCAAGTATCTACTTAATGGCAGAAAGAAAAATAAGAAGGTATTTCTATGGAGTAACAACAATGGAAAAAGTAATCTTCAATGCTGATTTGACTACATAAAAGTTTCAATTTCTGGCCCTAGCTGGGTGGCTCAGTTGGCAGGAGCATCGTCTTGTACACCAAAAGGTTGTGTGTTTGATTCCCAGTCAGGGCACATACCAGTCGGGGTGCACACCGGAGCAACCAATCAATGCCTCTCTCTCTCTCTCTCTCTCTCTCTCTCTGTCTCTCTCAAATCCATAAAACATATCCTCAGATGAGTATTTTTTTTAAAGTTTAAATTTCTGTATTTGAAAAAGACTATAAATGAGATTTAAAGGTAGACAAAAAACTAGGGAAAATATTTTGGGGGGGGGAAACATGAAAAAAGGCTAATAGCTTCAATAGAGTACCTAAAAGTCAATAAAAATACTTATATCACAAAAGAAAAGCGAGTCAAGAATAATTTATTAAAATGCAAAAATTCAATATATATTGCCGAAACCGGTTTGGCTCAGTGGATGGAGCGTCGGCCTGCGGACTGAAAGGTCCCAGGTTCGATTCCGGTCAAGGGCATGTACCTTGGTTGCAGGCACATCCCCAGTGGGGGGTGTGCAGGAGGCAGCTGGTTGATGTTTCTCTCTCATCGATGTTTCTAACTCTCTATCTCTCTCCTTTCCTCTCTGTAAAAACTCAATAAAATATATTAAAAAAAAATCAATATATAAGTAAAAAAGTTAACTTCATAAGTAAAAAAATGTAAATTAAGAAGACAAAACCAGTTTTTACTTTAAAATTAGAATACTATTTTTATAAAATCACAACCAAAAGAATTTTAAGCTCTCGCTATATTTTTGTTCTTTGACAGCAGAAGTCACGTCTTTATGCTAAGATGCTGCAGGTGTTCACTTAGTATTATTTTAATGAATGAATGAATACCAAAACATCATGACACATTTAGGTTATTATACATTTAGGGTATCAGAGAAGGACCTAAAATACTAAATATTCTAGTAAAGTTTCTGGATGTTCCTGTGCTAAATTGTCATTTTCATTAACTTAATTTACACAACAGGGTAAATTAACATTTCTAGAACCCCCTCATATACAAAATAAATAACTCTACCTTTACATTCTTTTATAATACTATGGGCTTCTTCTGGCAAATCTGCTTTCTTCATATTTACAAAAAGGGATAAAATTTCAAGTCCTTTTTCTTTTCCTAAGCCACTCTCCACAGAGACTACATATTTTGGACCTGCAAAATCACAAGGTATGATAAATAATTTGGTGTGCCACATGTATAAATGTAATTGAATTAAAACATAAAGGTAGTAAAAACTAAATTAACAATCCTTACCCATTACTGAATCGGTAACACTCTTGTCTCTGGTTGTAAGGAGAATCTGACACTGATTGTCAAAAGCCTTCAATACCCAAGGATCCCAAACATCATCCAAGATCAACAGAGACCTAATTAAAAGAACTATATTGAGTCACTAATGACATTTTAAGCTTCCTTTAAAAAAAGAGAATGCCACTACTGCCATATCCCTTTCACAATACAGGGATAGGCCAAAAGTAGGATTACAGTTGTGAGTACATGAATGTCTAATCTTGTATTATTATTTATTAATTATTGTATTATTTTCCATACGAAAATAAACCAATACTTTTGCTCACCAATGTATTGATTCAAATAAGGAAAAAATTTTTGAACCTTCCCCTTCCTCCCACCTTCAAGGCATATTGAAATTAAGGGCCCTCTAAAAAGAGGGCTCTAAGTATTAGAAATCAGCAACCTAGTGCCTAAAAAGACTATCCATGTAATGGGATGTTTCCTATTCAGTCTTTAAGCATCAAAAAGAAATGGCAACTAGGCTCAGGTTAGCACTAGACTTAATCATAGAACAATGATGATTTTTAACCTTTTTTACTTACAAAACCAGCCATTTCATATGTTCCAACCTAACAGAATATACTAGCAAGATTACTTTTCATTTGGTTCACTAGTGGGGTGTTTTCCATCCAAGAAATCAGTTCATAATGACAAAGAACCTCTGTGTCAATTCCTGACTGGTCTCTCCAAAAACTTTTTTAAACTCACCAGAACAAATGAGAAAAAATGCAACTAAAACCTGATAGCATAATTACACACTAACATTTTTGTCTGAATGGCACACTACTTCTGAACACTACAAAAAAAGTACATACACAGGTTGGAAAATTGCAGAAGCATAAACCAAAATAAGGCTGAGAGAAAAACAAAATGATTGGTATCATAAGCCATGTCCGATACATCTGACAGCAATTATAATGTTTTCCTAAACACAAATCACTTTCATTTTGCAAAGGGAAGTGGTATTAGGAAGATACTGAGCAAGAAAAAGAGAAACGGTTAGTGGTCTCAATTCTATTTTCTCGAAAAGAATAGATACCAGTGACTATCAAGGGGAAGGGGAGATGATAGAGCAGGGGTGGGCAAATTTTTTGACTCGAGGGCCACAATGGGTTCTTAAACTGGACCGGAGGGCCGGAACAAAAGCATGGATGGAGTGTTTGTGTGAACTAATATAAATTCAAAGTAAACATCATTACATAAAAGGGTATGGTCTCTTTTTTCAATAGTTTTATTCATTTCAAACGGGCCGGATCTGGCCCGTGGGCCGTAGTTTGCCCACAGCTGTGATAGAGGGAACTGGAAGAGAAAAAAGCCAGAAAAAGGAAGCTTCCCTCAAATAAGTAGCCATCATAATCATCTAAAAGAAGCTTTCTCCAAAAATTAATCCTCTCACCTGATATCCTGATATTAATCCCCTTACCAATTTGAAAATCACTGCCATACTCAGCAACTGTTACATATGACAGTGTATGTACTACATCATCAAGTGCATCTGTACCATCACTTAATTCTCACCCAATTTACTGTTACACTCCCAAGAATGCTTTACTCATCTCTGTTCTTGCAGCACTGACCCAGGCACAAAACTCAATGCTACTTAAATGAGCAAATGAAAGGAACGGCCACTAGATCATGGAAATTAAACTATTGATTGAATCTCCAGCTATCCCTTCCACACAAATAGCAACTGAGCTGCTGTCTCCCTTCTGGTTTAGTGAAAACTGTGAAATAGCTGGTAACAGTGCCTAGCACATAATTATATTGGTACTAGAGGCCTGGTGCACAAATTCGTGAATCAGTGGGGTCCCTCAGCCTAGCATGCAGGATCGGGCCAAAACCAGCTCTCCAACATCCCTGGAGGGTTGCTGGGTTGTGAGAGAACACAGGCCAGGCTGAGGGACCCCACCAGTGCACAATCGGGGCCGGGGAGGGACGCGGGAGGTTGGCCAACCAGGGAGGGACTGTGGGAGGGCTCCAGGGCGTGTCCAGCCCGTCTCACTCAGTCCCGATTGGCTGGACCCCAGCAGTAAGCTAACCTACCAATTGGAGCGTCTGCCCCCTGGTGGTCAGTGCACATCAGAGTGACTGGTCAACCAGTAAACTGTCTGCACCCTGGTGGTCAGTGCATATCATAGCTAGTGGTTGAGCGGCCTTAGCATATCATTAGCACATTATGCTTTGAGTAGAGGCCCAGTGCATGAAATTCGTACATGGGGGGCAGTGTGTGTGTAATCCCTCAGCCAAGCCTGCACCCTCTCAAATCTGGGGCCCCTCAAGGGATGTCCGACTGCCCATGGGATAGGGCCTAAACAGACAGTCGAACATTCCTCTCAATCCAGGACTGCTGGCTCCCAACCGCTTGCCTGCCTGATTGCCTCTAACCGCTTCTGCCTGCCAGCCTGATCACCCCCTAACCACTCCCCTGCCAGCCTGATCGACACCTAACTGCTCCCCTACTGGCCCGATTGCCCCTAATTGCCCTCCCCTGCCAGCCTGGTCACCCCAACTGCCCTCCCCTGCTGGCCCAGTCGCCCCTAACTGCCCTCCCCTGCTGGCCAGGGTTCCCCCCCAACTGCCCTCCTCTGCCAGCTTGGGTCCCCCCAACTGCCTTCGCGTGCAGTTCTGGGTGCCCCCAACTGCCCTCCTCTGCCAGCCCAGTCACCCCCAACTGCCCTCCCCTGCTGGCCATTTTGTGGCAGCCATCTGTGTCCACATGGGGGTGGCCATCTTGTGTGTTGGAGTGATGGTCAATTTGCATATTACCTCTATTATATAGGATTGGTTGAACAGATGACTGGACACAGCATATTAGGCTTTATTATATAGGAGGATTTGTTGAATGAATTAATGAATTATTAAAATAAACAAATAAAATAAACTCAAAGTACATGAAAACAGACGAATTACATGTATACCCCAAAACTAATTCAACACAATAGAAGGGTCCCAATTAAAAAAAAAATCCTTCCTGACTCAGTTGCTTAAATTTATTCTGTCTCTTGTTCTAGATTTATTGTGCCTCTTGTTAACCCCTTAGAAACAATGCTCAGAGTAACAAGCTTGCATTTTCTAGCAAAGACCACTCATCTACTTAAGAAATATTTCTTGAGAGCCAACAATCCTATTTAACACATTGCGTACTGCATAGAAATCTCTAAGACATACACCAGGGACCGCACATTTTTGGGCAACTGCACATTATTTAAATCATCATAATGCACTTTAGGTGTTGTTTTTCAATAATTATAACATTCTGCCGAAACCGGTTTGGCTCAGTGGATAGAGCGTCGGCCTGCGGACTGAGAGGTCCCGGGTTCGATTCCGGTCAAGGGCATGTACCTGGGTTGTGGGCATATCCCCAGTAGGAGATGTGCAGGAGGCAGCTGATCGATGTTTCTAACTCTCTATCCCTCTCCCTTCCTCTCTGTAAAAAATCAATAAAATATAAAAAAATAATAATAATAATAATAATAACATTTTTATTTACAAAAACAATTAAACAATTAAAGTTCCTAATACTTTTTTAACGTATGGTACTGCGTAAAACATTTTCCTCTATGAAGAGGGACCAAACAAAATTTACATAAGTATCTAGATTCGCTCCTTTTTCCATGGGCGTGAGAAAACGAGAACACTTGTGAGCGGTCCTTAACAGATGGCGCGCGAAACACGAGAAAACTCCTGAGCGGTACGAAATGTGTTAATAAAGAGGTAATATGCAAATTAACCCTTACCCCCAACACGATGGCTGCCTACGGCCAGCACAGTAGGGGGGTTAGTGAGGGACAACCTAACGACTGAACAAGCAGGCTGCGTAGGGCGACCAGGCCGGCAGGGGGCTTAGTGAGAAATGACCAAACAGTGAAACCTCGCCCCACCAGCCAGAAGAACCACCACAGCTGTGAACAGCACCCACCAGAGGAGCTGCTGCCAACTGAAGAGCAGCTGCTACCGCAACCGCCCGAAGAGCAGCCACAGACCAAGGAGTCACTGCCACCAAGGGAGCAACCACTGAACAACTCAACGTCTAGATATGTCAGTGAGATCAAACATGGGTAGACAAAGAAACCCCCAAAGGAAAGAGAAGGAGGACTCTCCAGAAAAGCAGCTAAGTAATACAGAGGCATGCAACATGACAGATAAAGAATTCAGAATAAGGGTCCTAGAGTGCATAAACCGGATGGAGGAAAAAATCGACAACCTCTGCAAGAAGCAAGAAGAAACAGATGAAAAAATCGACAACATCTGCAAGAAGCAAGAAGAAACAGATGAAAAAATCGATAACATATGGAAGAAGCTAGAAGAAACAGATGAAAAAATCAACAACTTAAGTAAGACCCAAGAAGAAATGAAGAGTGATATAGCTGCAGTGAAAAACTCCATTGAAAGTATCAACAGTAGACTAGGAGAAGCAGAGGACCGAATTAGTGAATTAGAAGACAAGGAAGCAAAACACACCCAAAATGTACTGCAATTGGAGAAAAAAATTAAAAGACAGGAGGAGAGCCTAAGGGAGCTTTGGGACAACATGAAACGAAACAACATACGAATAATAGGAGTACCAGAACAACAGAAGGATGAACAAGGATTAGAAAACCTATTAGAAGGAATAATATCAGAAAACTTCCCTGAGGTGGGGAAGAAAAAAGTCACACAAGCCCAGAGAGTCCCAAACAAGGTGAACCCGAAAAGACCCACACCAAGACACATCATAATTACCATGGCAAATGTTCAGGACAAAGAGAGAATCTTACAGGCTGCAAGAGAGAGACGGAAAGTTACATACAAGGGATCTCCCATTAGATTGTCAAATGATTTCTCAACAGAAACACATCAGGCCAGAAAAGAATGGACTGAAATTTACAAAGTGATGCAAAGCAAAGGACTGAATCCAAGAATACTCTATCCAGCAAGGCTATCATTCAAACTTGAAGGGGAAATAAGAAGCTTCACAGACAAAAAAAGGCTAAGGGAGTTTATCACCACCAAGCCAGCAATGCAAGGAATGCTAAAGGGACTGGTATAAAAAGAAGAAATAAAAAGCTCAGAAAGAAAACAGCCACACACACACAAAGAAATGGCTACAAACAAGTACCTTTCAATAATAACTTTAAACGTAAATGGACTAAATGCTCCAACCAAAAGATATCGAGTGGCTGAATGGATAAAAAAACATGACCCATACATCTGCTGTCTACAAGAAACCCACCTCATTACAAGGGACTCTCACAGACTGAAAGTGAAAGGATGGAAAAATATCTTTCAGGCAAATGGAAAGGAAAAGAAAGCTGGGGTAGCAATATTTATATCGGACAAAATAGACCTCAAAGTGAAGGCCATAACAAGAGATAAGGAAGGCCACTTCATAATACTAAAGGGATCAATACAACAAGAAGATATAACCCTGGTAAACATATATGCACCCAATGCAGGAGCACCCAAATTCATAAAAAAAACTCCTGGAAGATATCAAAGGAGAGATCGACAACAATACAATCATAGTAGGAGACTTTAATACACCACTGACAGCACTGGATAAGCCCTCTAAACAAACAATCAGCAAAGATACAGCAATCCTAAATGACTCACTAGATCAGATGGACTTAATAGACATCTTCAGAACACTTCACCCCAAAGCCAGGGAATATACATTCTACTCAAATGCTCATAAGACATATTCAAAAATAGACCATATATTGGGTCACAAGCAAAGTATCCCCAAATTCAAGAAGATTGAAATCATAAAAAGCGTCTTCGCAGACCACGACGGCATAATATTAGAAATAAACTACAATAAAAACAACCCAAAATACTCAAATACCTGGAAGCTGAATAGCATGCTATTAAATATTGATTGGGTTACCAATGAGATCAAAGAAGAAATTAAAAACATCCTGGAAACTAATGACAATGAAAACACAACAATCCAAAACCTATGGGATGCAATGAAAGCAGTCCTGAGAGGGAAGTTTATAGCTCTACAGGCCTATCTCAAAAAACAAGAAAAAATGGTAGTAAATCATCTAACTCTACAACTCAAAGAATTAGAAAGAGAGCAACAAGAAAACCCCAGAGTGAGCAGAAGGAAGGAGATAATAAAGCTTAGAGCAGAAATAAATGACATAGAGACCAAAAAAACAATACAGAAAATCAATGAAACCAAGAGCTGGTTCTTTGAAAGGATAAACAAGATTGACAAACCTCTAGCCAGACTCACCAAGAAGCAGAGAGAGAGGACCCAAATAAATAAAATCAGAAACGATAGAGGCGAAATAACAACAGACCCCACAGAAATACAAATGACTGTTAAAAAATACTATGGACAGCTCTACTCCAACAAATTAGACAACCTGGAGGAAATGGACAAATTCCTAGAAAAATACAACATTCCAAAACTCAATCAGGAAGAATCTAAAAAATCTCAACAGGCCAATAACCATGGAAGAAATTGAAGCAGTCATCAAAAAGCTTCCATCAAACAAAAGCCCAGGACCAGACGGCTTCACAGGGGAGTTTTACCAAACATTCAAGGAAGAACTAAAACCTATCCTCCTCAGACTACTACAAAAAATTCAAGAGGAAGGAACACTTCCAAGCTCATTCTATGAAGCCAGCATCACCCTAATACCAAAACCAGGTAAAGACAACACAATGAAAGAGAATTACAGGCCAATATCCCTCATGAACATAGATGCCAAAATCCTCAACAAAATCTTAGCAAATTGGATCCAGCAGTACATCAAAAAGATCATACACCATGACCAAGTAGGATTTATCCCAGGGATGCAAGGATGGTACAATATCTGCAAATCAATAAACGTGATACATCACATAAACAAATTGAAAGAAAAAAACCACATGGTCTTATCAATTGATGCAGAAAAAGCATTTGACAAAATTCAACACCCATTTTTGATAAAAACTCTCACCAAGGTGGGAGTAGAAGGATCATACCTCAACATAATAAAAGCCATATATGACAGGCCCACAGCCAACATCATACTCAATGGACAAAAACTAACACCATATCCCCTAAGAACAGGAACAAGACAGGGATGCCCCCTCTCACCACTCCTGTTCAACATAGTACTGGAAGTGTTAGCCATTGCAATTCGGCAAGAAGAAGAAATAAAAGGCATCCAAATTGGAAAAGAGGAAGTAAAACTGTCCTTATTTGCAGACGACATGATATTATACATACAAAACCTTAGAGATTCCATCAAAAAGCTACTAGAGCTGAAACCGGTTTGGCTCAGTGTATAGAGTGTCAGCCTGCGGACTGAAAGGTCCCAGGTTCGATTCCGGTCAAGGGCATGTACCTTGGTTGTGGGCACATCCCCAGTGGGGGGTGTGCAGGAGGCAGCTGGTCGATGTTTCTCTCTCATCGATGTTTCTAACTCTCTATCTCTCTCCTTTCCTCTCTGTAAAAACTCAATAAAATATATTTTAAAAAAATTAAAAAAAAAAAGCTACTAGACTTAATACATGAATTTGGCAATGTAGCAGGATACAAAATTAACCCCAAGAAATCTGAGGCATTTCTATATACCAATAATGAACTTTCAGAAAGAGAGATTATAAAAACAATCCCATTTACCATTGCACCAAAAAAATTAAGCTACCTAGGAATAAACTTAACTAAAGAGGTAAAAGACCTCTACTCAGAAAACTACAGGACGTTGAAAAAAGATATAGAGGAAGACATAAACAGATGGAAGAACATACCGTGTTCATGGATTGGTAGAATCAACATCATTAAAATGTCCATACTACCCAAAGCAATCTATAAATTCAACGCACTTCCCATTAAAATACCAACAGCATACTTCAGAGATCTAGAACGAACTTTCCAAAAATTCATCTGGAATAAAAAAAGACCCTGAATAGCTGCAGCAATCCTGAAAAAGAACAAAGTAGGTGGGATCTCAATACCAGATATCAAGTTGTATTACAAAGCCACTGTTCTCAAAACTGCCTGGTACTGGCACAAGAATAGGCATATAGATCAATGGAATAGAATAGAGAGCCCAGAAATCGGCCCAAACCAATATGCTCAATTAATATTTGACAAAGGAGGCAAGAACATACAGTGGAGCCAAGATAGTCTCTTCAACAAATGGTGTTGGGAAAATTGGACAGATATATGCAAGAAAATGAAACTAGACCACCAACTTACACCATACACAAAAATAAACTCAAAATGGATAAAGTACTTAAATGTACGACAGGAAACCATAAAAATTCTAGAAGAATCCAAAGGCAACAAAATCTCAGACATATGCTGAAGCAATTTCTTCACTGATACAGCCCCTAGGGCACTTGAAACTAAAGAAAAAATGAACAAATGGGACTACATCAAAATAAAAAGCTTCTGCACAGCAAAAGAAACCATCAACAAAACAACGAGAAAACCCATTGTGTGGGAAAACATATTTGCCAATGTCATATCTGATAAGGGCCTAATCTCCAAAATTTATAGGGAACTCATACAACTTAACAAAAGGAAGATAAACAATCCAATCAAAAAATGGGCAAAGGACCTAAATAGACACATTTCAAAAGAGGACATTCAGAAAGCCAAGAGACATATGAAAACATGCTCAAAGTCACTAATCATCCGAGAGATGCAAATCAAAACAGCAATGAGGTACCATCTCACACCTGTCAGACTGGCTATCATCAACAAATCAACAAACGACAAGTGCTGGAGAGGAAGTGGAGAAAAAGGAACACTTGTGCACTGCTGGTGGGAATGCAGACTGGTGCAGCCACTATGGAAGACAGTATGGAGTTTCCTTAAAAAACTGAAAATGGAACTCCCATTTGACCCTGTGATCCCACTTCTAGGAATATATCCCAAGGAACCGGAAACACCAATCAGAAAGGATATATGCACCCCTATGTTCATAGCAGCACAATTCACCATAGCTAAGATCTGGAAACAGCCTAAGTGCCCATCAGTAGATGAATGGATTAGAAAACTGTGGTACATCTACACGATGGAATACTATGCTGCTGTAAAAAGGAAGGAACTCTTACCATTTGCAACGTCATGGATGGAACTGGAGAGCATTATGCTAAGTGAAATAAGCCAGTCAATAAAGGAAAAATACCACATGATCTCACTAATTCATGGACAATAGAGACCATTATAAACTTCTGAACAATAATAGATACAGAGGCAGAGCTGCCTCAAACAGATTGTCAAACTGCAGCGGGAAGGCCGGGGAGGGTTGGGGGGCAGGAGGTAGGGGGGTAAGAGATCAACTAAAGGACTTGTATGCATGCATATAAGCATAACCAATGGACATAAGACACTGGGGGATAGGGGAGGCTAGGGGACTGTCTAGGGCGGGGGGATAAAATGGACACATATGTAATACCCTTTGTAATACTTTAAGCAATAAAAAATAAATAAATAAATAAATAAATAAATAAATAAATAAAAGTAAAAAAAAAAAAAAAAAAAAAGAAATGACCAAACAACTGAACAGCAGGCTGCATGGGGCGACCAGGCCAGCGGGGGGTCCGTGAGGGGTGACCAGGCCAGCGGGGAGGGCGGTACAATTGGCAGTGACCAGGCTGGCAGAGGGGGGCAGTTGGGGGCAACCAGGCCAGCGGGGGAGGGGGGGCAGTAAAGGTGACCAGGACAGCTGGGAGGCGCAATTAGGGGCAACCAGACCAGCGGCGGGAGGGAGGGCAGTTGGGGGCAACCAGGTCAGCAGGGGGCGGCAGTTGGGGGCGATTATGCTGGCAGGGGGGCAGTGAGGGGTGATTAGGCCAGCGGGGGGGGGGAGCAGTTGGGGGTGACCAGGCCAGCAGAGGGGGGCAGTTAGGAGCAACCAGGCCGGCAGGGAGGGGGCAGTTGGGGGCGACCTGGCCAGCACACAAAGGCAGTGAGGGGCGATCAGGCCGCCTGGGGGGCGGGGGCAGTTAGGGGCAACCAGGTGGACAGGCAGGTGAGCGATTAGGAGCCAGCAATCCAGGATTGTGAGAGGCATGTCCGACTGCCGGTTTAGGCCCAATCCCAGACATTCCCCAAGGGGTCCCAGATTGGAGAGAGTGCAGGCTGGGCTGAGGGGACACCCCCCCCCCCACCGTGCACATATTTTGTGCACCGGGCCTCTAGTGGGACATAAGAGATGATGTGGTATATAGGAGACAAAGAAGAGAAAAGTAGCAGTTTTAGGCCAGTGAAAGCCACTTTTTTTTTTTTTTTTAACACAAGAGAGAAGAGCAGGAAAGCAGTGGTTCTTTCTTAGATCCTCTACCAAACAGCGAGGAAAGGGTATGATGCTCTCAAAATGTCCGTAATTAAGTCTCATTGGGACTTCAAACGCCGACTACATTTGACCATCTGTACCTTGGGTGTTTGCGCAGCATCAGAATGCGGAGGCGGTCTTTAGCCTCTTCAATATTAAGTGGGAGCCTCTGGGAGAAACTCTCATCCTGATCCAGCCGCGTACAAAGGTTCTGCAGTTTCATCAGAAGCCCCGATTTGTCTTGTTTCCCAACTGAAACCCAGTGCACACCCCCTGGGAAGCAACCTGGTGAGGACAAAAAGAATAAATTAGGCCTCTGGACATGCGTCCTTCTTTCAAAGATGTTACTGATAAGCAGCAGATTTGTTCCAATCTTCAATCTCATCACATCTTCCACTTCTTTTGCTTACGGGTATAAATTTTACTTGTAGGGTATTACTGAGCTTTATAGCCTGAATCTAAGAAAAGTTGAAAATACGGAGAAATTGAAGTTGGAAGTAAATCTGCTTTATATATATATATATTTTTTATTTCAAAGAGGAAAGGAGAGGGAGAGAGAGATAGAAACATCAATGATGAGAATCACTGATCAGCTGCCTCCAGCATGCCCCCTACTGGGGATCGAGCCTGCAACCTGGGCATGTGCCATTGACTGGAATCGAACCTGGAACCCTTCAGTCCACAGGCTGACGCTCTATCCACTGAGCAAAACCAGCTATGGCTAAATCTGCTTTTTATCAGTAAAATCTTACCAAACAAAATTGTACAATCTTTTTCCTATTCCATCAATCATCACTGTACAGCAGTTTCTCAACCTAAGCCCTTGAGACATTCTGGACCAGACAATTCATTGCTGTGAAAGACTGTCCCGTGCACTGCAGGATTTTTAACAGCCTCCTGGGTTCTATCCAGTAGATGCTAGGAGCACTCCCCCTCCCTAGTTACAATCACCAAGTGTCTCCAAACATTGCCAAAAGTCAGTTGCGAGGTGAGGGGGCAAAATCACCCCTGATTGAGAACCAATAATGGCTAGAAATGGGTAACTCACTCATTATGGTTCTCATATAGAGACTTAAAGTAAAAAGTTAGGTTCAAGTCTGGCTCTAATGCTTACCAGCTATGCAATCTCTGGCAAATCACTTAACCTCAGTCTCATTCATTATACTGAAATAAGACTGCTTACCCTACCTATTTCAGAGTTACTCTGAGAAATTAATGCTATAAAATATGTGAATTTGCTGTGTTAACTGTAAAGGGCTGTAACAGACTTTCTTAGTGATATAGATCTGAGAGCACCTTACACATAGTAAGCTGTGAACTAGTAAGCACTCTAGAAGAGTGGACATTATTATTACTGTTCTGTCAACTGTTATCATCATCATTATTGTCAATTAAAGCACAGCATTTCTTAAAGTATATATTTTTACTTGGATATGACTAGGGGTCAAAAACCTTAATCCTTCATAGACTATACTTAATCAGTTCCCCATAGATAGAAAAAAAAGTAAAATATGGGGAACAGTAGCATTAGATCATATCAGTGGCAAGATCAGAATTTGGCAATGTACTGAGAATCTAAGAGAGAACAAGTGACCAGGAGACAAAGAACTCTGTGATAACTGAGTTAAAGATGGCTCCATGAAGCATGGTTTGATGATCAGTGCCACTGTCTTAGAAGAAGCTGGACAAAGTCCTAAGCTTTACTCCTAAAAGCTTCATGAGTTCCCTTATGCTTCCTTCAGAGTAAGGCAACAGTTACAAAGCAGTAAATCCCTGGTTTCTGTTTCACTTTCTGGCTCCACCTAGTGTTGTAGCTGTGTTCTGTGAGTGCATATGTTTGTAAATGCACAGGAAAAAGTTTGAAAGAATTTACTGTAAATTGTTAACCATGACTATCGCTGGTGAAGAATTTAGGAGAAAGGGGAGAAAGGTAAGTGAAAAAAATTTTTTATCTTCTTTTTAAATGAAAATATTACTACTGTAATAGTTATTTTTTAATGTATCTTTATTGTTGAAAGTATTACAGAAGTCCCCTTCATTTGTTTGTTGTTTTTCCATTGACCCCCTCCACCCTCCACCAGCCCCCTCCCCCAGGCCTTCACCACTCTATTGTCTGTGTCCATGAGCTTTGCATATACTACTGCAATATTTAAAACAAAGTTTTAAACTACCTGTTGCTCCTACAGTTCTTTTATTTTTTAATTTGTGCTTTCTATTTTTAAAAAAATTTTTTAAATCATCCCAGGATTAAAGACAAGGCAAAGAAAGTACCCTTTCTTTGATATAGCTAGCTAGTAAACTTTTTAGATTTAAATTTAACTACCTATTACTTACACCAAAGGTCTTTCTCTCCTAAATTTAAAGCTAATAAATGAGGGCATTATAAACATACGCAAGAAAAAAATAAAACACTACTAGCTTTAAAAATATAGATCAAATGACCTACTGATCTGAAAAACTCTTACCATCACAAAATGACAAATATTGAAGCATTAATTCCACATTTCAGAAAGAACCTAAACATCTTGATTATGGGCACAAGAGGGAGCAATTTAGCCTTGTATGATTTCTATAATTCACTCAGAGAAAAAATGCCTTTATTCGGAGAAAATTAGCCCCATCCGACTTTCCACACAAGGTTTATCCTGGTAGCAATTAATAATATAATAGCATCAGGGAACTTTTGGAAGGACAGAAGCAAATAGGCAGGCAGCCTCCGGAAAAAGCTTCCATTCTTTAAAAACTCAGGGGGAGAGAGGCTGGAGAATGAGTTCAATCCCCAATAACCAGTGATTTAATCAAGCATGGCTACGTAATGAAGCCTTCATAAAAGCCCAAAAGGGTGAGGTTCAGAAAGTTTCTGGCCTTGTGGACACAAGGAGGTGGAGGGAGAACAGCACACAGAAGCTCCACACCCTTCCCACATATTTTGTCCTTTTGCATCTCTTCTAACTGGCTGTTCCTGAGTTATATCCTTTTATAAGAACCCAGTGATCCAGTGAGTAAAATGTTTCCCTGAGTTCTGTGAACCGCTCTAGCAAATTAATCAAACCAAGGAGAGGGAACCCCTGGTCAGAAGCATAGGTAACAATCTGGAACTGTGATTGGCATCTAAAGGCAGGGTAGCGGGGAGAGATAGTTTGAACCTTTAACCAGTGGGATCAGACGCTATCTCCAGATAGACAGTGTCAGAATGGAATTTAAATCATAGGATACCCAGCTGGTGCTGAAGAATTGCTGGTTGTGTGGAAAACTCACATGTGGTGTCAGAAATTAAGTAGGGTTGTAGTTGTGTAGAGGCGACACATAGGAGGAGTGTGTTTTCCCTTAGAAGCGGGGAAGGGAAATGAGAATGAGAAATTTTTAAAAGGAAATACACACAGCAAGAAACTACAGACCTAATATGATAAAGACTATGAACTAACCCAGCCAGCATAGCTCAGTGGTTGAGCATCCACCTATGAACCAGTAGGTCACTGTTCGATTCCCCATCAGGGCATATGCCAGGGTTGCAGGCTCAATCCCCAGTGGGGAGCATGCAGAAGGCAGCCTATTAATGATACTCTCTCATCATTAATGTTTCTCTCTCTCTCTCCCTCTCCCTTTCTCTCTGAAAGCAATAAAAATATATATATTTTTAAAAAGACTGTGAAATAAAAAATATAATTAATTCAATCCTCTGTACCTGAAATCTCACAAGAGCATATAAGGAATACGAATTAAGCTCACTATACACGGGAAAATTGCAACTGTCGCTAACATTTTCCTAAAACAAAATATTTAAAATCTATTCCAACAGCACAGTTTACACAATATGATTCCTGGGCAATTAATACCATAAGTTGTTAGTCAATTTTAACTGCTAAAATTGAAAATTCACCCCAATAATTGAGTGATTTCAACTGAGTTGAGGGTACACTTTTAACCCTATAAATTAGCACATTATAAATGTATATTTTATAGGAAATTCATCATAATATTGAAAGAAAAACCCATTTCTTCATACTAAAGAAACTTAATCTGATTTCATCCTGAAAAACCTTGGTGATCAATTTTGCAGAAGATAGATAGATAGATAGATGGATAGATAGATAGATAGATAGATAGATAATAGATAGATAGATAAAGATTTACATAGAGCTAAGTCCCAGGAAACTTCTTTATAATGACAAAGAAGTAGGAATTGGGCATACTTTCAACAAGAGTAAGACCAACACTGCTGACAAAGGCTTGAAGTATAAATAAAGCCACGTGTATACAACAGGAGTGCCCTAGCCTTCACATTTCCAAATCTCTCAGAGGTTTAATATTTATTCCATTCATTCTGTCATCTCATCATAAAGGATCTTAATGACTAACTATGCATTAAAAATAAAAAAATTACTAACAACCAGAAGTCAGGAACTGTCCTTTACTTATCCGAGAACTCACTAATGAATAGAGGCAACCAATGGGGAAGCTGTATAACTATTCCTGACAATACCCTGAGAACCTATCAGACTCATTAAAGTCAGGAGTACACCAGCCAAGTGTCCTAAAACCCTTTTCTGTACAGTTTGCCCTTCCCCACTCCAGTAACTACCCAATATCCTTCCCACTTTCCCTACTCTCCATCCCTACCCACTCTGTCTGACAAACTTCTAGTCTTCCTCCAAACTCTAGCTAAAATGCCATCTCATTCAGGAAGCCTATCCTCTTTCCCTATAGACATAATGCATCCGTCCTTCGTTCTGACTTTGTACCTTATACTTGTTTCTACTGGTCAGTTTATCACAAATATCATAATTTGTTTACATGTTTATCTCCCCTACCAGAACGTGAGTGAATCCTTATTAGATAAACAAACTGTGCCTTCTTTCTGTATTCCCAGTACCCACAGCAGTGCCTGGCACCACAGAATACCTAAAGCAAGAAAAGTCAGTCACCAGATACCGAATGTATCTATAAAGTCCCCCTACAAAAACCTACCAACTCCCAGAAACCTAGTCAACTCCCAATTTTTCTTCTTCTTGAGGCTTACTATAGACAAGTTACTAAAGATTTTTATTTTTAAAGATAAGCAACTGATAAAATTATAGAACTAGAATTAGTAGTTTAATACAGGATGCAAATTCATGGGAGAATCACCTACTGGGACAGGCATTAATGGAACTGAGTTTCCAAGAATCTCTTGCACTACAGCATTCTGCCAAATAAGACACTGAAATAGGAAGTTTTATCAGAAAGTCTACTACTGCCTGAAAAGCAGGGATATAATCTTTCAAGATCCTTTTTCTTTTTTTTTTTTAATATATTTTATTGATTTTTTACAGAAAGGAAGAGAGAGAGAGAGAGATAGAGAGTTAGAAACATCGATGGGAGAGAAACATCGATCAGCCGCCTCCTGCACATCTCCTACTGGGGATGTGCCCGCAACCGAGGTACATGCCCTTGACCGGAATCGAACCTGGGACCTTTCAGTCCGCAGGCCGACGCTCTATCCACTGAGCCAAACCGGTTTCGGCTCAAGATCCTTTTTCAACTCTACAGTCCCTTCATTGGTAAGATACAAGGGAACTAGCTTCATTCCAGTGATAATAAGTGCCATCTGATAATACATGAATTTACTGGCCTGGCTAGCCAAGCCTCATTGTGATGGCCTAGGTCGAAAATATATTCCCAATGTAACCATAACTGTGGTAGGCAGAATAATGTCCCCCTCAAAGATGTCCACATCCCATTCCACAGAATTTGCAAAAGTTACCTTCCATGGCAAAAGGATTTTGAGATGAGATTATCCCAAGATTACCCTTGTGATGATGGAGTCACAAGGGCCCTTATAAGAGGGAGGAAAGAAGGTCAGAGTCAGGAAGGAGATTCGATGACAGAAGCAAAGATCAGAGAGAAAGAAAAGGTATGAAAATGCTGGGCACTGCCAGCTTTGAAAATGGAGGAAGGGGCCATGAGTCAAGAAAGCAAGTCACCTCTAGAACCTGGAAAATCCAAGGAAAAGAATTCTCCTTAGCCCTAGCCGATTTGGCTCAGTGGCTAGAGCGTTGGCCTGTGGACCTAAGGGTTCCGGGTTCAATTCTGGTCAAGGGCACATAACGGGATTGTGGGCTTGATCCCAGGTAGGGGGCATTTAGGAGAGAGCCAATCAATGATTCTCTCTCATCATTGATGTTTCTCTCTCTCTCTCTCCCTCTCCCTTCCTCTCTGGTATCAATAAAAATATTTTTTAAATAGATATATTTAAAAAGAATTCTCCCTAGATCCTCAGAAGGAACTCAGTCCTGCTGTCACCCTGATTTTAGCCCAGTGAGACTTATTTTGGACTTCTGACCTCCAGAACTGTAAAGATAATAAATCTGTGTTATTTTAAGCCACCGAAGTTTTGGTAATTTGTTACAGCAGCAACAGGAAACTAATACGATGCCTAGAGAACATCTGCTTTGCCAGCAACACATGGTAATCAAAACTTACTTTCTAAGAGGTCATGATCACGAACAGCTTCTGCAGCTAATACAGTCTTCCCACAACCTGCCATTCCATATACAGTGACCCATCCCGGTTCACCATTCAGTTTGAAGAGCTTCTGTTGAATTGCATTCACCAGCTTCTTCCTAGTAACAAAAACAACTGGCCTCTGTGGTACTCCTCCTTCACACAGGACTGTTCTTACTGAAATCCAAAACAAAGCAAGCGTGAATAGAACTTCGAAATGACTACTCAAATAATATCATAACAACCAGGGAGTATAAAGCTGAGGCCTTAAATTCAGAATTTCCAAGAGAAGAAAATGTGGCTAGCATATTAACTTCAATTTTCTGATTTCTCAGAAAACTCAGAACAAAAGCAAACATATACCTTCCAAGATGACTATAGACACTGGAAATCTCCATCTATATCTGCCCTTACCCTATTTCTCTCTGACTCTCCAATCTCTCTCTCAGATTAGACTGGAGAGGAGAGTGTAAAGGGACACATATGGAATTCCTTTCAACAACTTAGCTTCCTAATCAGTCTTATTCTTTCCTATGCATGAACTTGATAAACACAGAACTGGAGAAGAACTTAAATAAAGGCCTATAAATTATCTTATTGTCTCTAAAAATTAGGATATATTTATTCTTACCTCAGAGCAGTAGATAGCCCACTGAGCAAAAAGAAAATGTGAGTTAATATAGATGCAAATAAAAATATTTAGGTTGGAAAATAATTTTTTCACACACATTTTTCAGCGAACTGATTAGTCTCTTCAGCAGACTCCATCTACAATAAGATAAAACTGCAGCAATGTGGCCACTGTGATAGCAATGTGATAGAAGGTGCAAGTGTTATGCATACAAACCATAAGAAGTTATTCCACCAACTGAATCTTTGCCATTGGAAGAAGAGATGACAGGAAGACCACCGTGGAGAAGGACAGCAAGATCTTTATATCCTTCATGTAGTAAAGCATTGTAGAATGATATGTAGGAATCATTATCTTTTTTAAGTATCATTTTAATTAGCATAGCTGCTCGATGCTGTTGAGTGGGCTAAAAAAAAAAAAAAGTAGCAGTTTAGTGTACTATAAAGAATATGTTTGCAACAAATCAGTGGAGAACAGTGCAAGTTCTGAAATAAATTCTAAAAAAATTTTTATTTTTTTAAAATTTATCTTTATTGCTGAAAGTATTATAGATGTCCCCCTTTTTCCCCATTGACCCCCTCCACCCTATCCCCACCTCCCCCAGGCTTTCACCACACTATTGTATGTGTTCATGGATTATGCATATAAGTTCTAATTTTAAAGAAAGCATAGGCTGCCTAAAAGGACTTTACCTCGTTTTTTACTTTTTCTTCCTCCGATGGTGTTAAAACTCCATCACTAACCATGTGATCCATTATGTAGGGTGTTTTGATGTCCTTTTCCAGGGCTTCTCTATGTTGAAGCAAACAATTTCGAGCTTTGGCATCCATTCTCCCTCAAATTTTTCTTTCTCTGAGCTGTTAACCATGAGCTACAGGCAAACATCAAAATATATGTCAGGGCAATAAATATATGAAAGATGTGTAACCTCGCCGAAACCGGTTTGGCTCAGTGGCTAGAGCGTCGGCCTGCGGACTGAAGGGTCCCAGGTTCGATTCCGGTCAAGGGCATGTACCTGGGTTGCGGGCACTTCCCCAGTGGGGGATGTGCAGGAGGCAGCTGATCGATGTTTCTCTCTCATCGCTGTTTCTAACTCTCTCTCTCTCTCCCTTCTCTCTGTAAAAAATCAATAAAATATATTTAAAAAAAAAAAAAAAGATGTGTAACCTCACTGGTAATCAAGATATTTAAAGAAAATAAGATTTTATTTTTTGTGAAGATTTTTTTAAATGGACAAAATCCAATGCTTTCAAACGTGTGAGAAAATGAGTATTCTTATGCATTACTTGAGGTGAGTACAAAATGGATGCAACTTTTCTGGAAGGCAATCTAGGATACAAAAGTGTTCAAAGTAAGCATTCTCTTTAACCCAGAAATGTCACTTCTAGGAATTTATCACAAGGAGACATTCATATATGTACACAAAAATATTCACAAAAAGTTAACAGAGTGCTCAGCTGATAAAGAAAAGATGAAAACAACCAAAATGCCAACCAATCTGAGTATGGATTTTAAAAACTAGAGTATATATATACGATAGAATCCTATCTAATAAAGAGGGAATATGCTAATTGATCCTCATGCCGTCGCAAAGATGGCGGTGCCCACAGCCAATAAGGAGGGGATATGCTAATTGACTGCCCCGCCCTCAAAAATGGCAGCACCCACAGCCAATAAGGAGGGAATATGCTAATTGACTGTCACGCCCTCAAAGATAGGGGTGCCCACAGCCACAAGATGGCAGTGCCCAGTCCCCTCAGCCCTGCTGGGGCAGCAGGTGCACAGCAAGACCGGGCCAGCCCCCAGGCTGGCCCGGCCGCTCCGCGTGCCTGCCTCTGGAGATCCCCAGTCCCCTCAGCTCTCCAGGTGCCCAGGACTGGCCCAAGGCACAGGCAAGCCTTGGATGGCGGCTGCCCAGCTGACACCCAAGGTGCAGGCAAGCCTCAGATGGCAGCTGCCTAGTCGCCCAGGGCTGCCCGAGGCACAGGCAAGCCTCGAGGCTCAGGTAACCAGGGCCGGTCGAGGCTTGCGCTGCCGGCAGTGGCAGCAGCAGAGATGTGATGGGGCGTCGCCTTCCCCTGATCGCCAGGTCACCTCCTGCCCCTGAGGGCTCCCGGACTGTGAGAGGGGGCAGGCCTGGCTGAGGGACCACCCCCTCCAGTGCATGAATTTTAAAATAAAACACAGCTCACCCTAACCAGTTTGGCTCAGTGGATAGAGCATTGGTCTGCGGACTGTAAGGTCCCAGATTCGATTCTGGCCAAGGGCATGTACCTTGGCTGTGGGCACATCCCCAGTAGGAAGTATGCAGGAGGCAGCTAATCGATGTTTCTCTCTCATTGACGTTTCTAACTCTCTATTCCTCTCCTTTCCTCTCTGTAAAAAATCAATAAAATATATTTTAAAAAAATAAATAAATAAAACACAGCTCCATGTACTGACATGAAAAGATGCTAATGACACATTGCTGATTGAAAAAATTAGAAATATGATCCCATGTACAGCACAAAATATGTATCATGTAACTATATAGGGAGATGTTTCAAAGTTTGTTCAACAAAATGTTTGGGTTACTTCCAAGTAGCAAGACTTTGAGGTTTCCCCCTCTCTTCTCCCCCTGCCCTGTCTTTCTTCTGTACTGCTCTGTATTGTCTTAATTTTTTTTCAATACACATTATCACTTTTACAATAAAAAAACTTCCTTTTTAAACTAAAATTTTATAAACAATAATCATACTGAAGTCCTCATGTTTAAAAAACTTTTTTTTTATTGATTTCAGAAAGGAAGGAAAGGGAACAAGAGAAACATCAATGATGAGAGAGAATCATTGGTTGGCTGCCTCCTGCACGCCCCCAACTGGGGATCAAACTTGCAACCCAGGCATGTGCCCTTGACCAGAATCGAACCCAGGACCCTTCAGTCCCCAGGCCAATGCTCTATCCATTGAGCCAAACCAGCCCGGGCTATTTAAAAACTTTTTGTTTTTGCCCTAGCTGGTTTGGCTCAGTGGATAGAGCGTCGGCCTGCAGACTGAAGGGTCCCAGATAGTGGTATTGTGCAGGGGTCCTCAAACGTTTTAAACAGGGGGCCAGTTCACTGTCCCTCAGACCGTTGGAGGGCCGGACTATAGTTTAAAAAAAAACTGAACAAATTCCTATGCACACTGCACATATCTTATTTTGAAGTAAAAAAACAAAACGGGAACAAATACAATATTTGTATTTGCATGTGGCCCGCGGGCCGTAGTTTGAGGACCCCTGGTATTGTGTAATAGTTCTCACACAAGGTGTATGTCAGCTCTCTGTCTTCAATGATAAACATAGTTCTCATATGCTCACTCCACTAATGTTTCTGCTGAGCTGCTAAGTATGACCAAGCAACAGGAAATACACTCTGATGTCATTTCTTGGATTAAGAGACCACAAAGAAAGAATCATATTCTTTACAGTATTATACTCTTAAGTTTCTACCAACTTTATTTCAAATATAATGCAAACTTTTCCATGGGTATAAAACCCAGATCAGAATGTATGCAAGTTTTAGGACAGTAACAGAACTCCATCCAATGTATTACAGTGAGTGTCTAAATGTGTATATTCATTTATTCATTCAATAAACATTTGAGCCTCTCCTTGTGCCAAGCCCTGCATTTACAGAGAAGATTAAATCATATCCCTGATGAAGTTCACAATCTAGTGGGAATTAAAAATAGATAATTAGAATGTTATGTCTAAGAACAAAAACAGGGATAAACACAAGTAACAGGAGCACTAACCAGTAAGTTTCAATTATCCTATCCTATATAGTAAAAGCATAATACGCAAATCGACCAAACAGCGGAATGACCATCTGGCCCACCATCCATCCATACGACCCATCCAGGGCCACACTATGACACCCACTGGCGCCAGGCCAGCCAAGGCGGGTGCGATGCAATTGGTTGGCCCAGCCATCACTCCGTGATCGCCCGCAGAGGGAGGCCCAGGCCACCAACTAGCGGGCTACAGCGGGTGGACGGGCCTCCCTCTGCAAGGGAAGCCTGGGTCCGGGGTGCCGCAGGGAAGCAGGTGCCAGCAGCGGGGGAAGGAAGGCCTACTCTTGCATGAATTTCGTGCATCGGGCCTCTAGTGACTATATGTTTTTAAAGGGCCACCAAGTGTGGCACTTGTAAATATAGGGAAGTAGAGCATTTGCCTATGCTTGTCAAGTTTCATAAAATGCCCAGGCCTGGAACGAAACTGCTAAAGAAAACGTTATGATTAGAATCACAGCTATCAGATTTTTAAAATGTTAATAACGTTTTTATGATCTCAATTAAACGTAAAACATCCCTTAACTGTAAGCAATAAAACTCGATTTGACAAAACAAAAATGAATTTTTAAAATCATGTCCAATTGCCTAGGCAAGTAGACATTCTGACAATCTGAAACTAATTTCCAACTAATTTCTAATTACCTAGACTTATTAAAAATACGTAAAATTTGAAGTGCACAAATTGAAATATCCTGAGTAAATTCTCAGTGCCCCATCTTTTGTAGCCACACCAAAACGAAAAGTCAAAAGTCTTCATAGATGTAAAATCCCTTATTCTTTCTAAAGGAGGGCAATTTCATCCAGAAAACCCGTTAATAGCTGACTACTTCCTCTTTAGATAATTTCTCTTCCTGGTAGAGAAAGTACCTTGTCCCAGAATTCTGAGTCCCAAAGACCCGGCTTGGGGAGAAAAACGAGGCGCAAACTCACCCAAACCTTCCCACCAAGATCTTACTGGGAAGAGCAGCCCTGCGGGAACAGACTTGGAAACCAAATTGGAGGGACCGGGTGGGGGAGGGGGTGTCGGTAACAGGGACTTCCGAAAGGGAAAGCAGGACTCGGAGCGCGGCCCGGACTAGTCCGGGTCTGCCAGGTGCCTCACCTGGGCTGCCGCGGTCCGGGGCGCCGAACACCTCCCGGGACCTGCGACAGGCGGAGATGTAGGCGCCACCTCCCCAGGCAGCCAACACAGTCCCGGGGCGCGAGGTGAGGCCCGGCCCGAGGCCCGCCCCGCCGATGAACCCCACCCCAGACACAAAGAAAGGAGGGCCACAGTCGCTCCTTCCCCCGGACGGCAGCTGCACCCGGGGGGCCAGGGCCACTCTGGATGCTGCCGTGGCTATTTCAAGTCCTCGCGGGTCGCTGTCGGCCCAGACTGCTCCCTCACCTTCGGCTCCCTCACCCTTTCGGTGCAGGAATAAGGCATCCGCGTCCACCTGAAGCCGCCTCTTTGCCGTAGGACCGCGGAGCAGTCAAAATCCGCGGGACCCGCCCAGCCGGACGGCGCGCGCCCGCGCATGCAAATAAACACACTCCAAGCCCCAAGGCGGGCGGCCGCCGCCGTGCGCGCTCCCGCTCCGGGTTTAGCCCGCGCACGCACAAGGAAGCGCCCTGCGCCCCGCCCACGGCGGGGGCGTGGCTTGGGGCGTGGCTCAGGCGGGGGCGTGGCTCCGCCGCGGGGGCGCGCCGCGTTCCCGTGAGGGGAGGACCCAGGCGGCGGCGCGCTGGACTTGGCGCGCATTGCCCCGCCCCGCCCCGGCGTCCCCGCGGCCCGCGCGCGCCCGCAATCTGCGATTTCCTGGGGTTTGCAGCATTCACGCTGAGGAAGCGGGTAGTGGGGTCACCGCCCGACCCAGCTCGAGGAACTAGGAGACGGGAGGACCCCGCGAAGCAGCGAGGATGGCCGGGAGAGGGAAGGGCCTGGTTCGTGGGCGGCGCTAAGTCTGGGCGGGGGCGCGGTCACCGCCGCGGCTTCCAGCGGAGGCTGAGGCGGCCACGTCCCACTCGCTCTGGGTGTAGGGGCCGCCCGGAGTCTGCTGTCCTCCGGACCTCCAGACATGTCCGAGGTGAAGAACCGGAAGAAGTCGGGGCCCAAGGGAGCCCCCGCGGATCCCGGGAAGCGGAGCGAGGGCGGGAAGAGCGCCGAGGCGCGGGACGGTGGAAGCGGGGGCTGGGCGGACCCCCGGACCGGCGTGAGCCTGCTGTCGCTGGGCATGTGCCTGGGCCTGGCCTGGTAAGTGGCGCGAGGCCGCACGGGCCCCGAGTCCGGCCTCCAGCGGTCGCCCCGCTCCTGTCGGAATCCCGCCCTGGCCCCACCCGGCTCGGCATCCACAGATCTCCAAACACACACACACACACACACACACACACACACACCCAATTTTGCGGCTTCTGTTCTCTGCCTCGACCTCAAACAAGGGACAACCCAGCTTCTTCTTCCTTTCACTCTTCCTGTAACTCGTTTTAACTTTGCGCCAGGATCGCGCCCCGATCGCTCAACTGCAGTTGAGGGGGAGGTTTGGGACGAGTCAGCCATTTCTTAAGGGAGAACAGACTCGGCCAAACTTTTTTTTTTTTATCCAGTGCCTGCTACACTTCAGAAGCTCGACCGTTTCCATAAACACGTTATTCCAGTCCGCTATGCATGCGTCCGGGACAGATTCGCCCCGCCCTGTAAATGCCTGGTGGCCACGTGTGCAACCTTGAAAGAATTCATTAGGATCGCAAAGCAACAAACGTTAATGATTATATCAAAGCTGGGAGGATTTCTCATGTTCTGATCCGCGTGCATGCGTTCATGTGAATGTGAAGTCTGTTCCTAGGCTGCAGATCGCATTTGGGTTCCGGGAAGCTACAAAAGTATGTCGTAGCACTTGTGACAGGACACACTTTACATTAGACTTTCCCTCCATTTTTTCATTGATTTTTAAGGTATTTAGAAGATAGTTATTCGTCTTCGAGAGTGATCAAATTCTAGGAGGGGCCCTGGGCATCCTCTAGTCTAGAACCTCTTTCACGCTAGTGAGTTAAGAATTGTACTTTAGTGGTGACTCATCCTAAGTTGAACTTAATAAAAGTTTGTCACAGTGATGTGAAATGTTGATTATTAAATGGTCTCTTGATATATTGTCATTTTACTAATGTTATGTTTATGGAATATTTTATTTTGGCCTCAAAGGAATAAATGTACTGAATTTACTGTTTTGAAAGCTGCTCTTATATCTAAAAAATGCCTGGCCTTCTTTAGGTAAGTTAAAACCCTTTTTGTATTGGGAAGGTTATTCAGGGATAGAATTTAGTTTGCTCAAAGATAGACGTTGCTTTTCTCTGGAACCTGATCAACTGGTTTTACTTACTGAATTTATCTGAAGATACATATTCATGGGAGCTAAATTATATCACAAATTGTTCAGTTTTTCAAAAATTTAGTTCCTGTTCTGGGGAAAAACACTAATAGTAATCTGTTGGCATAAGAAATGTACAAAACCAGAGAATTTTTATTAATAGTTTATTTGAGCCAGAACTGGTGACAGTTGCTGGGAAGCAAGATCTAAAAATGCCCCAGAGAGTAACAGTTTTGCAGTTTCTTTTATGCCTTTGAAATTAAGGAGAGAACTTAAGGAAAAATATATAACGGTGGGGAAAAGCAAGATGGGGATTTGATTATAGGATAGTTAACAAGATTAATTCTCCTGAGGGTGGTTATTCATTTCAAAGCTGTGCTAACCTAGATAACAGAAACAGTGGACAGGGCTTGCCTAAGGCAAAGGCGAACCTTTACTAAAAAAGTTATATGCCTGGGATGTGACTACTCCCGTGAACTGCCCAGTTAGGAATATATGACCAAATTACCCTGTGAGGTTACTTTCCACAGAATTTGTTAGTGCCTACAGTAAAGACCCAAAGAAATTACGTTCAGTAGGAAGATTTTATTTGAACTGTCTTTGCAAAATGACAAAACAATATCTAAAGCTTTTTTCTAAAACAGGCAGATTCTATGATTGTTATTAAAATAGCTGACTGTTAATTGCTCTTGTAAAATCTTTTGCCACAAGAGTTGGAAGTAGAAATACTTCAGTCACTGTTTATAGCAGAATATTTATTCATGGTAAATTCGGGAATGAAAAATTATTCTGGTAAGACATTTGCAAGTATTTTCCAAATAAACATTTGGCATCTCAAAATACTAGAATTACAACAAAGCCATTCGAGATTTTTTTACCTCTAGAACACATGCTTCAGCATCTACAGGTCAGTTGGTCAAATACTTAATGCTTATTGTACTGACATTGTCCTGATTGTTAAAATACAACATTGAACATGTGCCTGTCAACACAGTTTATCCATCTTCTTACACTTAGATTAAATTGGGAGGGGAAGTTTAAACCCTTCCACTGCCTCAGGAGGATTTCAAGACATCTCTACTTACTGAAGGCCTTTAGGCTTGGAACTCTTGTTTAGAAAGTGAATAGATAATGTGTAACAGATAAAGTCCTGACTTGTCAGTTTAACAATAAGATGTTGGAGATAACAGTTGCCCAAGACTATATGGCTTTAAGTGTTAACTTGCATACTGTTTGTAGACTCTTAAGAAAATTTTTGAAGAAATTCTGCTTTCAAAAAGTTTAAAAGTTGTGTAGTTACTAAATAAGACACAAATGATACTTTACAAACTTATTTAATTATGTAAATTAAAAACCAGAAGTTCCAGTGTAAAAAAAAAAAAAGTGTTCTTGGAAGTTTCAACAGATTTCTAAATTGCCTTTTATAAATTTTTTTCAACACATTTGTGATAATTATGTATAAGAAGGCAAAAGCTCTTTAAACAGCCAGCTAACTCGGGGTTTTGTTGTCTATCATCTAACACACTACAAGTTGTATACAGCAAAATCACGGCTAACCCCCTTTTTCAGCTTTTTGTTGTTAAAGAAGTTTTGTCTAAAAGATAGTTTATTCTTGCCCCGCCGGTCTGGCTGAGTGGTTGAGCGTCGACCTATGAACCTGGAGGTCAGGGTTTGATTCTTGGTTAGGGCACATGCCCGGGCTGTGGGCTCGATCCCCAGTGTAGGGGGTGCAAGAAGCAGCAATCGATGATTCTCTCTCATTATTGATGTTTCTACCTCCCTCTCCCTTCCTCTCTGAAATCAATAAAAATATATTTTTTTAAAAAAATGGAATATAATCAATGTTTTTCTGACCATTCAGTATTATGCTGAAAATGAAACAGGACTAAGGGGGTACTGACCCTTGCTGTAGCCCTGAAACTTCCTTTCTTGCTGAAGGTCCATAATAACAGTTTCCTTTGGTTATTTGCCTCTTTCTCATTAAGTTGAAACAGAAACAGGGAAACTCCTATAAAATATTAGTCCTCAATCAGCTGTCTGCCACCATCAGAGTCTTAAAGGTGCTGTGCAGAGGCAGCACAATGTGGAAATGCAGTTTAATACTATAGGGCCCTGGATGTGTATGAAGTCTCTATAGACTGCAATGGATTATGGAGTCAGAAAGGTTCCTTTTTGTAAACTCTACTATGGTAGCCAATTAACATGGGTCCTTTTCTCCTACATTTCCAAGCCTCCAAGACCTTTCTTTATATATATATTTTTTTTTTCTTGATTTTAGAGAGAAGAAGGGAGAGAGATAGACGAGATAGACATATCAATGAGAAAGAAACATCAACATCAATCCGGCTGTCTCCCGCAGGCCCCCCCACTGGAGTGAGCCTGCAACCCAGGCATGTGCCCTGACCAGGAATCGAACCAGCGACCTCCTGGTGCATGGGTCAACGTTCAACCACTGAGCCACACTAGCTGGGCTTCAAGACCTTTACCTATATGATAAGGAAAAGCGGCCCAAAACAGAATAAGAGCTATTCTCTTTCCTGTTCGAGGTCTCATCCATTCAATGCATCCTTCATTTGCTATAAACCCTACCCTGGTTTCAAAGCAGGGCAAGCCTGGGGTTTCTATCACCCACTATAGGCTTGTCAGAAGGATGGCAAAGTAGCTGCACAGTGCAGTCCAAAAGAAAAGGCAAGGGTATGAGAGAACAGCTGAGGTGTTACACTCTAGGCCAGGGTTGGGCAACCTTTTTGTGAGTGCGTGCCAAAACCAGCAAAATCTCTGACTCAAAATTCTTCTGCGTGCCAACCCTAATTTTTTGAGAACATCTTACGCCTACTTGATATCTCTTAAGGTGTACGTATGTGAAGAACCTTGAAGTGCCGGGAGCCGGTCCATGCTTGCTGTTTCAAGGGACCTGGCATATATGGCATACAGTTCTTAATATGTTTGCTCACCTTCTTGGCGCTGTGTTTTAACCAAGGTCACTTCCACGAGAAAGGTTGAATCCCCAGGTAGGGATTTTCCCCTGAAGTTAGGGAGGGAATAAAACCCCTCAACTAAGTGCCAGGCGGGTAATTAATCACTTTAACTATGAACAATCATGCTTAAGCTACATAATCTTTACTCCCTGGAATGGAGATAAGAAACGCCCTAACCTTTGTAATAGAGATTGATGGGATTGAATCAACTGGTATAAATACAGATGTAACAAGACAGAAAGAGACAGAACTCAGAAGAGAGCCAAGAAGACAGAACCTACATGGAGCCTGGAGACAGAAGAACTTCACTGGAGAGAACATGGCAATAGATCCTGGACTGAACCTGACTATAGAACATGGCAAGAGAACCTGACTAGAACCTGGTGACTGGACCTGCCTGGAGAGCCTGGACAGAACCTGGCTGGAGAACCTAGCGAGGGAACATGGCTACAGAACCTCGCTGGAAATCCGAAGCAGAACCTCTCTGGAGATCCAGACCAGAACTTGGCTGGAGATCCTGGCTAGAGATCCTGGCTAGGCTGCTGACCAACTGAACACTGTCTCCGTGTCCTTCCTTCTTCGCCGACTCCGTCTACGCCTTTGGGAACCCCTGGACCTGCTGGGGTTGGACCCCGGCATGTGGCGCCCGAACAGGGACCCCTAGGTAAGCGCCCTGCACTCGGGACGGATAGGACTCCACCATAGGAAAAGGGTGGATAGTCTTCGCCGACTCAGTCCACACCTTTGGGAACCCCTGGAACAGGATTCCCTTAGGTAAGCCCCCCCCATTGAGAACCCCACACTCGGGACGGATAGGACTCCACCAGGGTGCTACAGACCCCCCTATAGAGGATAAGTAGGGTAAGAAGGTGGATAGTACAGAACTTAGATTGAGAAGATGTGCCATACTGAGTCCAAAGAAAGAAGACTCTGTATTGATTCTTAGATTGAGAAGATGTGCCATACTGAGTCCAAAGAAAGAAGACTCTGTATTGATCTTTAGATTAAGAAGATGTGCCATACTGAGTCTAAAGAAAAAAGACTCCGTATTGATCTTTTAACATATATGCTTGTTAGCAGAGGAATTAAGGTTACTCCCAGTCAGACAGAACATTTTATACAAGAAATACGTCCATGCTTTTCTGAGGAAGGAAAGGTGCCGGAAAGGTAAATGTAGAGGCATGGGAGAAGGTAGGCCCAAGGAGCCTTATCCTTAACCCCACTGCAGCCTTTCCACCCCGGGAAAGTGCAGGATTGGCAAGCTCTCCCTGGGGTGATAGATCAGGACTCAGGTAATAGCAGAAAGCGCCAATCCTACTCTTAAAATGGATAAAAGAGAGCGTTTGAGGTTTTTCTTTTTAATGCCTGCTTTTAAAAAATAAAAAAGGGGGAATTTGCCGGGAGCCGGTCCATGCTTGCTGTTTCAAGGGACCTGGCATATATGGCATACTGTTTTTAATATGTTTGCTCACCTTCTTGGCACTATGTGTTTTAACCAAGGTCTCTGAGAAAGGTTGTTTTCCCCAGGTAGGGATTTTCCCCTGAAGTTAGGGAGGGAATAAAACCCCTCAACCAAGTGCCAGGCGGGTAATTAATCCCTTTAACTACGAACAATCATGCTTAAACTACATAATCTTTTCTCCCTGGAATGGAGATAAGAAACGCCCTAACCTTTGTAATAGAGATTGATAGGATTGAATCAACTGGTATAAATACAGTTGTAACAAGACAGAAACACTCAGAACTTAGAACAGAATCAAGAAGACAGAACCTACACGGAGCCTAGAGACAGAAGAACTTCGCTGGAAAGAGCATGCCGGAGGATCCTGGAGAGGGACTGGCCTCGGAGCCTAGAGACAGAGCCTAGCGGGAGAACATGGCAAGGGATCCTGGACTGAACCTGACTACAGAAATTGGCAGGAGAACCTGACTGGAGAGCCTGAGCAGAACCTCTCTGGAGATCGAGACCAGAACTTGGCTGGAGATCCTGGCTAGGCTGCTGATCAACTGAGTGCTGTCTCCGTGTCCTTCCTTCTTCGCCGACTCCGTCCACACCTTTGGGGACCCCTGGACCCGCTGGGGTTGGACCCCGGCTTTGAAGAAATAATAAAATTCATTCAAGCGACAAAAACAGTATATAATGATGAAAAATACATGTATTTTTTAATGTATACATGTACACTGATAATCCGACAGAAAACTTTATGATCCCGTTTGATATTATCAGTGGGACTTTTGCTGCTGCATCACTGATGACAAAGATTTTACATCAGGTTTATATTTCGTGACCTTCAGAGATATGCACGAGCTACTACTTTCATCCATCAGGCTACTCCTATTACGAGACTTAACAAAATTCATCACTGAGAACAAAGATTCACAAGCATATGTGGATGAAACCAAAACACTGGTCGGATCTAGGAAGGCAGGGAGAGTTAAGGCAGAGGCATAGAAATTGCTCTTCCCCTCTCTCGTCAATCCATGTCTATGGTCTTTAAGATAACTTGTTATATAAAATTATTTATCTCAGATGCACCTACACTGAATTTATCTGAAAAAATAAAAAAAGTCGATATTAAGAAAAAAATTGTAAATGGAAGATTATAAGAGAGGGTTTCGCATGCCAGCAAAAGTTACTGGCGTGCCATGTTTTTCACGCATGCCAGGGGTTGCCCACCCCTGCTCTAGGCACTGTCTAGAAGTTTTGTAAATCAGAACCTATTTAATCTGTACAACAACCCTATGAACTCAGTAGTAGTATCCCCTCTTGACAGATGAGGAAACCAGCAAAGATAACTTCAATAGCTTACCCAGCGAGGTTATATAGCTAGTAAATGGCAGAGCCAAAGTTGCCCAAATCCACACTCAACCAGTATTATTAATCTAAAAAGAGTCAAGGCCCTAGAGATAGAAATCTTTACTCCAGAACTACTTATAGTTCTTTCTTCAACTACAAGCTGTAGCCCTTAGCAGACCCTAATTGTTTGTCTCATCTAAACTAGGGAAGATGGGTGTAAAAAGGCTTTGAACTGCTCCTGTTAAAAAGCCCATTTTAAAAATTAGTTTTTCAGAATTAAAGTCCTTGAAATTAGATGTATTTTTTTAGAATGGTCTCTATCCGTGGTCTATTGGTCTCAGATAAGCCTATACTCTGAAAAGAACCTCTTAAAAGCCAAGAATGAAACAACCAATCAAAAGAGAATTAAATCTACATATCCATCTTTAAAAATTAGGATAATGGCATTTTCTAATAACCAGAAGTTTTATTTATTTTTTTTCAGAAGTTTTATTTAAAAGTTCCTATTAGCACATTCAGTGTTATAGAATGGATGGGAGCCATCACTAAAATAAATTTATTTCATCTAACATTGTAAACATTTGTTTAAAAAGCAAAAAGTCTATTTTAGCTTTGAACAGTTTTATAGAAACAGCATAATGATGACATTTATGAGTTTGAAATATCACCACCTTTGCAATGATGCACAAAGCTCATATCTTCTACCCCTCCATTGAAGTTTGGGATCTTTAAATGTTTGACTTTCGAAGTCAATTTCACAAACCAGTGTCAATTAGTGGTTTTTACTTGGCTGAGCATTTGGATAACCTGGCAAGCTTTTAAATTTTACAATATCCAAGTCAAATCCCCAACCAATTACATCAGAATTTCTGTGTGTGTGACCCAGGCATCAGACTTTTTTAAAACTGCCAGGTGACTCTAATATGCAGCAAAGCTTTTGAACCACTGGTCTATGTACTCTGATTTAGATACTGGCTTCACAGGTTTTGCTCCACCTGCCTTTTTTATTTTTCAATCCTCATTCGAGGATATGTTTTTATTGATTTGAGAGAGAGAGAAGCATTGATTGGTTGCCTCTTGTATGCACCCCATCCAGGATCGAACCTACAACCTAGGTATGTGCCCTGACCAGGAATTGAACCTGCAACCTTTTGGTGTACAGGATGATACTCCAGCCAGCTGAGCCACCTGAACAGGGCTCCACTGCCTTTTTTTTTTTTTTTTTTTTTTGTACTAATAGCAGAAATTCATTAAAAATTTAATATGATAGAAAAATGGCTGGCTGTGTCATGCTATTATTCTTTTTTTCTTTTTATTATGGACAGCATTACAGATGACTCCCATTTTCTCCCTTTTTGTCCCCCTCCTCTCAACCCTCCACTGCTTTTTGATACATCAAACACACGAAGAATTTCAACTGCTGCTTCTTCAGATCCCAAAGAATTGAGTCAAAGTAGATAGGCCAGAATGGTACTATATTCAAAGCGTGTCTTTTGTGCTTGCTCATTTCAAGTTCTAAACACAAAACAGTCCATTTATAGTTTTTAAAACTGGGATAACTTTTTCATGCTTCTACCCTGTACTATCTGCCAGATGGAAAAACACTCCAATTTTAGGACATCCAAAGTACATCTATATGACGTGTATTTCTTACTATAAACAATTGTATATATGATACACCTTGCACTGCATATGTGTTCTATTGTCACTTTAACAGTGACTCTTATGTTCATCCCGTTTTGAGTCTGGTTATTTTGCAACTTCTTTTTCTTTTTTATTGATTTTTTACAGAGAGGAAGGGAGAGAAATAGAGAGTTAGAAACATCGATCAGCTGCCTCCTGCACATCTCCTACTGGGGATATGCCCGCAACCCAGGTACATGCCCTTGACAGAAATCGAACCTGGGACCTTTCAGTCCGCAGGCCGACGCTCTATCCACTGAGCCAAACCGGTTTCGGCTATTTTGCAACTTCTAATCACCATCATGTCTTCTTCCTTCCACTCCACTGCTTGCTTTTTTTTCTCTTTTACATTTTCATGTAAAAATGCTTTTTTTTTACATAGGCAAAATAGTAGAGATCACATTTCTTTGTAAATAATTCTTTATTGCCCTAACTGGTTTGGCTCAGTGGATGGAGTGTTGGCCTGTGGACTGAAGGGTCCCAGGTTCAATTCCGGTCAAGGGCATGTACCTTGATTGCAGGCACATCCCCAGTATGAGGTGTGCAGGAGGCAGCTGATCGATGTTTCTAACTCTCTATCCCTCTCCCTTCCTCTCTGTAAAATAAATAAATAAATAAATAAATAATAAATAGACAAAGACTAAGACCTTTAAAAAAAATAATTCATTATTTCCTCCTTCAAGATATTTCTTCTGCATATATCTATTACAGCTATCACACCGTCTTGCTCACTGAGCTAGCTGTGAACTTGAACAGGAGCAGTTTCATTCATCTTTGCATGAGTAGTATCATTTAATGACCACCTACCTAAATGTTATTGAAATAAACTAATAAAAGCTGCCAGTACCCATACCAGAATTTATGTCGTCCTTACCAGAAGTGGGTATAAAATACTCCTTTAAAATTCAGACTTAAATAGATATGAATTAGGTAAGATAGTGATTTTTTTTTCTTTTCCAGGTTTGTATTTCAACAATCGGAAAAGTTTGCAAAGGTGGAAAACGAATACCAATTACTGAAAATAGAAAAAAACGAATTCCAAGGCCTTCAAAGTAAAATCAGTTTAATTTCAGAAAAGGTAATTATTAATTGTCTTATTTGGGAAGATTTTTTTCCACTTTCCTTCCTCCTATCATCATTCTACCCTAGTTCATAAGTTCTTTTTTTTTTTTTTTTGCCTTTTAAGCAATGCTATTTTAACTCTCACAGTCTCCCTACCTTTTTACATTCTCCCTTCAATCCAATTTAGAATTAAATTACATTTTGAAAGGAAAATAATTTTTTAAAATACAACTACTGTTATTGTTTGAAAAGAATAACATGCTAGCCGAAACCGGTTTGGCTCAGTGGATAGAGCTTCGGCCTGCGGACTGAAAGGTCCCAGGTTCGATTCTGGTCAAGGGCATGTACCTTGGTTGCGGGCACATCCCCAGTGGGGAGTGTGCAGGAGGCAGCTGGTCGATGTTTCTCTCTCATCAATGTTTCTAACTCTCTATCTCTCTCCTTTCCTCTCTGTAAAAACTCAATAAAATATATTTAAAAAAAAAAAAAGAATAACATGCTCATATTGAGGTGACCTCAATTTTCTATTTAAATATCAAGTGTATATGCTTGATATTTTGGTATAAAATTAGAATAGGAAAAGCATTTGTTGGGCAAAGTTTCATCGGTGTTTTATTCTTCCTGCTTGATAAACATATATGTGTGCATATAAGACTGATTAACCTAAAAATAAATATTGATTTTGTAGCCAAATGAAAATAGAAATCCATGTCTTTGTTGTGTTTCTTCAAGCTGCAAATGCAGATGCATTATTTCTGTGATTCTTAGAAATGTGCAACCGATTAAAAAAAATGTTAGCTACTACACTTCTCAGGAGAGGGTCTGCTGTAATCAACGAGACATCTGTGGGCCTTGCCTGGCTACTGGGGACCAAGGTATCATTGAGAAACGTATCTTGTTTGTTCATTTCTTCATGCACTATATCTTTACTTAAGTCATAAGGTAGTTAGGACTTGTGCCTGGCACCAGGGTAAGCAAGAATGTTATAAAAATAAACAGGAAAAAAAATAGAGGGTCTAAGTTCCTGCAGTTTCATGCACAAAATGGGCATATATTCCCTCAGAAGGTAAAAGCCGTGGATGAAAATCATACATCCCCTCGAACATGCCAGGGGATCGAATGTGAGCTTAGGGGCCTCTGGGAAGGAGCTGCAAGAATTGGTATTTTGACGTAGAGCTCAAGTTGGAATCTGGTTATAATTGTTGGAGGCCCCTCTCATCAGGGGGAAGATGATAGAAAAAAAATGTCAAGAAACAGAAACTAAATGTGCTTAAAAGCAAATTTTGAAAAAGATTTCCTTTTTAAATGAAAAAATTTGGTAGCAAATAAAATGCTTTTTAAAGCAGATTTTTTAACTATTAAAATATATATTATCGCCGAAACCGGTTTGGCTCAGTGGATAGAGCTTCGGCCTGCGGACTGAAAGGTCCCAGGTTCGATTCCGGTCAAGGGCATGTACCTGGGTTGCGGGCACATCCCCAGGGGGTGTGCAGGAGGCAGCTGATCGATGTTTCTCTCTCATCGATGTTTCTAACTATCTCTCTCCCTTCCTCTCTGTAAGAAATCAATAAAATATATTAAATAAATAAATAAATAAATAAATAAATAAAATATATATTATCATAGGTTCCAAAAATATTCAGTCTTTGCATTGCTCTTTCTCTCCCAGTCTGCCTAGGAGTAGTTTAACAACAGCTGCCTTCTCACAAAGCTGATCCTCATGGCTAGCGTAATGCAGTAGGAGGAAAAAAACTAGACCTGGACTCCCATCACAACTACATCACCTCAGAAAAAAATCACCTTAACTCCTCTTGGCCTCCGTTTCCTCATTTATTAAATGAGAATAACAAATTTTTATAAGGATTAGATGAGATACAATACATATGTAAACTTTGAAAACTTTCAAGCAGTAATAAATTTAAGGTATTCGCTCTCTGTAAAAAAATGTAAAACTATTAGAATATATTGTCAGCCCATAAATGACAGCTGTTGTGGTATACTAGTCGCTATATATGTTTGCAAATTAAATCTTGAAACCTTGTTATCCTGTTGAACTTTTGGGACTCTTGAGATATATGCCTCAGAATATAGTGATGCTCTGATGAACAGTCCAGGTAGGAAATTACCTTGGGGACGATAAGCTTGCCTCTTCAAAACGCTGCTAACAAGACAACTAAACCTAGCAGTATTACCAATGTACAAGTATTTCTCAAAATTGGCTTTTAAAGGAACTTGTATTATGGCTGCATGTGTGCACTGAAGATAATTTGTAAACAAGGTTTCAAAGTGGTCCTATTATATTATTCAGTGGGTTGCACATTGCTCCCAGCTGTCACCTGGAACTGCTTCAGGTATGATGGGGGTGGGCCCAGAAGGTTTATGGCCATTCTTCTTTCTTTTTCTTTTTTCTTTTTAAACAAATTTTTATTGATTTCAGAGAGGAAGAGAGAGAGAGAAACATCAATGATGAGAGAGAATCATCCATCAGCTGCCTCCTGCACGCCCCCCACTGGGGATTACGCCCCAACCTGGGCATGTGCCCTGACTGGGAATCAAACCGTGACCTCTTGGTTCATAGGTCGATCGATGCTCAGCCCCTGAGCCATGGCGGCTGGACACCATTCTTCTTCCTAAACATCAGGAAACATGTTCTTTATACCTCGAGATACGGGGACTACAAAAATGTACCAGATATGCTCTCTTCGCCTAAGGAATTTAGGAGCTCTCCTATCTTCACTGTCTCATTCATCAGTCTGTTAAGGGGTCAGATTTCCGAGTCACTTCCTCAGCCTTCCCTCACTGAGATCCAGACTTCTAACCTCTCCTTAAGCATCCATTCTCCCGTGCTAATTCTGTCATAACACAAGTCATTATCTATTGTGATTTTGTTGTTGTTAATTGACTCCTTTACTGATCTTTAGGCCAATCACAGTGTCTTGTATCTCTATATTCCTATATCTCTATATAATAATGGAACAAAGGACACTCAATAAGTCTTACTGGAACTCTAGAATATAAAAGATCCAAATCTCTATCTCCTCTGCCAAATTGTGAAGCCAGGGACTATACTATATCTATAATTTTATGTCCAGTGTCTAGCACAGGTCCTGCCCAGAGTGAACACTCAAAAATTCTTGAATCATATGTGCTGAGTGCCAAATAGGTGGCAAATACATAATACAGTATGTGCTGCTGTACAGGAGTTTGGGCTGTCAGACTAGGGTTATGAGAGAATGCTGCACTGAAGAGCTGAGATCTGGTCTGAGCCTTGAAGGAAGGACAGAACTCAGCTAAGCAAAGAGGAAGGAAGACAAGTTAGAGAGAGGTTATAGAATTTGGGACTTGAACCTAGAAAACATCATATTGTACCAATATTTTAGGAACCATCATATTGTACCATAATATTCATAGCAGTTCCTAAAAGCTTAATTTGACTGTAGTGTGTAGGATGATTTAGGGAGGAAGTGATTAGAAGCAGATACTAGATAATGCTTCTAGAATACTTTCCTTGATCATCAAAGTCTCGTTTGGGTGCCCCATGTAAATGCTTCCATAGTTCTTCCCCTATCAGAGTGTATATAGACTTGGCTTTCACCCCAATTACACTAAGCTGCTTAAGGGCAGAACTGTGTCTTGAAAAGTATTAAGTCTTCAACACAAGGCTGCAAACATTTGATAAATTAATATTCATTCCTAGTCCTTCCTGTGTGTCTAAGGCTGTTATCTTTGTAAGTGTAGACTAAGAGAGACGCACAACCTCATCTACCTATGTTCCGGACACATGAGGACATGCCAGGAGCTTACCATAATTTACAGATATTTAGGACACTTTGCTGTTTGACATAGTTGTCTCACTGCACTAGCTTTTTCTTCATTTTGCCTTTGTGATATTTGTAAGATCTGATTCTGGTATCTTCTCCACAAAGGTCGGTCAACCAACTTTTTTTCAGGCAGAAACTCTTCCAGAATCATTGGATTTAGAAAAGTGAAAAAATTTTATAACTAACTTACAGTTTCTTAAAAATTCAAATAACCATAGAAATAACAACTAAGTTACTTTCCATTGGAGTAAAAAAGAAAGAAATATGCTATACTCCAGGCTCCCTTTAGCATTATCTTTCAGTTGAATATCCCTCTATGAAAATGTGCAAATATTTAGGATTATAAGGTCAGGTATATTTCTCTGCCGTAGTGCTAATCTATTAAATTTAAATACGTTAAAACAACGTGAAAGTAATAAATGTTTTTGCCAGTATGGCTCTGATATACTTGGTATTTTAGACATCTTCAGAATTTGAAATTGGCACGTGACTGTTAAAGTGTGTTTCCCTAATATAAAAGTTATTAAGTAGCCTTGGGAATTGTTTTGTGTTATAAATGCAGCTTGAGTCTACTGAAAGTATCCTGCAAGAAGCTACATCATCCATGTCTTTGGTGACCCAGGTTGAGCAGGAAGTATCCAGCCTCCAGCATATCATGCATGACATTCAAATTAGTGAAGAGATGCTCGCTCAAAAGATGCAAAGCCTTAATGAGAAATTCCAAAATGTCACAAATTTCTGGGAGAGAAGCCTGGAAGAAATGAATGCTGACACAGACACTTTCAAATCAGAATCAAAGCATATGCATTCGCAAGTGACTGTCCAAATTAACGCAGCTGAACAAGGAATAAAGCTGCTCACGGAAAGGCTAAAAGATCTGGAAGACAGCACACTCAGAAATATCAGAACAGTGAAAAGACAAGAAGAAGAGGATCTTCTGCGAGTCGAGGAGCAGCTGGGCTCTGATGCAAAAGCAGTGGAAAAGTTGGAAGAGGAACAGCATGCTCTCTTGGCCAGAGATGAAGACCTGACTAATAAGCTTTCCAACTACGAACCCAAAGTTGAGGAATGCAAGACACATTTGCCAACCATTGAAAGTGCAATTCGCTCTGTTCTCAGAGTCTCTCAGGATCTGATAGGGACAGAAAAGAAAATGGAAGATTTAACTCTTCAGATGTTCAATATGGAAGATGATATGCTGAAAGCAGTATCTGAGATCATGGAGATGCAGAAAACTCTTGAAGGACTTCAGTACGACAACAGCATATTAAAGATGCAAAATGAACTGGACGTTCTGAAAGGAAAAGTTCATGACTTTATAGTATATTCAAGTGCAGGGGAAAAGGGAACTTTAAAAGAACGTAATCTAGAAAATAAAGGAATTGGTAGTGACCTTTAAATGCACTACATTTATTCTGATGAACCATATTACTGTACATCAATTTATTAGTTCCATGCTTCTGTGTTATTTTGATATGTCTCACTTACCCTACATTATTGTGAAAGAGGTGAGATGTCCACAGAAGTGTATTATCCAGACAATCAAAGCTTATCTCTAAGCAATACAACTTATTTCATTTTAATCATTTTAAATAGAAATAATTCTAATTATATATATACTTTTTAAAAAGTAATATCCTTAGTATTTTTCATGTTTTTCTAATAATTACTGGTCATTATTATGAATTTCACCCATTGGACCCAAATATATTAGTATCTCTAGTAGCTAATGAGGGGTGTTTACCTCCTCACTAAGTGACCCCAGTTTGCTATTTTTCAAACCTTATGTCTACTTATATCTCTTCTGTCACCTGAAAAGGTGACCCACTGACCTGTTACTGTCAGGTGGGTCGGTGAAGTACCAGCCTCAGCCGGGCCTTCATTTCCTTTGTAATTTACTACAGGCTAAGAATCCAGACCACGGAGTTCATAGGAATTTTGTCTAAACTAAAAAAATAACATGCCCAAGAGCAAGATTGGGGTATTTTGTGATGAATTAATATGCATTTTTTGAAAACTATGGAGCCTTGGAAATGTTTTTACTTTTTGTTAAGGTTCTAAACTGTGTTATAGATATTTGTAAGAATTTTTAAATAAGAGTAATATAGAGTGGGGCAAAAGTAGGTTTACAGTTGTGAGTAAGCAAAAGTTTATTCTTGTATTATTATTTATTCATTAGTGTATTATTTTCCATACAAACAACTGTAAGCCTACTTTTGCCCCACCCATATGGTTGGGTTTTTTTGTTTTGTTTTGTTTGTTTTGGGGTGTTTTTTTTTAAGGCTTTTCCTAGGAATGACATGTATATGCTTTTAAGTATGGACTTTTGGAATATCTCTGTATAGCTGGGCTTTTTATTTTAAAAAAGTTTTGACTGTGTTACAGATTCCTGAGTTTGCTAGATACAGGATCTCTAGGTAAATTACTCTATTGAGAACATACAGCAATAAGCCTGTGGCCTGTTTTAAAGAGGAAAAAGCAGCAAAACGAGAAATGAGAGCCAGCCTGCCATCTCTGCTTCCCCTTTCTGGGGACCAGTTCAGCTTCCCGCCATCTCGCAGCTCTCCAGGCATCCCCTTCACTCGCCTTCCCCAAGCCTGAGCGGGTACTTTCTCATCCAGAGGTGCAACCTTCGGCCTCTTCACACAGGCACAGGATTTGATGAAACAAATTTAAAAGGTTCTGCTTGCCCAGCTGGTGTGGCTGAACCTATGCACCAAGCAGTCACCCATTGATTCCTAGGTGGTCAAGGCACATGCCCGGGTTGTGTGCTCCATCCCCAGTAGGGGACTTGCAGGAGGCAGCTGATCGGTGTTTCTATCTCTCCCTTTCCTTTCCTTTCCTCTCTCTAAAAATCAATAAAAACATATTTTTTAAAAAATTAAAATAAAAGGCTCTGCTTTTCAGGCTCTGCTCCACCCTCTCTCCTTTGCCCCAGGACCACTCCCCACAGTGAGCCAGGTACATAAAAAATAAACATTTAAAAAAGAAAGAGAAATTATGACAATTAGGGTAATTAAAAGTATGTCATTATTTTAAAGGGTCCCCAAACTAATTGCCCAAACAGATTTGTTTCACATAGTGATTTATTTTACTCAAAATTACGTAATAGAGTCACAAGGAATAAGACAGGCATACCAAGGTGATTAAGCAGAGACCTAGCCGTATTTTTCTAATAACGATAATCGAAATGTGCAGGACTGGGGGGAACACATGAGACTTTTATTGGTAAACTGATATATCAGAGTGTCCAGACTTGGTGTTGAAAACTGAGACTACTGTATATGGAAGTACTATTCTTATTCATTCTTGCCAATAACCAACTATAGTCCCTTTTTGTAATGCAGTTTCAGTGGAATTAAGCACAAACAACTTGAAAGCAATCAGTTACAAAAGGTAGTATGGTCAGGTAGCTGTACTATGTAAACTTGCACATTTTGGGAGAAATCCCAAATACGTTCTACTACGGTGGATAGCCGTGGGTCATAAGAATGGAAGAGTCTTTCTATTAAAAGTCACAGCATTAATTTCTGGAATCTTAACATAAATTCCTCGAGTTCTGAATGTCTAAGTTCTTGTCTGTGTGCACTGACAAAATTGTATTTCTTTGTTTTTATTTTCGTACTAATAAAATAGATTATAAAGTTAGCTGGAGTTTGTTCTTTCAACCTCCATCCTGTCAAAGAGATGTGATCTCTTGTATCCTTCATTTCTATTTACTTAATTGTTTGGCCTATCACCATATTTGATACATCATCATGATTTTTTAAGATATATTTTTGTTGATTTCAGAGAGGAAGTGAGAGGGAGAGAGAGAGAAACATCAATGATGTGAGAGAATCATTGATGGGCTGCCTCCTGCATGCTCCAGTGCCCTGATGGGGAATGGAACCATAACCTCCTGGTTCTTAGGTCAATGCTCAACCACTGAGTCACGTCATCCAGGCACTTGGCATGTCTTTTTTTTTCTTTTTTTAAATTGAGTTTATTGGGGTGACATTGGTTAATAAATTTATATGTTTCAGAGGTACAATTCTATAATACACCATCTATATATTGTGTGTTCACCACCCTAAGTCAAGTCTCCTTCCATCACCATTTATCCTCCCCTACCTGTTCCCACCCCCTTTCCCTCTGGTAATCACCATACTGTTGTTTATGTCTATGAGTTTTTGGTGGTGGTGTTTTTGCTTAATCCCTTCACCTGTCTCCCCCAGCCCCCCTAACTCTTCCCCTCTGACAGCTGTTAGTCTGTTCTCTGTATCTATGTATTTGTTTCTATTTTGTTTGTTACTTTATTTTGTTCATTAGCGTTCTCACCACAGCTTTGCTAACTATGACCCATTTTACAAATGAGGACATTGAGACTCAGCAAGATTAAGAATCTTGCAAACAAGCTTTTGGGTCTGTCCAACTCCAGAGGCCACTGACCTCACACTATTCGATGCAACCCACTGCTGTTCAACCAGGGGAGGGGAAAAAATCACAAGGAACCTGTCAGTAGAACTACCCTAAGGATTCAAAAAGCTGTAATTCAGCCAAACTTGGTGGTAGCCAAGTAATGATTACCATATCGCTATTAAACTAGACTGTGAGTCACTCAAAAGTTGTAACTGTGACCTAAAATTGTTTGGGCCTTGGGCATAAGAAGGAATTAATCAATGTTTAGGAAAGAGTGAGAAAGCAGGGGAGGAGAAAGAACCTTAGTTGGGAATCTTCTGACCTAGGCTTTGCCACCAAGTGTGTGTTCTTGGGCACTTGATTTTGAGGTTTTTAATTTATAAAATGAGGGAATTGTACCAAATGATATGATTCCTTCAGGCTTAAAATGGTCTTAAATTTTAGAGACATTTTCCAGGTCGTTTAGTGCAGTTCAAAGATTTTTTAGCAAAGTTTTTGGAAAGCCAATTGGACCCAGAAATCATTCCATGGAACCATGTTGTTATGTTTGTATACCCAGACAATATTTATCATTGTAGGCCAATCTAGCTTAGTACTTTGCATCTATATAATAAAAGCCTAAGCAACCATTAACGGCGGAACAGCCAGAATGACCGGTTACTATGATGCGCACTGACCACCAGGGGACAGACTCTCAACGCAGGAGCTGCCTCCTGGTGGTCAGTGCACTCCCACAGGGGGAGCACCGCTCAGCCAGAAGCCAGGCTCACGGCTGGCGAGCACAGTGGCGGTGGCGGGAGCCTCTCCCATCTCTGTGGCAGCGCTAAGGAGCAGCGAGCCAAGCAGTAAGGAGCAGCGAGCAGGCAGGTGGTAAGGAGCAAGGGGTCCCAGACTGTGAGAGGGATGTCCCCAAGGGCTTCCAGACGACGAGAGGGCACAGGCCAGGCTAAGGGATCTCCCTCCATCCCCCCACACGAATTTCATGCACCAGGCCTCTAGCATATATATAACTTGGTAAATATTCAAATTATTGGCTGAATCTTTTGAACTGCTACTGGTGCTGGTAGACTCTCCCTGTCTTCTGTACATCCTAACTAAGTAGCTTAAGCAAGCCAAAAGCAATTTTTAAAAATAATTCAGTAAAACAATTAGTAGACAATTCCTACAGTGTATGTATCGAGTTTATATTTTAGTAAAGGTCAGTGGAAGTTCTTGATAAATTGCTTTTGTAAGCTACCAAGTAAAACAAAGAGGCTTACTAGCAGCTTCTTAGTGATCTGATCCTTTAAGAATAAACTTAGCTCTTTCTGAGGTATCTTAATTATATGCTATTAAACAACATTTACAGAGTAGATACATTAATAAATGATAACCTACTAATGAAATAGGTGAAAGTAAGCCATCTCTTTTCACCCTTGGGGATCTTCTGTTTTAGCAAATACATTTTATTGCAAAACTTTCCCCTTAAAAATAAAATGTGGTTTTGCAATCACTACTCGATTTCCTTCCCATTTGTGGCTGTCCCTTATTGCCATAGCTGCAATGACATTTTCACAATCTAACTTCTCTATCAAAAAGGGGGGTGGGAGGGGCACCTCCCCCACCAATAATTAATGAAGCATAAACCTGTTGAGGAAAAGAATTCTAAAATATACACACATATATGATGGAGCAATTGGGTTGCTGTTTTGAATTAATTAACTGCCTCATTTTAGCTTTTTGTTTCTTTGCAACTACATAGTGCTCCTTTGTCTTCCTTTTTTTTTAATCCTCACCCAAGGATATTTTTTCCAATGCTTTTCAGAGAAAGTGGAGGGCGGCCTCGAGGGAGGGAGAGAAACATTGATGTGGGAGAGGCACATTGACTGGTTGCCTCCTGCACACACCACCGCCAACAACAAAAACAACTTGAAATAATGCCAGGCACTCAAAATGTTCATCAGCTAATGTGTCCAAGTTAAACCAAAAAGACAGTTCAGAAATATCAGTATACAGTGGATGGTGGGGGAGGACAATGGCATTGAAACATACCAGAACTGAGAACCACTTGTATTTGGAATCATGGAATTTTGGAACCCTGGAGATAGCTTTTGTTATTTGTTGTTTTGTTTTTCACCTGTCTGTCTTCTCTACTAAACCAATAAACTGAATTGAGACCACAACCTACCAGTGATGGCGAACCTTTTGAGCTCGGTGTGTCAGCATTTTGAAAAACCCTAACTAAACTCTGGTGCTGTGTCACATATAGAAAAATTTTTTGATATTTGCAACCATAGTAAAACAAAGATTTATATTTTTGATATTTATTTTATATATTTAAATGCCATTTAACAAAGAAAAATCAACCAAAAAAATGAATTCGCGTGTCACCTCTGACACGCGTGTCATAGGTTCGCCATCACTGGCCTATACTCATCTTTATGTCTCTCACACCTGGCATGCCTAATAACATATTAGGAACTTAAGAATTAGTTAAATTTAACTATTCAAGATAGATACCCTAGAAAATTATTCGTAAAAGTAATAGGACGATAATTGTATTTAAAGTGTCTTGGACATTCATTCTGGCAGTTGTTATAACTACACACAATTTATGTCTCAGAAGTTATGGTGCCTTGTTTGACCCTCCAATTCTACCAGTGCTCATCTAGAAGGCTCCTCCCTTCTCCAGCAACAGAAAAATAAGTCACTATCATTTAGCTCATTTTGTCACTGTACAGAGGATTGATAGTACAAAAATAATAACTGAAAAATGTCATTCTCAGTAACATTTTATATTTCCTTCATTTTCCTTCTCTTTTTTTAAATTAATTAAATCTTTATTGTTCAGATTATTACATTTGTTCCTCTTTTTTCCCCCCATAACTCCCCTCCACCCAGTTCCCACCACACCCTCCTCCCTCACTCCCCATCCACTGTCCTCATCCATAGGTGCACGATTTTTGTCCAGTCTCTTCCCGCATCCCCCTCACCCCTTTCCCCCCAAGATTAGCCAGTCCATTCCCTTTCTATGCCCCTGATTCTATTATAATCACCAGTTCATTCTGTTCATCAGATTATTCACTTGATTTTCAGATTCACTTGTGGATATGTGTCTGCAACAAGCAGAATCCGAAGTAACCGCTTGAGCTAAAGCTGACCCTCACTTGTGGATAGATGTGTATTTGTTGTTCATAATTTGTATCTTTACCTTTTTCTTCTTCTTCCTCTTCTTAAAGGATACCTTTGAGCATTTCATATAATACTGGTTTGGGGGTGATGAACTCCTTTAGCTTTTTCTTATCTGTGAAGCTCTTTATCTGACCTTCAATTCTGAATGATAGCTTTGCTGGATAAAGTAATCTTGGTTGTAGGTTCTTGGCATTCATCACTTTGAATATTTCTTACCACTCCCTTCTGGCCTGCAAAGTTTCTGTTGAAAAACCAGCTGACATTCGTATGGGTACTCCCTTGTAGGTGACTGACTTTCTTTCTCTTGCTGCTTTTAAGATTCTCTCTTTGTCTTTTGCTCTTGGCATTTTAATTATGATGTGTCTTGGTGTGGTCCTCTTTGGATTCCTTTTGTTTGGGGATCTCTGCGCTTCCTGGACTTGTAAGTCTATTTCTTTCACCAGGTGGGGGAAGTTTTCTGTCATTATTTCTCCAAATAGGTTTTCAATATCTTGATCTCTCTCATCTTCTGGCACCCCTATAATTCTGATGTTGGTACGCTTGAAGCTGTCCCAGAGGCTCCTTACACTATCTTCGTATTTTTGGATTCTTTTTTCATTTTGCTTTTCCGGTTGGGTGTTATTTGCTTCTTTGTATTTCAAATCGTTGACTTGATTCTTGCAATCCTCTAGTCTGCTGTTGGGAGTCTGTATAATATTCTTTATTTCAGTCAGTGTATGCTTAATTTCTAGTTGGTCCTTTATCACAACCTTGAGGGTCTCATTAGATTTCTTGTAGATCTCATTAAGTTTATCGGCAGTTTCTAGAAAATTCTTGAAAAACCTTAAAAGTGTGGTTTTGAACTCTATATCCAGTAGTTTGCTTTCCTCCATTTCTGTCATTTGTGTCCTTTTTCTTTGTCTCCACATTTTTTATGCTTCCCTGTGTTGATAAAGTGGTTTTCTGTGGTGAGTGTCCTCTAGGGCCCAGTGGTTCAGCCTCCCCAATTACCTGAGGAGGACACTCTTGGTGCACCCCTTTGTGGGCTTTGTGCACAGTCTTGTTGTAGTTAAGCCTTGATTGTTGTAGTTATCACTGGGAGGAATTGACCTCCAGGCCAACTGGCTGTGAGAATCAGCTGTGTCTGCAGTGGGAGAACTTCTGTGCTGGAGACACCCTTATGGGGCAAGACTTGCTTCAATGGGGCTTTGGTGCTCACTGAGTCTGCCCCCTGAGTGTGTCCTTTATGTTTCTATGGAGCTGCAAACTGGATGGTCCCACTCTGACCTCTGGGTTTCCTGGCTCCTGGATCTCTAGGGAGATGCTAATCTAGCCTTTGCCTGAGGCTACCCAGCAAAAGCCTCCCTGCAGGACTTGGGCAGAGAGGGTCCCACGGGATCAACAGGGTGGGGCTAGCAGTTATGGCTGCTCTCAGAGGCTCTGCTTCTCAGTGTCTGGGCAATTGCTGCATGCCCCTCTGAGGGAAAGCTGCCCTCGAGTTCCGACAGATGTCAGACAGTCCCGCTTCTCCCTTATGAGTGTGGGTCCCCGGAGACTCGCCCAGAACTGGAGCTCAGAGCCTGAGACTCCCTCCCGATTGAAAATGACAACTGCGCCCTCAGCCCCCAGCCCGTTCTGCATGCACCTCCGCACATTAGTATTTTACTTCCATACTGCACCTCCTCTGAGTCTCGGTATGCTTTTCTCTTTCCTTCTAGTTGTAGAATTTCCACTCAGCCAGCCTTCCTGTGGTTCTGGATGATGTCCGTTCTGTCTTTTAGTTGTATTTTGAAGTGGTTGTTCAAGGCAGCAAACTCTGGTGTTTACCTATGCCGCCATCTTGGTTTATCAGTTTTCCTTCTTATTCATTAGTAATATACTTAATACATCTTTTACCAAATGCTTTCCAGAGGAGCAGTGAAATTATGGTTAAAACTAACAAAATGTAAGTCGAGCCCTAGCCAGTTTGGCTCAGTGGATAGAACGTCAGCGTTCAATTCCAGTCAAGGGCAGGTACCTTGGTTGCAGGTTCCTCCCCTGGTTGGGGCTCGTACAGGAGGCAACCAATTGATGTTTGTGTTTCTCTCACATCGATGTTTCTCTCTGTCTTTCCCTCTCTCTTACACTCTCCCTAAAAATCAATGGAAAAATACCCTTGGGTGGGGATTAACAAAATTTAAGTTAAATTTTAACTGTTGAGATCTTAATCAACTTAAGTTACTGTCGTATATTTTCTTCTAGTGTCAGAAGTCTGAAGCTATCATGGAACAATGGAAGTCTTTTCAAATAATTGCTCATCTGAAGCATCTACAGGAGGAAATTTATGAGTTGAAAACTTGGTCCAACAGGATAACTGAAAAACAGGGCATATTGAACAACAATTTGACGACTCTTTCACAAGATATTACAAAAGTACACCAAAGTACAACTTCCACAGCAAAAGATGTTGGTCTCAAGATTACAACTATAAAGACAGATCTACGCCGTATTTCAGGTTTAGTAACTGATATAACATCCTTGTCAGATTCTGTGCAAGAACTGGAAAGTAAAATAGAAAAAACAGAAAAAAATACAGTAAAAAACATAGGTGATCTCCTTTCCAGCAGCATTGACCGAACAGCAATGCTCCGAAAGACAGCATCTGAAAATTCACAGAGAATTAACTCTGTTAAGAAGATGCTTTCGGAGCTAAAGAGTGACTTCAACAAGCACACAGACAGGTTGTTAAGCTTAGAAAGTGACAGAGCTAAAGTTCTGAAGACAGTGACTTTTGCAAATGATCTAAAGCCTAAGGTGTATAATCTAAAGAAGGACTTTTCCCGTTTGGAACCGTTGGTAAATGATTTAACACTACGCATTGGGAGACTGGTTGCTGACTTACTACAAAGAGAGAAAGAAATTGCTTTCTTACATGAAAAAATATCTAATTTAACAACAGTCCAAGCTGAGATTAAGGATATAAAAGATGAAATAACACACATTTCAGGTACGGATTAGTTTGATATTATTTAGGTTAGACTGAAGTAAGTTGTTTTTTAAATGGGACCTCTGTCATGTTATGAAGAGACTGACAAGTTAGAAATAATGAAATTCTGGAATAAATACCATTTTGTACATGATTCCATTTTGTACAGTAAAAATAAAATCTTGAAAAGGGTTGAGCACTTGATTTTTCAAAACAAGTATGCTAAAACATGTTATTGAAACTTTCTTTAGCAAGAACCTTATGCATCCCCCTGACACACACACACACACACACACTCAGACAAGTGGGGAGAAGCAGGATCTGCCAATCTAGCAATGGGAAACTAGATGGGGCAGAATTTGAATCCCCACTTTCCCTGACTGACTGCCAGGTAGCATAGTCTGTGTGGTTGGGGTCCTAACTGGATCCTGCCATCAGAATCAGGGTTGTTGCATTCATTATCTATTTAGCAGAGGTCCTCAAACTTTTTAAACAGGGGTCCAGTTCACTGTCCCTCAGACCATTGGAGGGCCAGACTAGTTTAAAAAAACAACTATGAACAAATGCACACTGCACATATCTTATTTTGAAGTAAAAAAACAAAACGGGAACAAATACAATATTTGTATTTGCATGTGGCCCGCGGGCCGTAGTTTTGAGGACCCCTGATTTAGAGGAAGAGATCGTTTTTTAGTGTTTTTTTTAGAATATATTTTTATTGATTTCAGAGAGGAAGGGAGAGATAGAAACATCAATGATGAGAATCATTGATCGGCTGCCTCCTGCATGCCCCCTACTGGGGATCAAGCCCACAACCCGAGCATGCGGCCTTGACGGGTATCGAACCCAAGATCCTTCAGTCCGCAGGCCGACGCTCTATCCACTGAGCCAAACAAGCTAGGGCAAAAGAGGTAGTTTTGTCCTTAGTTGTTTAATTCATTTGTTTGAAAATTGTTTGAGTGCTCAGTGTGTGCCCAGCACATGTGTAGGTGCTATGGGGGCTACATAGCTGGCTAACAAGTATTCCCTGATCTTACAGAACTTATAATTGGCTATGAGGGGGTTTAATCAGGGCTCTGGTTGCAAGAAACAATAATCCAAGTTATCTCATGTTGGGGAGGGGGAGACGTTTAATCTGTTAATTTCATGAGTATCCCAAGGGAAGAATTGTGCTATAACCAGTGCTCGTGGGATCTGGAACCACAAGGCCAGTACCAATAGAGACAGAGCTGTCTCTCCTTCGAAGAGACCAGAGCATCAACCTCACCCAGGCACTTGTTAGAAATATAGAATGTCAGGCTCCACCTCAGAGCTGCTGAGTCAGAATCTGCATTTGTAGTAAAATCCTGAGGAAATTCATGTGGATATTGAGAAGGATTGCCAAAGAGAAACTTGAGGGAGGCTGACCTGGTCAGAGGCTGCAACGCCTTGGGTGAAGGTGTGGTTTTGCCTGCATCTCCCAGGTTCTTCAAGGCTTACCGGTTTTTCTCAGTCAATACTACTATTCATTTTTTGTATATGTCCTTGCAAGTTTTTCTATGAACATATTTATTTTTTTAAATATATTTTTATTGATTTCAGAGAGGAGGGAGAGGGATAGAAACATCAACAATGGTGAGAGAGAATCATTGATCGGCTGCCTCCTGCATGGCCCTTACTGGGGATTGAGTCCACAACCCAGCAGGGGCCCTTGACTGTTCATGATACCAAATGAAGTGTAAATTATGCTCCATGGAATTATCTTGATACAATAATGCATTTTAGACATGAAAAAAACAATTTTCAGCATTTAAAATACAAATGTATTTGAAAATTCACTTATGAAGAATATTTGTTTCTATCAGTGCCAAATAAACAAGGCACTCATCTTATTTGGTGCTAGTTCTACTCATTGAAATAATGACTCACAAATCTGTAATTTGATAGCCATGCTGAGAAGGAACCCTAAAATCTGAATGTCACTAAGCTCATGGTCATGATTTTGTCTTCAAGTCAGATAGCTTCCATGGCAAATACAGGATGAAAAACTTTATGTTCCCTAACAGTAGATGATGTAAAATTATTTATTTCAATAATATATATGGTCTCTTATGAGGGAATGAGGGAGTCATCCTCAGCTGTGAAATTTCCCTGCACGAATATCAGTGAAAGCTTCAATTGTCAATATAATCAGTAAATCATTGTTTATCCATAAGTAAAAGTGAGTCACATTATATTTTCATATGTTAATGATGTTTTAATAGTTTTAATCTTGCTAAATACAACCCCCTGGGGTTGATTCATGGGTCTTCAAATAATATTGTCCTTCACATGAATTATCCTCCATTTTCAAATCTCGTATATACCACATTCCACAAAGAAAGCCAGCAGACTTGTACATCAAATCACAGTATTAGATAAGAATTACAGTATGTCTTGTGTTTTCATTCAGCATAGCCAGCATTTATGAAGTGACTGTTGCAGGCATGGCACATTAGTCCATAGAAACTCATGAAAACTTTGGAATTGTTGCTTTCTAGGAAACTCAAGTCACATTGTAATAACCCAAAGGTTCATAAGCTCTATCAATGATGAAGGTACACCTCATGGACTCCTATGACCATTGCTAAAAATGTGAAGGCAGGGCTGCCTTTTAAGAGATAAATGATTCAGTAATATCTGAGGTAAGAACTGTTGGGAGGAGCTGACTTATTAAGCTACCACATTATTATTTGATCTATCAGGAGAGGCATAGATAGCACTTTTGAGCTAGATTCCTTGAAGTTTGGAGTTTTTTCCTTAGCCATGTGGTATCTGAAATTTTTAACAATTATTTTGTGATTTATCTCATAAATGATAAAAATTATATGAAGTTATATAACTTTATGCTAAAGAAACAGTGTATAACTCTAATTTAGCAGCAAGACTGCCATGCACCAAACATATGGACACTTCTATCCCAAAAAGTTATCATGGAAATGTTAAACTCACTTTGAAATATGCTCAAAACACTTCATGAAGTTTTCACAAAATGGAGATTTAAGCTGTTACTTCTTTTTCAGTCCAATTGTTACTACATATGCATAATTTAGCAAAACTCAGGCTGGTTTTTTTTTTTAATTGACTTTTAGAGAGAAACATTGATTTGTTGGTCCACTTATTTATGCACTCATTGGCTGTCTTGTATGTGCCTTGACTGGGGATTGAACCTGCAACCTTGGTGTATCTGGACAATGCTCTAACGAACTGAGCTACCCAGCCAGAGCCAATATTTTTATGATTTCAGAGAGAAGGAAGAGGGATAGAAACATCAGTGATGAGAATCATTGATCGGCTGCCTCCTGTATGCCCCTACTGGGATCAAGGCCCACACCCAGGCATGTGCCCTTGACCAGAATCGAACCCGGGACCCTTCAGTTCGCAGGCCTATGCTCTATCCAGAGCGAAATCAGCTAGCTAGTCATAGGAGATTTTTAAAGAGCACAGTACACAATGCAAAAATTCGATTATATGCCAAAATCAACTTCTCAAAATATAATTATTTATCCATATTTAAATTGAATTAAATCAAATTTTTGAAAATTTAGGATGTTTCCTAAAAATATAGGAACTCTCTTGAGTGACAAAACCTGAGACATGACAATTTATGAGAAGGGATCAGAGGACTGAACCAACAGTGGTTAGTTTGCATTTTTCTCTGTAAGTTTTATACTAATTCTTTCCATTTTAGGATTAAATCTTTAAAAAACTAGTTTTAAAAATAATTATCAAGTCACACACAAATCATGACCAGTTGGATTTATTTCAACAGCAAATTTGAAACTCGTGCCTTAAGCAAGAGTACTACAGTAATTATATCAGGAATAGACGATTTCCTACACTGTCAAATATATAAAAGTTCCTTTAGCACTTCCGTCAACACTGACCAAAAGCGGATTCAGTCCGTATGTGCATCGATCTGTCTACTCAGTTAATCCAAGCTTCTTCTTCAGAGACTCTGGCATCTCAGGTGGAGGAGGGCGAGGGAGCCTGAAGTAGACCTTCACGGAGTCATAGATGAACCACTGTAGTGCAGTCAGAGTGCCGATCATGATGATACGGGCAAAGAGTCCCTTCCACACACCTGGTCAAAAAATGAAATATGAGTGAAAAATGGAATATACAAGGCAAGTGTTATTCTTTCTTTAGAGGAAGAACAATCCTACCTTTAAATCCAAGTCTCTGGAGGACCTGAGTAGCAGTGCTACCCTTCTCTTTATTCAACACAGACACCACAGAATCAGCAGGGTGAGAAACAATTGCACAGAAGACTCCAGCTGAAAAAAGTCAAGAAATATGATTCAATATGGGGTCAGTTAAGAAAAAAAAACAACCACACCAAAGCCAACAATATTGACATGACTAAGTAATAAAATTTTGTAGTTCTTAAGAACAAATCAGAATTAGAGTAAGACTGACAAGAAAGGTTATAAAGTGATCTACCCAATCTTTCAAAAGTTTTTATAGTCAGCTTTTAATCAAGACTTTCTTTTATATTTTTAAATCTGTTCTAAACAAAACAAACAAAAAACAAATAGGAGAGCAGTCATATCAATGTATTCCCAAGCTTAACCATGCAAACCATGACTCCTGAAGGTCATATGAAATGCTATGGGAAGATAACTTCTTTGGAGTATTTTTTCACAAGAGGTCAGTAATGAAAGTAACTGTCTTCCATTTCAGACAAGCGTGATCTAAGTAATTCGTACCTATGTAACCGGCCACAAATGTTACAACCAGCTGCTCTCCCTTGGTACATTCACTTCGGGGCTTAGGAACCACAAACTTGTACAATGCTTCAACAGTACGTTCAAAGCAGGCGAACTTCATCATGGTGTATGGTATCTGTCTCATCCACAGAGGAGCAACCCCCTTGTAGAATCTAGGAAATCACAGGACTTATTTTAGTCAGTTGCATATATTTATCTAGCACAATTTTCATCATTAACAGAAGTGTCCGCACACCAGTCAAGTCCTGATAATACAAAAATGGCAGCACAATGGCATGCCATTTGTATCAGAACCTAAGACTAACATGCAGGTATATTTATCTCACATGCCAATGACTCAAGCACCTTTGACTGTACAACCAAAAAGTTGCTGGATGTTTCTTGACTGGAACTACAAGAAACAGTCAAGTTTACAAGTAGAACTCAGTTCAAGATTGGCATCCACAAAGGTGGATCTAAGGAAGCATGTTGTGGCCTGACCATATGCAAATTCTTAACTGTGAACACAGATGACAGGAATTCTAAATAAAGTCTCCCCAAAAGTTAACAGTTAATGTTTATGTCAAATATCAAGTCACTTGTAGACTGACAAATGGTCCCTCCCTCCCTACTTTAGAGAAAATTCTTAATTCAGGGCTCAAACCATGTTATCAACTTATTCTTGCTCTTGGAGTTTATGTTCTATGTAAAGGGGTTGAGGGGATGGACATTAAACAAAAAATTTTTAAAGTCTGGTAGGCTTAATGCTAACAAATGCAGTTCCCTCAAATGCGTACCTTATACTATAAATTCAGGCAAATGTTTACTTACGCATTTAAGCCTTCTTCCTTATACATTTTGGGAGCTGCATCCCTTAGAGTGTTGGCATAACCTGGTTGGGTTTGAATTCGAACCTTAGCAGCTTCCATAGGAGCCAGGGCAATGTCAGCAAAGAATTCAGCACTGGCAGAGGCGGCCAAATACAGTGATGTGCGCCAGAGATAGGTGTTTTCCTAAGTGAAAAACACGAGGGAAGTGAATTGGCTATTTTCAATTTTACTTTAAGGGACAGTTCTAGGAAACAGTTAAATTTCAGACATTTTAAGTATTTCTCTATCATACAGTTCATGGATAATACACATGATATGAGACTGAATATGTTTACCTCTCAAAACTTCAACCACAGTGCAATGTGACTAGCTTTAACAGCGAGGTACCAAGAATGGTTGATCCCTGAGCTACACGAAAGAATCTGTGGAGGAGACTGTGCCATGAGTGACCACTGCTGGAACCTCATTCTAGATCCAGAACAGAGATTGCTTCCTGAAAATTCACCCAAAGACTGCCTGATGGACCTGTCCCTTACACCCCAGATGTGTGGGTTCCGTTGCTCTGCCACAAGCAAGCATGTAAGGCATTTTCCCTTTGTCTGGGGCAGGTCACATGCAAGTGTCCCAACCATCTCTCCCAGTCCTAAATAACTCCTGGTGCCTACCATGTGGTAGGACATCCATGCCTCGTCTTGCTGCCACCCAAGACATGCTTAATGTGTAAATTCCCTTAATAAACTCTTGACATAAACTCAAAATCCAACTTTTTGAAAAGCAGCGGTATATAATAAAAAGAGCACTGAAATATAATGATATATATATATTTTTTTCATCTTGTCGTTGCTAGAACAGACTTATGATTCAAAACATGTTGCTTACCATTTCTGAGACCATTTCCTCAGTTCTAAAATGAGGTGGGTCAGACAAAAATCTAAGATCCTTTTTGGTTTTAAACTTTAAGTTAAAAGCTCAGGACTTTCAATTGCAAAGTTAACTTACATACCTCTCCAAGCATGTTGCTATACAAGACTTTGAAGACTTCATAAAAGCCAAATTTGCAGAGCCCCTGCATAGAGTAGCCAATGAAAGTTGGAGCCCATCCTTTAGCCAAACCACGAACACCATCCTCTTTAAGTGTAACTGAGAATCCATTAAATATGCCTTTATACTTCTGGGGGTCCACCTATATTTAAAACAAAAAGAAAAAAAATGTACCGAAGAGCTAACATTTCTCATAAATACTTAATTTTCTTATTAGTTTTTCTTCCCATTTGGTTCTAAAATAAACTTCAGCAACTACACAAAAGGTAGAACAACACAAGATCACCACATGGTAACAGCTTATTATCTATAATTATCTTTGTAAATGTGTACATCAAGCATGTCAAATTTGCGACCCACAAGCCGCGAGTTTGACGTGCTTGGTGTACACTGAGGTTTATCTTTCTTTCAGTTAGACTTAAGTCTTGGAGGGTTAGTTCAGAGGGTAAAATGTCTACAATACAAAAATACATAACAAAACTGACTCTAAGAGAATTCTCACCATCCAACTCTAACATTTTAAAGATTTAGTTTCAAAACTACTGTCTAAATAACAGATAACTCTACAGGCATGCCTTAGAGATATTGCAGGTTCGGTTTCAGACCACTACAATAAAGATAATATCACAATAAAGCAAGTCACACACATTTCTCGGTTTCCCAGTGCCTAAGAGTTATGTTTACACAATACTGTTGTCTATTAAGTGTGCAATAGCATTGTCTAAAAAGACAATGTAAATACCTTAAATAAAAAATACTTTATTGCTAAAAATGCTAACCGCCACCCGAGCTTTTCAGCAACTCATAATCTTTTTGCTCCTGAAGGGTCTTGCCTGTATGCCTGTATATCTCTGATATAGGCTAGCCCATTAAGTAGATTACACTATAAAGTCAATAAAGTTTTGTGAACTTAATACAATCAAACTAAATACAAGTTAAAAAGGTACATCAACATAATGAGTGTCTTCTGACCTCAACTCACTTCAAGACACATGCATAAAAAATATTAAAGGTAAATTTCATATCCTTTCTATTAACTAAATGGGAAAAAATCTTATCTCACTATTTCTGCCAGTACTACAAGGGCCGGTATACATCACCTTCCTCTCCCTGCTAATATTTCACTTCCTTTCTCTTTTAGGTAAGTAGACTTCTAATCCTGTTTGGAACAAATAAATTTTTAGGGTTTGATTATTTTTGCTTCAATAATCCTAATCAAGATATTCTAATTATTTAAAAACCTTTTATGTAAGTGAATATATAAAAAGTTATACCCACAGAATTTTAATATTAAGATACATTTTTAAATCTACATAGCACTGTCTGCCTTAATCTTATCAATTAAGAGATATAAAGTTACTTCACATAATACACAAAGAATGATTACCCACTCTGACACATAACTGCTTATAAAATGACTACTTGGAACATAAAGAGCCAGTAGGTCTTGAAGAGGCACTCTAGCCAGAAATGAGCCCAACAGCAAAAAAGCATTTAGGGCCAGAGTCTGAGATTCAACAATCTACCCACATTCTTATTTTAAAAGAGGTATTTCTTGGATTTAAAACACTAATTAAAACAAAGAAATTCAGGTTTGGTTTCCTACTAAAGTTTCTAGCAGTTCTTCTGTATTCAAATTCTTCTCATTTGTGAAGTCCTTTAAGATTATTTGGAATTAAGTCCCACATGAAAGCTTTTAACATTGTTATCCCAATACAAACCTGCATACGGCATTTCACTAAATCCAGAGGAACGACGGCGGTGTGTGTGATACCACAACTTAAGACCCCACCAAAGCCACACAGTGCATAAAACTTCATGGAGCCATATTCACAACTGTACTCTGTAATAAGACAAGACACACCATGCATTTTAGTATAAAACTCATGTTATTACTGGTTCTCAACTTACCTCCTGGACAGTTAGGTTTCCACACAGCTTGTTAGTAGATGACTACATCTTACAACTTAGCCATGCGCCAACAATATGCTTTATTCAGTCCCACATGCAAAACAAACCTGCATTCTGCATTTAACCAGATCTAGAGGAACCAATGCTGTATGTGTTGTGCCACAGCTAATAATTCCTCCAATTCCACAAAGGATAAAGAATCTGCCAGATCCATAGTCACAGCTATACTCCTCTGATTGGGGGAAAAAAAAAAATCAAGTAAGTATTTCTTCAGATGAGGAAGGCCATGGGAATGAAGAGAACTGTTTCCCTGTGGGATAATTGTACTATCGCAACTGAACAGCTCTGGCCACCTGTTTACAATTAGGTTGAAAGGTGAGTTTCCACCTAGCTCGAGTAACAAGAAATTCTCGGTCACAATTAAAACAATCACCAAAAGATGATGAAGATTCCACCTGTGAGAAAAAAAGTTTCCTACATTAATGATTAAAATCAAACTTCCAATCATTAATCGCTGGTAAGAACACACTTCCGAGTACAAATCAAACTCAGAAGGAGCACTCCGCTTGCCATATCCTAGGCTGACCCCAGCCACTGACCAGTCCCACCCCCACTCACGGATCCCACAGCGCGCAGCTGGGGAAACACACATTCCTGCCCTCCAGCCCATGGACTCCGCCAAGGACGCCGGCTTCCCCTCTCAAATGGAAGGACGGAATGCCAGGGAAAGGGTTTTCTACCCACGCTAAAGGCTCAGCAACAGAAACACATACCCGATTTAAGAAAAACAGACCTGAGATTTTACAGGTACGATGTCACCGTGCTGGAGTTACAAGTGCGTTTTCAGGTTTCTCGCACAATTCACTTAAATGGCGTCTAACCACCAAGAATCCCCAGAAATAAGGCCAAAGGGATCCTATACCGATGACGTCCTTTCTACGGCCCAGATATCTGATCTGAGGCTGCACCTCGCCGCCTCCACCAGCCGCATTGAGAGAGACCCCGTTATCTCACACTATCCTGGGCCAACACCTAACGGGGGAGGGAGTGCTTTTCAGGAGAAAATTAAGGCCAGATCAAAGAACAGGTAATACCGTCGGCCCTGCAGGTGGCCAGGGGTTAGGAAGGAGACTTTACCCAGTGCTGACCCAGCGGACTTACGGCGGCGATAAGGGGCTAGTCAAGGCCTCTCCCCTCTGCTCCCTCGAGGACGCGGAGGTCACGGAGCGAGCCGGGTCTCGGCCTCCCACGCCCTTGACTGGAGGGAGGGCCAAGGCTCCGACACCCGGCCTGCGAGGAGCGGGCTGACATCCCCCCGCGAGCACCCGGGCGCCGTCCTGTCCTTCCCTGCCCTCCAGGCCCCGCGCAGGCCAGCGAGGCCCCGCGGACCGAGTGGGCATAACGAGCGTAGCGGGGCAGGGCCTGAGCTCACCTTCCACCGCGGCGGCTGCCAGGCTGCGGGAGCGGCGGGGCGGGCCCGGGGGCCCGGCGGGGCTGCTGGAGGGACCCGCGAGGCCATCGTGCACTAGCTGCAGGTGGGGCGCGTTGAAGGGGTTCGCCCGCGCCAGGTGCGCCACAGACGAGAACATCTTCCTAGGAAAGGAGGGGCGGGAGGTCAGAGGAAAGGCAAAAGGCGCAGTCAGGCCGATCCAAGGCACCGGCCGCCTGGGTCCCCGATCGGGGCCTTGGTTTTCCCTCCTCCGCGCCCTTGAGGAGGTCACGGCCGCCTCCCCAAAAGAGGAGGTCGGCCGGGCCTACCGCCAAAGCATCATCCCCCAGGGGCGCCGCTCGCCGCTGCCCGCCACCCCGCACCTGCCGCGCGGAAGGCCGGACCAGACTCACTCCTTAAGATGGCGAACACACCGGCGCTCCGCGGAAACGCAGCGGCTCACAGAGACCGAACGTCCTCCGAGCCCTTAGATGAGTGTCCTTCGCGTAACGTCAGCGTGACGTACGCAGCCAGTCACTACAGTCAGGCGACACCCATTGGCGGAGAAGAGCGCCGCGGCAGCAACGTCATCGCGTTCTCCTAGCAACCCTATCCCCGCCCCACGGGCCCCAGCCCTTCCGGTCCGGCTTCTGCGCAAGAGGATTCGTGCTGCGCAGGCGCGCGAGCGGGGCCGGCTTTTTGAGTGGTGTGGGAGTTGTGCTCGTGACCTCCTCCTCCGTGTCCCTTCACCTTGAAGAGTCTCTCCTTGACGCCGGGGCTTCCGTTCTTTTCCATTTAAGTGAGTCCCGGTATAATAGTCGCTTAAAAAACAAACAAACACGGAATGCTTGATGCGAATCGTTTCGGGTGTTGCGGTTAGAATGTCCCTGCAGTATTTAGTGTCACTTCCATTGACGTGACATGTAGACATGGCTGCAAGACTTTAGGAGAGGATTTTAAAAGGAAATGTGCAGCAAGAATTCTAAAGGTAGACAAAACAGCTTGCTGCTTCATCACTGTATTTTATGTAACATTAAAACATTCAAGACACGCCGTGTAAGCCCTGGGGGTCCACAGATGAGCTAGAGTGAAAGTGGCTGGCAGCAGATGTTTGTGCGTTGAATAAATTTAGAAAACCTTCATTAGATTCAGCTTAACAGAGAAGGGCCTACTTTAATGAAGGGGGAGTTTAGTAGAGGTCAAACCTCTGAGGAAAGAGTGAAAATAGGGAATATATAAAACCGAGTCCCTTTAACCAAGCCGCTAAAAGTAACATTATGAAGGTTGAGAGGCATGAGAAACCCATTCAATTCTTGTTCCAATGAGCCTGGGAACTTAAACTTTTGAACTTTCCAGTCCATGTATCTGGACATAACCAGGTCTCTGATGACCCCCTGAAAAGGACTCAGGGCCCAGGACCTGACAGCCATCATCCAGACTGCCTGACACCTGACTGATAATCATCCTAGTCTACCTTACGCAGTTTACACAGGACCCTGTGCTTGGTTTAATGCCATGTTGTCACCATTTGAAACTCTTAATAATTTATGAACATGTTAAAAAAAAAAAACAAACACAGGATGCAACCAAGTAAATTTGAAGATCTAATTGGCTTTATTAAGTGATTCATGATTCGGGCAACATCCCATCTAGCAACTAGAAGAGTGCCCTGAAGGGCAATACAAAATGGAAGAAGGATGAGCAAGGGAACTATCAACAAAAGAAAAGAATTCTTTTTAGACCCAGATATCTTCTTTTGGGATAAAGGAAAAGGCAAGGGTTTTAATCAGCTGATTGCCTCTTCTTTCTATGGGGGTGGGGCTGGGGTTGGGGGTGGCAGGGAGGAGATAGAAAGGGCCCATGGTACAGAAATACCTTACTGTTGATTAACCAGAAAGTCCAGATGGGTTGATTAAGATTATATTTCTTGGAGAGGTTGAAACTGCAGTTAAGTCAGGCATTAAATCTAGGTCTGATACATTGGGCTTTTAGCATGAGTGATGCCATTTTGGGCCTGTGGTTTTCTTTTTAGCAAACGAGATCCTGCATTTTTGGAATGGGCCCTGCAGATTATGTAGCTGGAGCTGGATGGGAATAATGCCTATCTTGCAGAGTTCATGAGAACTCAGTAAGATGATTTCTAAAAGTGAGCGTTTTTAGCTAAGGACCCAGGTTGGGGAGGGGGGTGAGTGGATGAGAAGTTACTAAGAGAGAGAGTAGGATAATTCTTGCTAAATTGGTCTAATAGGATTCTTGCTGAAGGCAAGCCAAGGTAATCAGATACCACTTGGGGGGAAGAATTTTATCAACTATCAACTAAACTGACTTGACAGAATTCTTGTTTCACCTGGGATCTTGAAGGACATGCCCAATAGCAGGCCTAGTGGGAAAAGGGCTCAGAAGAGCCTAACTAAAGTTTGTTCAAGGAGAGAGTCTTCTTACCTTCTTGGATCTCCTGCCATGGGTACTAGAAGCAATGGGAGGTGTTGACAATTAATTGATCTTGAGGAGGATCAGACCCTGCAAGGCAACCAAATCAGGGGAGGCCATTACAGATTTTACAGGTAAGGAGAGTCTAGGCTCCTCAGCAAGGGAGGAGACTCAGCAGAATTTAGGGGTTTGTGATACCAGAATCATCTGAATCTGCTCATCTGTTCCCATTCCGGTGTTCAGAGGCTCACTGCTCCTCAAAAAATGAAATAAAATAAATTCTCTACCTGTAACATGAGACCTGCAAGATTGGGAATTCAGTTGCATTCAGGATTAGATTTGGGGTTTGGTTTTTAGAGATTACAGCCTTGCAGATACTGGAAGGCAGTCATATAAACTTTCTGGTCCTTTATCTCATCTTGAACTGAGACTTTAAAGCCCTAAGCTTATCATTCTCTTTCCCCCATTTAAGCATAATTAGGAGAAACCAACCAACTCCACTCTATGTCTTATTTTCACTTAAATATTCTATGGAAGTATCTACTTAGTCACCAAAAACCTCGATTCTTTAGCTATCAATTACAGGTGTCCACCAGTGTGATATTAAGAAACTGTTTTGGCCGAAACCGGTTTGGCTCAGTGGAAAGAGCATCGGCCTGCGGACTAAAAGGTCCCAGGTTCGATTCCGGTCAAGGGCGTGTACCTGGGTTGTGGGCACATCCCCAGTAGGAGATGTGCAGGAGGCAGCTGTTCGATGTTTCTCTCTCATTGATGTTTCTAACTCTCTATCTCTCTCCCTTCCTCTCTGTAAAAAATCAATAAAATATATTTTAAAAAAAATGAAACTGTTTTGGCTGATGCATGCCATGGACAACCAGTGCCTTTAAATCCAATCAAATTCAGAGAACCCATTATTAACATTTGGCTCTCCTGGAATTATTTCTGTTCTAGAGTTTGACCAGAGAAGAGCAAAACCAGTCTGAGTCATATGCAATAAGAGATTTATTTTAGGGATTAGACCTTATGAAATTGTGGGAGCTGGCAAAGTTGCCTCTGTGCCTGGGGTTAGACCTAACATTGCTGTAATTGATAGGGCTTACAGTCAAGGCAGGAAAGCTGGACCTGAAGTGGGTGCAAGCAGGGACGAAATGGAACCCACTAAGACAAACTGGACCCCCTGAGCATAAACTAGACTGTGCCATCTGTCTTTATCACCTACATTGATGATGCAGGAGGCATGGTGCTGCACAGGCATCTGGCCCAAGACTCAGAGACACTGAAGAAGAAGCTCCAGCAGTTACTGAAAGAGTTCCACACCTGGCCGCTGCCCCACTCCAAGGTGAGCCAGCAGGTTAGCAACGATGTGCATGAGCTGCCATAGCACCTCATGTCCTATACTAATCTATTTTTATTTTACTTTATTTTCAGTGAAGTCCTAACAGGATTTCTTTTAATATATTTTATTGATTTTGCAGAGAGGAAGGGAGCAGGATAGAGAGTTAGAAAATCGATGAGAAACATCAGTTAGCTGCCTTCTGCATGCCCCCTACTGGGGATCAAGCCCACAACCAAGGTACATGCCCTTGACCAGAATGGAATCTGGGACCCTTCAGTCATCCGACTGATGCTCTATCCATTGAGCCAAACCGGTTAGGGCCTATACTAGCCTTTAGAATGTAATACCTGTTACTTCACTTCCGCCTTTGAAATCTTACACAAATTTCCCCTGTGGCCAATCCTCACCCAGAACTGTATTGTGGAGATAAACAGAATTTGAGATGCTAGAAAGATAGAACATCCGAGTGGAACTTTCCAACAAGCGTTTGTAAACTTAGAGCTAGAGGTCAAGTTTGCATTTAGGATCATCCCTTTCATGGGGAATCACAAGAATATCCTTAAATAATTCCTACCACAGCTAAGTAATGGAGGGATATAATAAATTATGGAAAGGAGACTGAAGTCCATTTTCATACCTGCCCTGAATAAAAAAGAATAATGTCACTTAGTTGTTGTCTTTTCTTTTTATTAGAAATCTTGTTTACTTTTTAAAATAAATATATCTTTATTGATTTCAGAGAGGAAGGGAGAGAGAGATAGAAGCATCAGTGATGAGAGAGAATCATTGATGGGGATCAAGCCACAACCCAGGCCTGTGCCCTTGACCGGAATTGAACCTGGGACTCTTCAGTCCATAGACCCAAACTCTATCCACTAAGCCAAACCAGCCAGAGCTTGTTTACTTTTTTTTTTTTTTAATATATTTTATTGATTTTTTGCAGAGAGGAAAGGAGAGAGATAGAGAGTTAGAAACATCGATGAGAGAGAAACATCGATCAGCTGCCTCCTGCACATCTCCCACTGGGGATGTGCCCACAACCCAGGTACATGCCCTTGACTGGAATCGAACCTGGGACCTTTCAGTCCGCAGGCCGATGCTCTATCCACCAAGCCAAACCGGTTTCGGCAACTTTTTTTTTTTTTTTTTGCATGTCTCTATTAATAGAGTAAGGAGAAATTTGTCTCTTTGTATCTAAAATAAATAAAATGGACTTCACCTTGGGGCCATAATTTTATTCTGGAAAGTTTTACAAGGTCAAACCATCCCCATTTTCTTTGGAAGGGTATCCTAGGTTGAGCCTAGAGTACCTTGGCTGTAAGATTAGGGGCAACCCCTCTACCAAAGTGCATCCCAATAAGCAGACCCAGCTCTGAGGCTCACATTCAGACTCTCAAAAGTCACCCATCTTTGTGCAGGGTATTGAAACTCTGAAAGTTACACATGAATATTAAGGTACATTGTATTTTATAGGAAACTAGAGGCCCGGTGCACAACATTCGTGCACTGGGGCTGCAGGGAGGGGCCTCAGGCCTGCCTGCGCCCTCTCGCACTCCAGAACCCCTCGGGGGATGTCCATCTGCCGACTTAGTGCTGCCTTAGAGGCAGGAGAGGCTCCGCCACCGCTGCTGCGCTCACCAGCAATGAGCCCGGCTTCTGGGGGAGCACACTGACCACCAAGGGGGAGACGCTCAACACAGGAGCTGCCCCCTGGTGGTCAGTGCATGTCATAGCGACTGGTCAATTTGCATATTAGGATTTTATTATCTAGGAGGATAAATGGCAGGTGAATTATTTTACCCAGTCTTTCTTCACATCTAGAAATTTCCTTCTTTCTTCAATTAAAATAATAAAATCTGGTTTGGCCCAGAGAGGAGAGGCTACCTAGATGTGACAGACCCTAAAATAGTCCACATTGAAGGTACACATACGTGTGGCAGCTTTGGTCACTCAATGGCTACAATCCATCACCCTGACAGCTTTTAAATGAGGCCTGTTCATCACAAATTAGAGGCTCCCAAATCTGGTTCCTCATAAAAGCACTGGAGAGTTTTTAAAACACAGATGTTCTCAGGTCTCAAAAGATTATACTTACTAAGTCCGACGAGGAGTCCTGGAATCTGCCATTTTTAAAGGTCCCGAGGTGATTCTTATAGACAGCCAGGTTTAGGAACTAATGCTGTAGGGAATTCAAAGATAAACATGAGCCAGTGGAATGAGCCTGCCACGAGTTTCCTATCTGTAAACTGAGACAATATCCTGAATTACCTGGTTTGCCATTGATACAAAGTGCTTAGTTACTAGAAAGGATCCTTGCTGATGTGGTTTGATCAAGTGCAAGAGCAAGGTGCTAGGCTGTGGTGTACACCAGGAGTGTAACATACAGGAACTTTGTTGTTGTTGTTTTTGTTATTGTTGTTTATGTATTTTGAGAGTACATTTATTAAAGCTGAGGACAGTGAAACAAGGAAGGGCTTAGGATAGAAGAAGCAACAAGGGAGAGACTAGGCAGGGCTGCTTTGGCTCTAGAAATGTTATAGAAAAGAAGTAAGCCAAGGAGGGGCCCATACAGGACATTATAGGGAGAAATGAAATGAAAAAGTGATGAAAATGAAATAAAGGGGTTAAGTTTTTGTTGTTGTTTTTTTTAAATATATTTTATTGATTTTCCACAGAGAGGAAGGGAGAGAGATAGAGAGTCAGAAACATCGACGAGAGAGAAACATTGACCAGCTGCCTCCTGCACATCCCCTACTGGGGATGTGCCCGCAACCCAGGTACATGCCCTTGACCGGAATCGAACCTGGGACCTTTCAGTCCGCAGGCCGACGCTCTATCCACTGAGCCAAACCGGTTTCGGCAAGGGGTTAAGTTTTATTAAAAGGAGTAGAAATAGTTCTGTCCATCCTTAGAGACACAGGACAGAAGATACCTAACACCTAAGTTTCTGTTTATGTCCTGGGTCATCATGAACTGAAATGTACTGTAGTTTTGTCGTAGTTCAAACTCATACCACTTGTGTGACATTTTTGCCGTAGGTATTAAGGGGCCTTCTCACAAATGAGCACAATTTAGGGCAATTGCAGTCAGCCCTAAATGAAATTAAAATTTGCAAACATAATGGAACCTCAGGAAAATATTTGTGTTCTGCTATGATATCTCTAAACTTGGAAGGTAGCCCATTGCGAAGGACCATCTTTAGGGAATCAAACATATCCTTTAGAGCAGCGGTTCTCAACCTGTGGGTTGCGACCCCTTTGGGGGTCAAACGACTCTTTCACAGGGGTTGCCTAAGACCATCAGAAAACACATAAATAATTACATATTGTTTTTGTGATTAATTACTATGCTTTAATTATGTTCAATTTGTAACAATGAAAACACATCCTGCATATCAGATATTTACATTACGATTCGTAACAGTAGCAAAATTACAGTTATGAAGTAGCAACGAAAATAATTTTATGGTTGGGGGTCACCACAACATGAGGAACTGTATTAAAGGGTTGCGGCATTAGGGAGGTTGAGAACCACTGCTTTAGAGAGCAATCACTTCAAATGTTAGTGACATTGACAGACTTGGTTCTTCTGAGAGAAACTACACATTGCTGTTACACAATTACAATTAACCTACATAACACTAGCAATCACTTAAATTTTCTATAATTTCTGATGACTTGAATCATTGTGGAAAAGAAACAGTATTTTTCCTCGATTTTAAGAACGTCAACTCTGAAAAATATTTAAATCAGTCATTTAAATGATAGAGTAGGAGAAAATAAAAATTAGAATTTTGTCAACAACCTAATTGATTTATCTAGGGCAGTTTATGGGTCAGCATAACTTGTTCCTGGGTGTTTGAATGATCAGATTTGATGTCTGAATTAAATGAAAAAGATTATTACTATTATTCATTTCATTGTAAAGTGGTATGGGTTGAAGCTTAGGAACTAATTTTCTATTTTTTAAAAAACATGATAAACACCTGAAGTCTGTGTAAATGGAAATGTACTCACTCTTAGAACTAAGTTGCTATATGTTCTTCATACATTGGTAGACACTGGGATTCCTTATACTGTGTTCTTGCACGTGAATAGTATAATGTGTTCCAATATTACTACTGTCTTTCAAACAAATTGTACCTAACCTGACTTGTTTTTATGTATTCCTGTTTTCATAACTTTCATTACATGAATTAATCTGAGTTATGTGGAAAAGCTTCAGTCTTAAACATTAAGAACTTCTTATACCTTCTTTTGCCATGACCTAGTCCTATTGGCTACTTGTTGTCATTGTTTTTCTAAGAAATCTCCCAATTAGATCCAATCTTTCAGAAAGTATCTAAGCATCATTCCTAAGTGCCTATTTGTCAACATATGTATATTAAAACTGCTCTATGTAATAGGAATCCAGACCATAGGTTTTCAACCTTTTTCATCTCGAGACACACATAAACTAATTACTAAAATTCTGTGGGACATCAAAAAATAGATTTTTTAACTCATTCACATCAGATGGCTATTGTTGTTGGCTGTTGTCATTATTTTATTTGACAATTTAAGGGAAAAGAGGTCAGTACCCGACTAAATAGTCAGGTATTGCATGTTTTAAAAATTCTTGCGGCACACCAGTGTGCCACAGCACGCCGTTTGAAAATTGTTGATCTAGACAACTTAAGTTTTTGGAATACCATTCACTCTTAAGAAATATTATTGAAAAAAAATAAGAACAAGGTAACATCACATTTTTTAAGATTGAAACATTTGAGATATTGCCTTAACATAATGGATTCAAGGGTAACTGAAAAAATCATAGGCATGTTTCAACTGTTAAAACATCTAATGTAGTATGATTGTGTCAATATGTGTAGGAAAAATGAGTGTCTATCTTAGTAGAATAATCTTAAAAAGTAATATAATAGCTAGGTTATGTTTTTAAATTATTTAATTTATATTGGACACCTAGTTTAGGGTACTGTGGATATTTCCAAAGTTCTGTCTTTGGCCTCCCTTCATTCTCTTCCCAGGAATCTCCTTTACTCCCAATGGAAATTAGCTTTTATCTTTGTGGGAAATTTTTCAGTATTTTATTTTTTATGTTTCTGGTATTGCTTATTTACTTTGTAAAAATCTGAAGTAATTTTACATTTATAGAAAAGATGCAAGAATAGTGCAAAGAATGTCTATAGACCCTGCAGTCAGATTCCCCGATTGTTAACACTCTGTGCCACAAGTGCTTCATCATTGTCTCCCATCAGTTTTCAGACACACATATAGACATGCGCATATACAATATACTTATATTATGGATAGATTACATACAGATATGCCCTTGTGTACACATATTTTTCCCGAATCTACAGGATGCCTAGTTACTTCTACACACTTAAGTGTGTATTTCCTAAAAGACAGAGCACAACCAACAAAATCTGGATATGAACATTGATATAATACTACCATCCAATTCATAGATCCTATCCAAAATTTCCCAATGTCATTTATAACAAAAAAATCAGAAAACAGAATTACTTTAAAAAGAAAAATAAAATAAATAAAACACAGAATTATTTTTCTTCTAGTCCAGTATCCAGACAGAAGCACATTGCATTTAATATTCATGTCTCTTTAAGCTTCTTTAGTCTGGAACAGTTCTATCTTTCTTTGTCATTCATGGCCTTCACATTTTTGAAGACAGATATGTTGGAGAATGTTAAATAATTTGAATTTGTCTGATGTTTTCTCATGATTAGATTTAATCATTTAGGGCAGGAATATCGCAGAAGTGATTCTTTGTTCTTTTTGGAGTATCATATCAAGGCATGTGATGTTGACTTGTTCTATTACTGGTGAGGTGGACTTGGATCACTTAATCAAGGTAGGGTTTGTCAGATTTCCTCATGGTAACTTACTCTTTCTCATCTCTAATTAATAAGTAATATGTGGGGCGATGCTTTGAGACTACAACAAACTTTCACCCACTAATTTCATATCTGTCAATGATTATTGCCCTAATCTATTGTGATAATTGCCAAATGGTGATTTTCTAACTCCACCAGTTCTGCATTACTATTGTACTGTAAGAAAGTGCTTTCCTCTCCTTTTTTAGTTCATTCTTCATTTATTTTTTAAAAAGTGTATTTTTATTGATTTCAGAGAGGAAGGGTGAGGGAGAAACATCAATAAGAGAATCATTGATCAGCTGCCTCCTGCACATCCCACACTGGGGATCAACACCACAACTCGGGCATGTGCCCTGACAAGGAATCGAACCATGACCTCCTGGTTCATTGGTCAACACTGAGCCATGCCAGCCAGGTGCCTTTTTCCAAATTTATGACTACCTTCTCTGACAGATATAAAATTGCTGTTCCATTATTTTCAATATATTGTCCCTTATTTAATCCTCACTCGATATTTTTTCCATTTTTAGAGTGGGAAGGAAGGGGAGAGAAACATGGACATGAGAGAGACACATCAATTTGTTGCCTCCTGCACACACCCCTTCTGTACATGGGCCAACGCTCTAACCACTGAGCAACCAGCTGGGGCCCGCCTCAGGTTTCTGACCCCCTCCGCCTGTGATCACACTTTGTGGTGTAGGCCCCTCGGCTTGAAGTAATAGCAATAGAAAACAAATATAGTTCCTATCACTCCCTAATCACATAACCTAAGCCTGTTTTCTTCATGGCTCTGTGTCTTCTGAAAGGAAGTGTTGTTCACCTGTCTCCTAGCCCCTGAAAGGTAACCTAGGAAGGCCCCACCCCCAAGACCCAGGTCCAGCAAGTGCCAGAGGAACCGACAGCACACGTGTTGAACGAGTTCCCGAGTGAAGAGCTTTTTCCTGATTTCTTAAAATTTTATTTTTGTAATAGAACTGATTCATTCACATAAAAATACATTATGATTTCTTAAACCTCTTTAGGCCATTCCAAATACATTCACAAATAAAAATTTATTTTTGTCAAAACCTGTATCTCAATCTTTGGTTCAGAAATGCAATTGGCGCTTTGTGAGCTGCCTCATGGAGGTAAAGGGTCCTCACTGCAGACCAGTTTCACACTAGGATTTGCCTCCTGTCCTTGGTCCCGCACTAACCAAACCTTTGGCTTCTGGTGGCCAGTTGACCTGTGGTGCTTTACACCTCGTCTCCTGTTCACCTGCCTGGTGGTGCTTCTAGTGAGGCAGGGGTACTCCCATCCCAGGGCTGTAATGGCCCTGGTAATCTTAGCTCCTTGAGTTCTTGTTCACTTCTTACTTGGGGACCAGGAATTGCAACCATTGGAAGTGGGGGCAACTTGGATGCCGTTTGCCCATGGCTACAGGCCTGGAAGGGGAGCAGGTGGTGTGGGACGGCCCCTCCTTATGCCCCCACTAGCCCTAGCTGGCCCCATGCTGCCCCCACCCACAGCTTTACTCCTGGTTCTCTTTGCGGTTCCTAGGGAGCCTTCCCTGGGGTTAAATAGATGCTTTGCTTTAGCCAGTTATTTTTGTTGTTTTCAGAGAGGGAGAGGGAGAGATAGAAACATCAATGATGAGAATCATTGATCGGCTGCCCCGTGCCCACCCCCAAATGGGGATCGAGTCTGCAAATCAAGCATGTGCCCCTGACTGGAATTGAACCCACGACCCTCCAGTCCACAGGCCGACGCTTTATCCACTAACCAGCTAGGGCTGAAGTAGGTATTTTCTTATTACAAATGAGGAGAGAATGATGCTCATAGAGGTTAAGAAACTTGCCCAAGTTGGCACAGCTGGGAAATAAGGGTATCTAAGACCATGCATGTTCATTCATTTCCTACGCCAGTTCTATTTAAGCCTTGTTCTCTGTATGACTTTGGTGGTCCTTCTAAGTTCCAAACCTCTAGGAATTTTTAAAGTTTACTTCTAATTTTAAGCCTATTTTCTTTCTAATTATAGTATATATATTACTATGAGAAATGCCAATTTAAATAAAATCACCTTTGGGGAACACATGAATGAAGAAGAGATAAAGGCACTTCGATCCTTGTGAACACAGCTCCATGATAACTATACCATAACAACATCTTTGCTTAGTCTCAGAGCAAGACTGTCATGCCCTAGCCCAGTGGTCGGCAAACTGCGGCTCGCGAGCCACATGCGGCTCTTTGGCCCCTTAAAGGTGGCTCTTCCTAAGCCTTAGGAATACCCTAATTAAGTCAATAACAATGTATCTACCTATATAGTTTAAGTTTAAAAAATTTGGCTCTCAAAAGAAATTTCAATCGTTGTACTGTTGATATTTGGCTCTGTTGACTAATGAGTTTGCCAACCACTACCCTGGTCGGTTTTGCTCAGTGAGTAGAGCGTCAGCCTACAGACTGATGGGTCCCGGGTTCGATTCCAGCCAAGGGCACATGCCCAGGTTGCGGGCTCGATCCCCAGAGTGGGGCGTGCAGGAGGCAGCCAATCAATGATTCTCTCATCATTGATGTTTCTATCTCTCTCTTCCTCTCTGAAGTCAATAAAAATATATTTAAAAAAAAAAAAAAAAGACTAACTGTCATGATGCCTCAGAAAAGTACTAAGACAGTAAAGCTGGGAAAGGGTGGAGGAAGATGACTGAAAAGAAGTAGTTTCTACATTGTAGAGAGAGAGAGAGGTGCCTCTTGTAAGCTTCCCTGTCATTCTCCAAGTACACATAATGGCTACATACTACTTACCTATGAATAAACAAGGACCCGATTACTACAATGATTAGAACAAAACATAAAGGAGCTGACTGAAAATGAGAACTAAAATGCAACAATCCATAAATATCACATAAGAAATGTTATCAGGACATTTTGTAATTTGTGCAATCTAAAAAGCATTTATTGCAATGACAAAACTAGAGGTTAACTATTTTTTTATTGTTGAATTATATTGTAAAGTCTACATCTACAGTTTAATTGGGAAGAAATGCTTTGCGTTTACATCAAGGACACATTAATTCTAGTCGAGTAAAACAGACACACACAGAAGACCAAATACACATGGGGGAGGGGGCGGGGGAGACTTTTATCCGGTCCTACTTTTGCTATTTTGGACCACACCTTTCCTATTAGAAAATTGATCTTACATACATATTAAGTCTGATTTATCATCCCACATTTTTAAACAGTAAATGCAGCTTCTCACAATTTCTAATTATAAACAAAAGATCGAAAACAAAATGGGAAACAAAGTTTAAAAACAAAGAAAGTGAAAGTAGACTGCTATTACCTTATGCAGGAAAGTTGAGTAAAATGTGCCCCCTATGTGGCTCATCTCAAAGAAACACTTTTACTCAAAGAGGCAAGCATTTCTGACCTATATGTTTCTTACTCCCTCAGGCCTATAAACATTTCTGATAAACTCCCAAGTGAAAAATGTCTACAAAATATCTAAAAGCTAAATATCAGAAAAGGGCTAATTCAAATAAAAATTGTTTGCTGGTCTAAATATACACCTTCAGCATTTTCCCTTTTGCAAAAGTATCTTTTTATTTCAGATGGCATTTAAAAATAACTTACATTTTTAGTGTGCTTATGGCAAAGACTGTAAAATTAGTAACTCAAATGAGTAAGTTTAAAATTTTTGTTTTACTTGATTCTGTTGAATTTCAATTAATTAACCAAGTTATACATGAGGTAAGTTTTAGCTAAAAAAAAATACATCAACCATAAGATAAAGTTAACCACTTCAAGAGTACACAAAAATCATAATGCCCACCTCATATTCAGAGTTCACAAATTTATGTAACTACTGTGTATCCAAGAAAAGTTTATGTAATTTAAAAGCTAATACTTTCTGCATTTTAAAATCAAATTATGTTGGGAAACAGGGCAAAAAAAACTTGGCAAAATTTGTTTTTAGTAACAGAAGACAATGCAATAAGGAATTCAAATGGAAACAAAGACAAGTGTGTAAAGTTTCTAATTTCTAAATAGACACACACCTATTTATCTAAAAAATATTTGGTAGCAAACTGGATTGACAATATTTTTAGCTGTAAATAAAAAATACAGGTTCCCAATTATAGCCTTCTAGCTAGCTAAACAGCTTTTAAAAACATGGATAGCCAGTTAACAGTTTTCTAAAACATATACATATAGGAATCTTTAGCACTAAAAGATTACTGCTAAAATTCAACTGTATTTAAATGGGTCTTACTGAAGTAGGACATTCATGATACTAGAAATTTTTTAAAAAGTGAGTACAACAGGGCTACACTAATAGCATTACTAGTAATAAAAAGTTACTGAAGGAATTATTGCCGTACTTTTCCCCATAAACACCATTAAATTTTGTTGCTGTTACAAAAAGTACAACTCCAAGTTACTTTTTCTCTTACCAAATTTCATGTTTCACATATCTCTAAAGTTTTTATTCAGCAGAGAATAATTCTTAAATCTTTTCTGTAAGAATTCAAAGTATTTAAATGTGTAGCTTCACATTATACATTTTGCCCTTCTTGAAACACAGAAACAATATACATTTTTCTCAAAAATGAAATAAGATGCCCACATTAAAAAAATAAAGTCTACAAAAAAGTTCCAGAGCTAAAAAAGATTATTTGTATGGCACGAAGTGATCTCCTACTAGTCCAAAGTCCAAAACATTTAAATGAAGTCCATTTATATATCGCTTACTTTTCAATGGAATACTACATTTGAGGTGAATCACATTATATTTAGCTCTTGCGTCAAGAAGTGTACACAAATTTTTTTATACAGTTATTAAAAATAGGAGACCAAGTTGAGTGTGCCAAAGAGATATCATTCAGTTGAGACGTTTAGAGTTGCCAAGATAAGAACCAGAGAATGGATTTACTTGGTTGGTTTCCATAGCTTGATAGACCAAAAACAAAAAAATGGCCACAACAACAAACAGCAAAATTTTTATCCACATGGGAATGGAGTGTCCCTTTTTTGTCTTTTCTGGCTTGACATCTGCCAAAGGAATATACTTAGGAATATATTTCGATGAAAAAGATTCCTCCATCCTGAAATCACTGAATTCTAATGGCCGCCCTGCAGCCCCTTTGATTGGTCTGCGACAACTAGCACTGTTGGGAATAAAAGGACAAAGAAAAAAATAAATTTTAGATAAAGTCATGAGTTACATAAGTAATACAAAATATCATTACCACTCTTTATTCCAAATGCATTCCTTGAGTTAACAGTAGGTAAATGTCACATATAAACAGTGAGGTCAAGCTATTTAAAACTTCTATACATTTTCCATTTAAAAGATGCATTATCTTTTATTAAAAAGTAATATTCAGAACATGGATAAATATTCACTAAACTTGCCTTCTTAAAGTCTTTTCAGAGCTAATATATTTAGGAGATAAGAGGAAAGAAATAAGGTAGTTTGGTTGTGATTCCTTCAGTCAGGAAACAATTCAACAGATATCTAAATATAGTCTTTTCAATCGGAAAACAGAATCTCTCAGTGAAAACAATGATTTCCTTCTTTACAAATAGGTAAATTATTTCTTTATAATCCTTCAGTTTAACAAAGTTAATTTTGAAACTGGCTCAATTTTCCAGAATATGAACTGATATCTTAGAAATCTTCCCAAAGAACAGTTTAATTCTGAGAACACAAGTATAGTTAACTTTTTGTGAAGAATGAAAAATTAAAATTCCCATTTATGTGTATTAAATAATCATGTTGTATACCCAAAATATATATAATTTTATGTGTCCATTATATCTAAAAAAAGGTGGGAATAAATAAGTGAATAAATAAAAATGCCCCCATAGAATACACTAATACTTGTTTCAATGTATCTGAATACCTAATTCCTGTTGGTGTAGATGCTTCAAAGGGAAACATTTCCTTAAGAATATCCCTTTCTATTCTTCTTTCCTCTGTTTTTTCTCCCACCTAATAAAAAACAAACAACCAAAGTTAAAAATTAGTGTAAATGTGCAACAATGAAAATATATTTTAAATGGAAGTTTCAGAGAAGAGAATGCACTTAAATCTATCCTAGCTTTTAACTGCTATTTCTAAATTCATTATCACCTAAGTATCCACACATTTCCAAATTTCTTCAAATTTAAGATGTTACTGTGATAATTGGGGGGGGGGGGGGGGGGGGCCCGCGGGGGGGAGTTTAGCCACACATTAAAAATTAACAAGTTAGCCGAAACCGGTTTGGCTCAGTGGATAGAGCATCGGCCTGCGGACTGAAAGGTCCCAGGTTCGATTCCGGTCAAGGGCATGTACCTGGGTTGCAGGCATATCCCCAGTGGGAGATGTGCAGGAGGCAGCTGATCGATGTTTCTCGCTCATCGATGTTTCTAACTCTCTATCTCTCTCCCTTCCTCTCTGTAAAAAATCAATAATAAAAAAAAATATATATATATATATAAAAAAATTAACAAGTTAAAGTAAAAGAAACAAAAATTCAGTGAAGCTAATATGGCAGTATAAGTTCCCCCACTGGATTTCCCATGCTTTTCATTAACATTAAGAGTACATTGTTTTTTCCTCCATTAAAAACTTCATAATAAGCCCGACTGGAGTGGCTCAGTTGGTTGAGCGTAGTCCCATGAACCTTAGAAGCTGCCAGTTTGATTCCTGGTCAGGGCACATGCCAGGGTTTTGAGGCTCAATGCCCAATAGGGGGCCTGCAGGAGGCAGCTAATCAATGTTTCTTTCTCATCAGTGTTTCTCTCTCCCTTCCTCTTTCTTAAAAAAAGTCAACAAAAACATATTTTAAAAAAATACTTTGTAATAAATGATCAAATATAGAAGATATCAAATTAATATGGACCTTTAACAAATTTCAGTATGTGTTTTAAAGCAGTCAATCTAATCTTCCTAACTTAAAAAAACATAAGATATATCCTTTTCAACAACCTGACTGTTTTGCTTGTTTGCCTTTATGCCCCGATCAAAATAACCTTTGGTAAAAATACATTAAAACTATAATACATCATGCAGTTAGTACTTTAAAGCTTAATGATACAGGAGTTAATCAAATGAAGCATCATACAAAGTCATTTTAAAGTCCCATTATTTGACCTTTCAGTGAAAGATAGTATAGCCTCCCATATTGCCCAGTTATACTTTCAACTCTCATCCATAACGAAGAGGAGAACATGTTATAAGCAGCACACAAATGACCACTCCCTTGAAAACTATAAGTTAAGAGGAACACAGTAGCAGCAAGAGGATAGTATTAGCACGTCATATTACATCGGTTACTTTTTATTGTCACTAGCCGAAGTATGTCTTTAAAAATATATGTGCGCGTGCACATACACACACACACACACACACACACACACACACACGCACCCCACCTAATAAAGCTCTGCTCCCTCCCACTTCTAAAAAACAAATATAAGTATTTCCTCTTTAAAAGATCAATGATAACATCGATCTAAATTTTATTCATTTACTTCAGCTCTTGTCAATGGTTTCTTTGGTGTTCTTCTGGGTATGTCTGAGAATTCAGTGATTGGCAGAATAGGAGCTGCATGCTTGAAATTTCCAGTCACCCTATTGACAACCTGCCAAGATTCAAATTATTCAGACTCAGAATTATCCAAACATAACAAAGACATGTGAAAAAAAGAAAAATATATTTTATTTCTACATTATTAGAACTTTCCCTTAATAAAAATTTAGGCAAAAGGACCCAGAAATGAATATATTCAGTGGTTCTCACATGTGAAGCCTTATTATGCTTTAAATATTTTAGCAAAAAAGTATCCTTTTAATATTTTGGATTCTTGCGCAATGAATTAAATTTATACATACATAAATTGGCTATATTGAAAATCTTAAATTTAGAATTATGTGGGGAATAAGTTTAACATATGTTTAAAAACATGTAAGTTTGATATTTGCCAAAAAACACCACCTCCCCAATTCTAATTAAAGGGTAGTTTACAAAGAATACAACTTGTATAGTTTATGAAACATATTTACTAAGGTTTCGTTGCTTGAAGCCATTATAGTTTCAGCTATGGGAGTACTCTCTGAAATTATTGCACCATCTATACGAAAATGTTCTGAAGTATCCACCTGTTAGTTTGAAAACAAAACAAAAACAATAAATATAAAATAATCACTAAAACCCTACCAATCTGAAAACCCAATTCTAAGCAATAAGCCTTGCATCACCCTTTTCCTCGGAGTTCTTCTCGACCCTCTTGTGGATTCCCTAGTTAATGCCTGCAGAGGTCCGCCTTTGGAAGATCCACTTGTCCATTCAGTCTCAGTTATTCCAGCTTGAGAATAGCTCTAATCAACATCGACACATTAAAAAGTCATATTCTAACATCAAACACCTTAATAATGGCCATATTAGCACAGATAGGCCATGAAAACTCTCCAAATGCCAGCATTTGCAAGCAATGCTATGCCCTCAATATATTTCTATATGTATTGACTGAACTGATATGTAGTTATCAGAAAATACTTAACGGATGGTAAAAATACATTCAAGAGTCCAACTATAGAAGCTCACAAATTGTAACAGAAACAAGGGGAGAAAAAGTGCATCAATTCATCACTGACTCCTTTTGTGACTGCTGTGTGCTATTTGCCTCTAGCATTGCAGCTGCATCTCTGACCGTCTAATCAACAAGCAGGCTGAGGCTGAGCATGAGAGACTTTCTTTGACTTATAAAAAAGTCATTTGTTACAAGTCAGAATCCTTTTAAAACAAAATACAAATTTTATAATTAAACATTATTTGTTTCCTGTGGTTAGGAATATTAAACTATTAAATAGAATCAGTTTAAATTATAATCCATACACAGCTATCTGAACTTAAAAATTCCCAGGTGTCAAACTCTTCTTAAAGACATTAAAATTAAATAGCAACAAAAACTTGGTGTCACCTCTTTCATGAACATGCATGCCTAACCTGTCACAGCCAAACCTCCCTCAATGCTATCCACTCCTCACTACAGAAAGATAATAGTGACACACTACTGTTTTACCTTCCAGTCCATGATTCATTTCTTCCTTGAAAAGCTGAGTAATATTCCCTCATTTAAAAAATTAAGTTACCAGTCCTTATAAAATAGCTTGAAAGCCATTAGACTAGTGCTTCTCAAACTGTACTGTGTGTTTCAACCAACTGCAGCTTTTGTTAAAATGCAGATTCTGATGTAGTAGCCCAGGTATAGGACCTGAGATTCTGCACCCCAAGCATCAAGCTATTCAACGTTGAAGCCACCATTACCAGATGATCCTTTAAAATTCTTTTAACTAGAAAATAGCCATCCATGATTAGCATATTAGAGTGCGCATATATGGTCACTTTTGCTTTCAAGCTAGTATTTTATCTAGATAAAGGGTGTTTCTTTATATTTGAGTCAATGTCCGTTAATTTTAAAGGTGAATATATTGCCCTAACTGGTTTGGCTCAGTGGGTAAAGCGTCGGCCTACAGACTGAAGGGTCCCAGGTTCAATTCCAGTCAAGGGCATGTACCTTGGCTGCGGGCACATCCCCAGTAAGGAGTGTGCAGGAGGCAGCTGACCGATGTTTCTTTCTCATCTCTGTTTCTAACTATCTGTCCCTCTCCCTTCCTCTCTGTAAAAAATCAATAAAATATATTTTAAAAAATAATATAAAAATAAAGGTGAATATATTTTACTCTTATCCTGGGACAAGAGTGGTCACCCAATAAGTATGCTTATTTGGTTGGAAGTATTAGTACCAAACCCCACAAGATACTGACAGTCTCATTGGACTGATTTTGTAGTTTCCCTTTGACTCACAATCTGAATCTCTGAGTCCTTTTTCCTGCTCTCAATTAGGAAATTTTTGCTGAATGCAAACTTAATGTTAGTAAAAAGACAAATCTGTGAACAAATTATATATACATATAATTAATGCTTATTAATAGTTAAGTTCCTGATTATTTGAATAGAAGGAACAACGGTTTCAATCTCAATCCTTAAAGCACAGTATCATCTGGGAGCTTTTTAAAAAAACATATCAATATAAAAAACATACCCCAACCCTACCTTAGACCAATCAAGTCAGAATTAGAAGGCCTGTGCATACTGAATTTTTATAGCTCCTAAAGGGAGTCTAATGTGCAGCCAGAGCTGAGAACTTGTTTAAGATAATATTATAACTGACTTATAATGCACCTCATTGTTTCCTCTTTAATAATCAATGCCAATATAAACAATTAGAAGTATTTTTAAAATATTCTATTTTAAAACAGTCTAGGTAAAATAGTCTATCTGGTATTATCAAACTCAGTATTTTAAAACTCTTCAAAGAATATAAAACTGCATCGCTTGAAAGGTGTAATATTTACCATTTATGCAACCGATACAATATAAAGGCCAAACATTTAGCCTATATTCATGAAGGTTGGAGGCTTGGGTAGACAATGTCTTTTTCCTTAAAATTAGTTAGCTACCAAATTCCAGGACTTCCCATGTTATGTTTTATTTTTAATAAATGACTAAAATAATCCCTTCATCAAAAATTCTTATGAAATATCTATTAAAACTATTATGGTTAATAAAAAGGGCTAAGTACCATTTAACGATTATTTTCTTCTATGGAAGGAAACACAAGAAACATATTTATTACCTGTGAGAATAGCTGGGAAAAGGGGTGGGATGGATACTTTTCTCTATAAATTATTTATATTTTCCTTTGTTCAACTTTATTGAATTCTTTGGTTGAGGACTATTAATCAGTTTTATTCTTGACTATCATTATCTAATTTAGAAGTAATCATCTTCACAGAAAACTAATACAACCAGAAAAGATATTCTGAAAATTATAAAGAATTTTTTCTACCAGAATCCACTATACACTAGTGACTTTGAGAAGAAAATAGAATTTAAAAAATTATAAAATTATAATTCAGTTTTATAACTACTTAGGAAGATGGACTAAGTAATATTAATTAAAAAGAAACTCACTGCTATATAAAATTAGTGGTTAATGTGATTGCATCCAGATTGTAGGTAGTCTCTAAATAATATTTTCTATGAAAAGGATTAGGGTTCTTTAGAAAAATGGCTGATATGGTAAGAGGCAGGAAATATATATGAGCATGGGTCATCTTACTGTGCCAGAAAACAAGAAACTATCAAAGACAAACAAGGTCAATAAAAAGAAACAGGATCCAACTTAGTAATCCCTAACAACTAAAGATGGCATAATTTGAACATGAAAAAAGAATGACTGCAATTGATCATAAAATATATAAAACCATACTATTTTCCTGGCCAGTGTGGCTCAGTTGTTTGAGTGTCGTCCAATGCATTTGAGAGGGTAATCAGTTCGATTCCTGGGTGGTGCTTGATCCCAGTAAGGGGTGTGCAGGAGGCAGCTGATCAATGTTTCTCTCTCTCCCAAATCAATAAAAACATATTAAAAGAAAAAAAGAAAAAATACCATACTATTAAAAGATATTTGATGATCCCTTTTCAAAGTAACTAGGGCACTTTGATTTGAAAAGTAGAAAATAAAAACAAGAATTAAACATTTATTCTGGCATTCCTATATGAGTTTTATTTTAAGGTAACTAAGCAGGTTCATCAGGGAAGAAAGTTCTTTATAAAAATTCCAATTATAGAGGTAAAGGAATGAGAGAAATCATCTTACAACCGCAAATGAAATAATGGATCTGGGCAATAATCATAAATGGCTGTCAGAACCATTAAATGAAAGGGTGATACAGAACTTTATAATGAATGGATTAGGCTTTCAACATTTGAACCCATTACTAATTTTAGCATAACCAAAGGACATCATGTGAAACGATGGAATATGAAGGCCACACCACCATTTATGAAATGTTCTTGTCAAAGAAACTGAACCTGAATCTAACCAACTCTATAATCTGTGCTGTCCAATACAGTAGTTACTAACCACATGTGGTAATTTAAATTTAAGTTTATAAAGTAGTTTCTCAGCCACACTAGTCACATTCCAAGTATTCAATACCTAAATATGGTTCAGGGCTACCATAATGGACAGCAGATACAAAACATTTCTATCATCACAGAAAGGTCAATTGCATTGCCCCACTATAAATCTCTAACTCCCAGACTACAGGAAATACAGGGTATAGAAGAACAAATTAAATGACACTTGAAGAAACAATTGCCAAATCCAGAATATGAGGAATTCTATATAGCGAACCAACATGATTTCTTCACCAAATAAATGGAGGGAGGAGAAACAGTTATAGGGGAAGTAGCTACAGATTTGAAATTAAAAACAACAACAAATAATATGTGGAATTTGTTTGGATCCTAATTTGAATAATTTAATCACGAGACATTTCTGAAACTGAAGGAATTAAACAGAGTAGATACGAAAAATAATTTTTAGGTGTGAAAATGGCATTGTGTGTGTATAGAAACAGCTATGTTTTTGAGACCTATACCAAAATTTTAATGTGTGAAATGACAAATCAGAGATTTGCTTTCATGTACTCTAGTGAAAAGCAAAACAAAACCAAAGAATTAAGTTAGAGTACATGTGAAGATGAAATAAAACTGATAAAATGTTGACAACTGTTGAGGCTCTGTGACTGAAGAGTCATTAAATTCGTCTCTCCCCTCTTCCGTATTTTAAAATTTTGTTATCTAAGGCCACTGTCTAATTCTGCTGTCGTCTCCTCAATCTACTCTCCTTTGATTATTTATCCTGTCCTTCAGTTTAGCTTCCCCAACGGAAACAATTACCCTTTAAACCATCTTTAATATCATCCTTCCTCCCTTCTTTTTCCCTGTTATCTGACCAGTCACACCTTCTTGCTAGCTCTATATCATTTTGCCTTCATACTCTGGGCCAAAATTATCCATGCTTGTCTATTTCAGTGTCCTTCACCAGATTTTCCTAGTTTCTACACTAAGTGCATCTTGCCTCACCAATAATAAAAAAGGTAAATTTTTATCTAAACAAGAAAAATGTGGTCTTAGAACCAGACTAAGTTCAGAGTTGAAGGAAAAGTCACAGAAGACAGGCAAAAGTAAAAGCAAAGCCAGAAATCTAGACACAGCCTGGCCAGCGTGGCTCAGTGGTTGGTCCTGAGTCACTCTGAACCAGGAGGTTCCGGATCGATTCCTGGTCAGAGCATATGCCCGAGTCGCAGGCTTGATACCATTGGGGGTCATGCAGGAGGCACCCGATCAATGACTCTCCTCATTGATGTTTCTCTCTCTCTCTTCCTCTCCCTTACTCTCTGAAATCAATAAAAAAAAAGAAAGAAAGAAAGAAAGAAATCTAGAGACAAAGACACAAATATAAAACCATTCCCTGCCTTTTACGGGGGGATAAAATGGATACATATGTAATACCCTTTGTAATACTTTAAGCAATAAAAAAAAACAAAACAAAACAAACAAACAAAAAAAACCATTCCCTGCCTTTTAAAGAAATAACATAGGAATTACTTAGGCATGTCCATCTTTTAAAATATTTCTTTTAGACAAATATCATATAATTTCACTTACAGGTGAAATCTAAAAACAAAATAGACAAAACAGAATCAGACTCACAGATGCAGAGAACTGATGGTTGGTTGCCAGATGAGAGGGAGCTTGGGGGACCGGGTGAAAGAGGTCAGGGGATTAAGAAGTACAAACTGGTAGTTACAAAATAGTCACAGGGATGTAAAGTGCAGCATAGGCAATTATAGTCAATAATATTGTAATGACTATGTATAATGCCAGATGGGTGCTATACTTACTGAAAGGATCACTTTGTAAATTACATAAATGTCTAACCACTATGCTGCACACAAGAAACTAATAAAATATTGAATGTCAACTGTAATTGGAAAATAAAGTTACAAAGATATGGTAAAAACTAAAAAAAAAAAAAAAATTTCAAAACCAGTATGACTGGCTTTGAACCATGCTTAGCACAGAATCAAACACAAATGAGACATTTATTAAACACACTTTTGCAGTAAACACAGGTACACTACTGATAACACAAAATTCAGATTTCTGATGCCATTTAACGAACAATGAATGAACAATATTTAGTGTGATGGAATCTGGGTGTCAACTATTAACCAAAGACTAGGACACAGGCCTGGAAACTACTTATACCTGAATACAGTGATCATAAAACTAAAGATACCTGATTGTGCTCAACTCTTCTTTGCTTGAGTGTTACGGGAGTCTTTGCTCTGCCCTTTAGTGGTTCTCTCTTCTCAAGCTTGAGCTCTATTTTAGAGTCTGGAAATAACATTTTAGAAACCATTACTTTTTGAAACATACAATAAACAAAACCATCTTAACATTAGTTTGAAATGCTGGTTTTAGGCACACTAATAAAACAAGTCATCTGTTATTACCTCAACAAACCAAAACTGTTTAACTGCAATTTTTGTCTTTTTCTTTTCCATTCTTATTTTATTCCATTTTTGTTTATCTCCCCCACTCCTTAATCTGATCACAACTTCATATTCTCTTTCCCTTTTTTTGGGACAAACAACCTGAAACAAAGTGAATTCAAACTGCTCCCATGGAGGCTTTTCACGAAAAACAATTTAGAGGTGGGAAAAGAACATTAAAATATAGTTGTTGCCATTCTTTTGTCCATACAGTGTAAATGTTTATTAAATTAAAAATTGAAATATGTAAAGGAAAAAGCTATAGGGAATTTTAAGAATGAAAAACAAAACAAACGTACCTATATGGTACCAAGCTTCCAATAACATTAAGTGCAACAATGTTAATACATAAGTGCAGTTTAAGTCTCTCCTCCCTTCTTTTTTGATGTGATTATAAGAAACCTAAGTACAGCCCTAGCTGGTTTGGATCAGTGGATAGAGCATAGGTCTGGGGACTGAAGGGTCCTGTGTTCAATCCCCAGTAAGGGGCGTGCAGGTGGCAGCTGATCATTGATTCTCTCTCATCACTGATATTTCTATCGCTCTCTCCCTCTTTGAAATCAATAAAAATATATTTTTTAAAAAAACTTAAGTACAACTGAGGAGGTAAGGAGAACTCTTGTTGGCAGAAATGTGCAACCAATCACAGGCCACTTCTCCACCTCTTCCCAATACAATATAACATTTCTTTGAAAAGAAGCTAGTGCATATGTATTACTTAGCATACCACCATAATAGTTATTAATGTTAACAACCCAAATAAATATGTATGTCTTTTTATAGGCTTTAATATTCCATTCCTCTATCACTTGAAGAGCTGGATTTATTAAAAGACTAATATAAATTTTAGTTAGCTTTCACATTTTGTGGCCATTTATTATCACAGAGCAAAATGTCAGTTGTTACCTCTAAAACTTGTTACCAAAAACTTTAGATTACTTTCGCACCAAAGAAGAAATGGAGTCAATTATTGAAAGCTTAGCTTTGCATGAACTCAATCCAGTTGTACTAAAAGTAGCCAAGGGAGCCATGTATCTTGCTAGCTAGTCTAGTATTAGTCAGTCCAATGTCTACTTGCAAATTTCCCAAAAATGAGCAGTGATTTTTATTTTCAGCATGCTAGCTCAAATAGTTCGATCTTTATTTAGGATTAAGTATCAACTCTATCCCCTACATCCCAAAGCTCCTATTAATAGATCGATTATATATCTGTATTTGGAACAATCCTTAACTTTATGAAATCTTAAGCTGTTAACTCAGAGTCTAAGAATTAGAAAACATCCAAAGAACTCAATAGTAGTTGAGCAGAAACTGATTTAAACAAATAAGGTATCTGGTTACAGATTAATTTCTCTTACAAATTTTAAATTCCAACAGCCAATAAAAACATGGTCTTTAAATATAGTAAAACTATATTTAGAATATTTTCAACTATACCACTCTAATGTCAAGTGAGTTTCAATGATGAAATGATAAAGGGATGTTCGTTCACAAATATCTAACTTATTTTAACTCCAAGAATAAAACACACATACAACATGTTGCTGGAGACCACACAAAACTGTTCAAATTTAACAACTTTATTGAATTTGCAGAAGCATTCTACAGTAATACATTTTTAAAGTCACACAGCACTTAGTAGGTACATGTATACATGTACATTTCAGAAGACAAATAACAAATAAAATTATTCCCAGAAAGCTGCAAAGATGGGCATGTATAGTCTAAGAATCTGCCTATGAGTACCCAAGGGACCATATTTTGCTTATACTTAATACTATTATTTTCATAAAAGTACAAAGAAGTTCGATTATCAAATGCCTCTACAGTTAGACTCTCATCTTACAATCATAGAAATGAAAACACAAGATAATATACTGTTTTATATAGACACAAAGATACTGGGGTATAGTATGATTTCTTATGACTTAAAAAAACACACCGCCCAACTAACTTAAATTTGCTTTTAGAATTTAAACCTATGAACTGCAACATACCTTGAAAGTGTTACTTTTAAATTCCCATCTTTCCAGTATGGAGTTCATCTAATAAACTACAGCGATAGTGAGAATGCACTATCCTAGAGTATCATGGTCTAGAGCAGTGTTTCTCAGTGTGGTCAACAAACTGTTTGCCACCAGCCCATGAAGAAATGAGGCACTCACAACAGAGTGTAGGTCTGCACACTGTTTTCTCTATCAATAAAATTTTATCAAGAAAATAAACAGTCATTAATCTGAAAAGTGTTTCTACAGTCAAGTTCTGGTGCATGCTTGTCTGTGGATCAGTAAGTCTGAAGACTGGCACACTGAGATGCAATAATCTAGAATATTATGAATGATACTGTAGACATAAAAACAAACAAAAGGGAGAAAAATGAAAGAAAAAAATGTAGAAAAGCTATAGAAAGTACAAAGATATTAAGACCAGCGAAGACTCTACTTATATTCTAGTTAATAGAATTAGTTTTGAAGAGTTGTAAAATCTTATGGAAGGGAGTGAACGATTTGAGATAAAAATGTAACCTACAAAGCTTTAAATTGTATCAGGATTTCTATCTGTGCAACCTTTTTTAAAAGGCAGTTCTATGTAGGCAATTACAGTGGGGCCTTGATTTACGAGTTTAATTCGTTCTGAGACCGAGCTCGTTAAGGAGCTCGTTAACTCAAATTACTCTCAACTCAATGCAAACATTGGCCGAGAGACAGCTGGTATCTCAAAAAACTCGTTAGTAGGGACACTTGTAAGTCAAGGCCCCACTGTACTTTTAAACTATAATTTGATGGGTTGAAGCTTGACACTTTGAAATCAGCCCCATCTGGAAACTAAAAAGACCTTAAAATTTTTTTGATTTAAAAGTACTTTAAATTTCTAGAAAATCTGCGAAGTTCCCTATATCAAAGATGGGCATTTTTATTTTTAACTTTATTAGTGTTTATTTCCACGCTTTTTTATTACTTTGTATACTTCTCCTCCAAATAATGTTCCACCTTTAAAGGGAGTAACAGCCAGCTTATTCTTAGAAGCTGGATTAATTTTGCAATCCTTCAACCAGAGATAACGGCGACCTAAAGTGGAAGATCCCATGGTATGGGCAGCCATCTTTACTTCATCAAATGCAGCTTCACAAAGAAACGAGGCTGCATCATATGTTTTGCTCAGAATCCCAAGTGCCTGGTGGCTACCACTAGGATCTGAGCTAAGAATTTGTGCAGCCTGACTAATGTCAGCCTGCATAGCCCGAACTACAAAGGCGGTATGGGTTGCAACCTGCAATGCTGATGCTGCAGCTTCATATGCTCTACAAAGTGCTGAGTCCAACTGTTTATCAGTTGAAGCTACCTGAATACCTGCTGGTGGAGTGGTTTCAGAAATAAACTCCAGGATTTCATCATCTACTTTTGGAACTGATAATATCTGTGTTGCCTCTTTGGAAGATATTGGATACTTGCATGCCAATGAAGGCAGCTGCCTGTCAATTTGCTGCCACTCCTCTTCAATTACTTTTAAAATAGATTCGTGGAAAGGAAAAGATAGTTCTGAGGCATCTACTTTATCATGCTGTGATTGCTTAGACATCTCTATGCCTAAGGTAGCAAGTGAGTGAGAGACAACAGTTGTAGCAAAAGAAGACATGGATTCAGAGCCACGTATATTTTGAAATTCCACAAAGGAACCTGAATCCTTTTCCTCTCCTAACTTTTTACTCAGTCTAGGCAATTTTCGTGGAGGAGACAGAGATTCGGTTTCTTGAAAATTAGATTGATCAATTCTCTTCCATATGTTTTCTATATCCAGTGAGGGTGTAGTGTTAGAAGTTCCAGGCAAACTACCAACCCCACTCTGGACCAACAGAGAATCGACATAATCTCTGATTGCCTGAGCAAGTGGTGGAGAAATTACTTGTGATCTCTCAGACTCTTCTAGTGTTTTCCTTTTACTGGACAGAATCGACTGACTTGAACCATGGGACCTCTCAGTACAAAATGGTTGAATTCCACTTTTCTCTCCACAGTAAATATTTCCTATGTCTTTATAGCAAGTAGTGGTGGTTTCTTTAATCAGTGAAGGAGAAGCTGCAGCAGAGACCAACATGGCAGCGAGTTCATGCTGAGAAGATGTCGAAGAACTTTTCTCTAAACGTCTATCATGGCTAGAACTGGAGGAAATAAACAAATTCCCTCCAGAGGCTAACTTGTGCAACTGTTCCCTGCCAGGCAAGGTTGTGGCAATAAGAGGTTCCCTAGGTGGGTCTCCCTTAGAAGAATGCACTTTCTTAGCTGCCTGTAGTTCAGTCCTGCCCAAAGGAGGACGGGGGGAGATTTCAGGAAAAGAAATACCCTGAAAAAATCCACCAGAGGGAGTAGTTGGAAGTTCAGAAAAAGGAACAAAATCCCTAGTGGACTTCACTTTCTTGTGTTCTTTCTTCTTTCCTGTAGAGGCAAAAGAGGCAGGAAGTTTAAGCATTACTTGTGTTTAAGCTGATTTTATTCTTTGCCTCTTTGCTAACATAGTGCTGTTGAAGGAAAAGGCTCTATATTTCATATTCGGAACAACCAATTTGACAAACTATGCCCTGGCAGGCAATGCTTAAGAGATATAAGTAATTTGGGTCAAATTAATTAATCATGAAATTATAAAACAAGTCATATAAATGAATTGAACATTTATAAATATAAACTTGTTCTTATAATAAATTTTAAAATGTCATTTCTTTCTTGTACTATTTTCAAAAATATTTAAATATATGGTCAAATTTTCTTAAAATAGTCCACTAAAATATCTGCTCTGAAGTTGCCTTGAAATCAGATTATCTAGCAAAAACTGTCAATTAAAATGCCTATAAATAGAGAACAGAGAAAACATGCCATATGTAAACACTACTGCTATTTACTAATTACAAGGAATAAAACAGACAAGTGATAAGTGACATCTTGGTAGTATAACAGAATAAAGAAAAGTGACAAGATTTAGCATGATATCATTTATATAGATCTTTTAAAGTACAAAGTAATACCATGTATTAGATAGATGCATATAAAAAAAACATTTTAAAATGGGCTGGAAAGATAAGCATAAAACTATGTCAGTGATTATTTCTATGTAGATGATACTTGGAAAGGGATAAGCGGGGAAACTCTGTCTTTATTTGTAATATTTTATTCTCTGAGAAAAATGAGATTTGAAGCAGAAAAGACACAGGTACTTAGGTAATTTTAGGTGACAGAAAACTAGACACTTGTACTTTTCTGTTTCTTAGAGTTTTCAACAAAAGCTATTTAAATCAAATTACTTGGAAAATTAATGATACAGTATAAAGAAAATGACATGTCTTGGTAATATCTTAAATTTTATCATCTGCATGGTTACTGTATCTTATAAGTCTGAAAAAAAATCACATATATTTGATTAACATCATTTAAAACTTTACCTTCTTCGTTGTCACTGTATCTGTCAGAATCATTACTTCCATTCTGTCTTGTATTTTCTGCTGAAGAAGAAATTGTTGGGAAAGGAGTAGAAGATCTTGAGTCTGTTCCTTGTTCCCTCAATTTCAACAGCTTTTTCTCATATAGTTTCCTGGTTGTTCCTGTATTAAGGCAAAACTCGCTTTAGTACAGTGGTTCTCAACCTTCTGGCCCTTTAAATACAGTTCCTCATGTTGTGACCCAACCATAAAATTATTTTCATTGCTACTTCATAACTGTAATGTTGCTACTGTTATGAATCATAATGTAAGTATCTGATATGCAGGATGGTCTTAGGCAACCCCTGTGAAAGGGTAGTCCGACCGCCAAAGGGGTCGCGCGACCCACAGGTTGAGAACCGCTGCTTTAGTACTTATATTGTCTTATTTAAGATAAGCTCAGACATTATCTTTAGCAACATTAAAATGATACTTTCATTCTTTCCTTTCTAATTATTTAAGTGCTTAAAAATGAAAAATGAATTCTTTTTAAAATAATTCTTTGTTTTTAATCTTTGCCTGAGGATGTTTTTATAGTTTTAGAGAGAAAGGGGAGAAAGAGGAACATTAATTGGTTGCCTCCCATATGCACCCCTACCTGGGAAGAGAACCCTCAACCTTTTGGTGTATGGACTCTAGCTAACTGAGCCATCCGGCCAGAGTTGTATAATGAATTATTTTATAAAAATATATTTTCATAGTATTTTAACACAAAATTACAACATTTCCTTTATAGCATGGGATACATAGTAGATTGCTATAGGTCCTTTTAGATAACCTACTGAAGAACCAGATAGGACTGAGTATTTTTGCCTCAAAAGTTTTAGAATTTGTATATTTTCTCCAGTACTACATAATAGTACTTGCCTTTGTAGAAAATCTATTTTTTATTAAACGATTGTACTCACCTAAATTACTGGGATTAATTTAACAACTTCCCCAACCAGAGTGGCTTAGTGGTTGAGCACTAACCCATGAACCAAGAGGTACTCCAGTTCAATTCCCCGGTCAGGGCACATGCAGGCTTGTTACCCCATTGGGGGTGTGCAGGAGGCTGCCAATGGATGTTTCTCTTTCATCGATGTTTCTATCTTTCTATCCCTCTCCCTTCCTTTCTTTCTAAGAAAATCAATAAAAACATATTAAACAACAATAACAAAAATAGCCATCCAGTTATGGGAAAGTACTATAAATCCATTTTTTTTAAATATATTTTTATTGATTTCAGAGAAGAAGGGAGAGGGAGAGAGAAATAGAAACATCAATGATAAGAGAGAATCATTGATTGGCTGCCTCCTGCTGGGGACCCAGCCCATAACCCAGGCATGTGCCCTTGACCGGAATCAAACCCAGGACCCTTCAGTCCACAGGCCGACGCTCTATCCACTAAGCCAAACCAGCTTGGGGTATAAATCACTTTTAAAAATGTAAATGTGCCGAAACCGGTTTGGCTCAGTGGATAGAGCGTTGGCCTGCAGACTGAAAGGTCCCAGGTTCGATTCCGGTCAAGGGCACGTACCTGGGTTGCGGGCATATCCCCAGTAGGAGATGTGCAGGAGGCAGCTGATCGATGTTTCTCTCTCATCGATGTTCCTAACTATCTCTCTCCCTTCCTCTCTGTAAAAAATCAATAAAATATAATTAAAAAAAATGTAAATGTGTTTGGCATAATGTTGGTCAGAAGATACAAAACTTCAGTTATGCAAGATGAATACATCTGGAAATACATAATTTTGTAAATTTAATGTTGAACCACATTTTATGAAAACTGTGTAACAGAAATTATAACAATTAGATGGCAAAGTAAAATTGAATATAAATAAACTTTTTGTTTAACCCTCATCTGAGGACATGCTTTAGACAGAGGAAGGGAGAAAGAGAGAAACATCAATGTGAGAGAGAAACATTGATTCATTGTCCTCTATACTTGCCCCAACCACATTGAACCTGCAACCCAGGTTTGTTCTCTGACCAGAAATTGAACTAGCAGCCTTTTGGTGCACAGAACAGTGCTCTGAGACACTCTAGATGGGCTAAAATAATTCTCAACACTTCAACATCAATGACAATTTAAAGCAAAAAAATTGCTTTTATTTTTTGTTTTAAACTAGCTGTATGTCTTCTCCTGATTTCTGTAAGATGAATAAAATGATAATGTATATTTTTAGAAACAACACATATCTCAAAATGTTATATAAGTAGTCTTGAGATGAACAGCTAGGGAGGGGGGAATGGGAAGATGTTGGTCAGAGGGTAAAAAAATTCAGTTATGCAAGATGGACAAGTTCTGGAAATATAATGTATAACCTGGGTCATAGTTAATGATGCTGTATTATATACTTCAAATTTGGTAAGAAGTTAAACCTTAAGTGCTTTCACCACACAAAAGAATATTATGTGAGGTGATAGCTATGTTAATTAGTTTGATTATGGTGATCATTTCACAATGATTATATATATCAAAACATCAAGTTACACACCTTAAATACATATAATTTTGTAAACTAAACCTCCATATAGCTGGGAGAGAAAAAGGAATAGTCTGTATACCAACCAACATGTAGTTTAATATATATTGACTAGAGGCCCAGTGCACGAATTCGTGAATGGATGGGGTCTGGCTGGCCCAGCCCCAATTGGAGGAGACGGTGGGCGATTGGCCAGCGGGCCCAGCCCCCAAATGAAGGTGGGGTGGGGGGAACGGTGAGGGGTCAGCGGCCGGGGGAGATTGACGAGCCAGTCCTACCTGATTGGTGTGTGTGTGTGTGGGGGGGGGGGGGGGGGAACATTGGGGGCAGAGCTGGCTGGGGGGAGGGGCAATGGGCTGATTGGGGTGGTGGGGGCCCACCAGGGGCAGAGCTGGCTGGGGGGGAAGGGTGACAGGCAGTTGACTGGCTGGCCCTGCCCCTGACTGGAGTGGGTGGGGGAGGGGCTGCAGGACATGGTCCAGACAGCCTCGCCCCCTATTGGGGTAGGGGGGGCGATTAGGGGTGGGGCTGGTGGGGGGGGGTTGGCTGGCTGTCCCGCCCTTCATCAGGGTGGGAGAAGCTGATCAGGGGTGGGACTGGCTAGGGGAGGGGCTGCAGGAGGTTGGCTGGACCCACCCCCTGATCAGGCCAGTTTGCTGGCCACAGTGGGCATCATAGCAACCAGTCTTTCTGGCTGTTACAATGTTTTGGTCACTGGCTTTTTATATATATACTAGAGGCCCGGTGCACAAAAATTTGTGCACTGGGGCGGGGCGGGGGGGGGGGGGGGGAGAAGGGGCCCTCAGAGCAGGGCTGATTGTGGAGTTGGGGCGGCGCCACCCCCAGTCATGCACAGAGCAGGGCGGATCGGGAGGATGCGATGCCACCCTCAGTCACGCTCAGGGTAGGGCCGATTGGGGGGTTGGGGCACCGCCCCTGTCACACTCAAGGCAGGGTCGATGGGGAAGTTGTGGCGCCACTCCCTGTCACTCACAGAGCAGGACCCATCAGGGGGGTTGCGGCTCCGTACCCTGTCACGCACAGAGCAGGGTCGATCAGGGGGTTGGGGAGCTCCCCCCAGTCACACACAGAGCATGGCTCATTAGGGGGTTGAGGAGCTCCCCCCTGTCATACACAGAGTAGGGCCGATAGGGGAGTTGGGGCACCGCCCCCTGTCACACACACAGCAGGGTGGATCAGAGGGTTGGGGCGCCGCACCGTCACACTCAGGGCAGGGCCCGTGGCGGAGGGGGGGTTGGGGCGCCGCCCTCTATCACCCACAGAGCAGGGCCTATCAGGCACAGGGGCGCCATACCCTGTCACACACAGAGCAGGACCGATCAGGGGGTTGGGGCACCGCACCCTGTCACACACAGAGCCGCAGGGCGATCAGGGGGGTGGGGGAGCTCCCCCGTATCAGGCACAGAGCAGGGCTGATCAGGGGGTTGGGGCGCCTTCCCCTGTCACGCTGATCCCGGTGCCGGGAGGCTTCGCAGCTCCGCTGATCCCGGTACTGGGAGGCATATTACCCTTTTACTATATAGGGTAGAGGCCTGGTGCACGGGTGGGGGCTGGCTGGTTTGCCCTGAAGGGTGTCCTGGATCAGGGTGGCGGTCCCGCTTGGGTGCCTTGGCCAGCCTGGGTGAGGGGCTGATGGCTGTTTGCAGCTGGTCACACACCCTTCAGGGTGGGGGGTCCCCACTGGGGTGCCTGGCCAGTCTGGGTGAGGGGCTGAGGGCTGTTTTCAGGCTGGCGGGTGACTGAAGCTCCCAACCGCTCCTTTTTTTCTTTTTTTATTCTGGGCCAGCTTTAGCTCTGAGGCTTGGCTCCAGCTCTGAGGCCTCAGCTGCTGAAAGAAGGTATCTGGTTTGTTTAGGTTCTATAATCAAAACTCTGTATCAACTCCAGCTCTGAGATCCCAGCCCACTGAAAGCTGGTTTCTGGGGTTTTGTTTAGCTTCTATTTTGTTACAATGTTTCTTAAACTGCAAGCTCAGAGGCCGGCAAGGCTGGCGGGGAACGTTGGTTTCCTCCGTCACTGAAGCAAGCAAGCCTCATGTTCAGTTTAAGCTGCCTGGCCGCCATCTTGGCTGGCAGTTAATTTGCATAATGCCCTGATTAGCCAATTACCATGTTTCTCTTTTATTAGATAGGATAATAATACAGATTTTTCAACATCTCCCTTTTGAATTTTAAATAAAATTTTAAAGGGGTATCAAATGTCTGCTGGTAATTATATTAATAGGCAAATACTATCTACTTACAGTTATTAAATATAACAAAAGAAAGGCGCATTCAAAATCCTTGTTTGCTCCTACGCCTATAGGAGAAAATGAGCCCACAAATCTCCGGTGTTCAAACTTTCACATAACTTATAAGATCAAAATATGTAGAACTTCCTCATCCTTAAGTTATATATTCCAAAGACCTTCTAAAATTAAGGCATACTCAGCCTTGCAAAAGTAACCAAATGATGGCAATTCAGTGTATTTAGTTCCAGGTTTTCTCTTTTTAGTTTGTTCAGGATATCATTCTTGAATTCTAACCAAAACAAGACTTTTTATGATTCTTCCATGTGCACATATTAAATTGGTTTTTACCCCATTAAAAATAAAAAGAGAAAAAAGGGTCCTTTTAATAACTGAAATGCTAAGTATTAATTAACTTGAGTTATATTAACAAGTCAATTACTAAATTACTGATTTAAATGACTTTGGCCAGTCATGTTACCTCAGATTTTCCTCCACTTACATGTAAGACACATATTACCATGTGTCTCACCAGGTAATACAATATGAGCACATATGAAACAATCTTGACACAGAGGTGAGGTAATCTTGGAGACTGTCTAGTCCAATTCCCTCATTTTATTTCCCTCATTTATAGTTAAAAAAAGGTAATGTCCTGGTCATAGAAATGATTGGCAGAGTGGCCATTAAAACCCAAAATTAACTGCTAGGTAAGAAGGAAAAACAATTTGGGGTACTACTTCATAGAAAAGATATTTGAAATTTTGTCAACTTACCCACAATAGGGCCAGGATTCACCCCATATTTCACAAGCTGATCCAGAAGATCTTCATTAGTGAGTTCAGTTACGTCTAAGTCATCTTTATCTTCTAGTCTGGGTTTATCAGTTTTCTTTGTGGCTTTCTGTAAACAAAGTCCAGTTATCATTTCAATATGAATTTTAAAATGTTCCCTCTATGTACAATCCTATACTAATAAAAGAGAAAAATGGTAATTGGCGTACGACCGATACCTTTTTCATTGGCTAATCAGTGAGATATGCAAATTAACTGCCAACTAAGATGGCAGTTAACCGCCAATAAAGATGGCGGCTAATTTGCATATTGCAGGCAGGATGGTACAGCGCCATCAGAGAGCAGGTTGGGGGTGTGAGTGCCAGCAGTCGCCCGAGACCTGATCCCGCCGGTAGACCCGGACGCGGGCCGGCGAGGCAGCTGCGGCGGTCGCCCGGGACCGATCACGCGGGGCTGGCGGGGTGGCTGCAGCGTCCGCCCGCACTCACGCCGCCAACCCGCGAGAGTGGGTTGGGGGCGTGAGTGCCAGCGGTCGCCCGGGACCCGATCCGGCCGGCAAACCGGGACGCGAGCTGGCGGGGCGGCTGCGGCGTCTGCCTGCACTCACGCCCTCAACCCGGGAGAGCGGGTTGGGGGTGTGAGTGCCGGTGGTCGCCCGGGACCCGATCACGCAGGCCGGCAGGGCGACTCGCCCCCAACCCGCTCTCCCGCCCAGCAGGGGACCCTCATTTCCCCCCATCACTGGTTCTGCCCCCAGCCCAGGCCTGATGCCTCTGTCAGAGGCGTCAGGCCTGGGCTGGGGTCAATGCCTGAGGGCTACTCCACACACACACACACACACACACACACACACACACACACACACACAGTGCACGAATTTCGTGCACCAGGCCCCTAGTGTATAAATAACACTATGTACAATAAACATGGAAATTCACCTTCAAGTTGATTTATAGTTATATTAAGCCTCAGCTATTTGACTAAATTAAAACTCATTGTTTGGAGATATTTTCTAAGTTTGGTTATAATTACACAAACCTAGAAGCCAATCAACTCAATTTTACAGACATTATTATTATTATTTTTATTGATTTCAGAGAGGAAGGAAGAGGGAGAGATAGAAACATCAATGATGAGAGAGAATCATTGATCAGCTGCCTCCTGCAGCCCCCCACTGGGGATCAAGCCCACAACCCGGGCATGTGCCCTTGACTGGAATCAAACCTTTAGTTCGCAGGCCGATGCTCTATCCACTGGGCAAAACCAGCTAGGGCCAGACATTACTGTTAAAACAGTCAATGTGGGCTAACCTGTCTAAAGAGGAAGTGATGGCATGAAAAATTCAAACCAGTAAATGGACCGAATTTAAATATTTTCATCCAGATAACTGTAAATAGAATTCACTACTGGCCTTTTAAAACATTTATAATATTTAAATGTTTAATTTAATCTAGGAGTTTAAGACTTTACCATAAAAATGTATAAAAATGATTTCCTTTAAACAAGCACATCAGAATTTACAAAACCTAAGTGAATATTCTTCTCATAATATAGTGACTTTAATAGCCAGTTTTTGACCCATGAAGGAAGTTAGGCACACCATTTCTGACAAAGCTTTTTTGCCATATTTAGTTCTATATGATCATTTCATTACGAATACAGTAGTCTGCCCTTATCCAAGGGATACATTCCAAGATCCCAGATCTATATGACCATCTCATTAAGAATACAGAAGTCTGGCCCTGGCTGGTGTGGCTCTGTTGGTTGGGTGTCGTCCCATGCATTGAAAAGTTGCCAGTTCGATTCCTGGTCAGGGTAAATGCTCAGGATGCAGGCTCAATGCCTGGTACGGTGTGTGCAGGAGGCAGCTGAATGACACTCTCACATCGATGTTTCCCTCCCTCTCCCTTAAAAAAAAAAAGAAAAGAAAAAAAGTCCGCCCTTATCCAGTGGGTGCCTGACACTGCACATAGCACTGAACTCTATACATACACCATATTTTCCCCATCCATCCATCCATCCATCCATCCATCCATCCATCCATCCATCTAAAAGCCCAGCCACCAGAATGACGATGGAATGCCTGGTCGCTATGATGCACACTGTGGTAGACAACCAGCCCAACTGGGGCCCCGATCATCCCCACAACCTCTCGCGGCCCCTCCCCTTGGCCAGCTCAGCCTGACTGGCAGCCCCAACCCCAATCAGGGGCGGGTGGCTGGCCAACCACCTGCGGCCCCTCCCCCTACCTACCCGGCCCGATTGGCCCCCATTGGGATGGACTGGTCAGACCCCACCCGTGCACAAATTTGTGTACCAGGCCACTAGTCCTATATAATAAAAGGGTAATATGCAAATCGACCAAACAGTGGAACAAATGGTCACTATGATGCGCACTGACCACCAGGGGGCAGACGCTCAATGCAGGAGCCGCTGAGCTCTGGTGACTTGGCAGCAGCAGCTCTCAGGTGATGCACCCCAGTACTAGAGAGGAGGGAGCCCGATTCCAGGGTGTGTCACCCAAGAACTGCCCTCTCGTAATCCAGGACTCCTCAGGGGATACTGGTTTTGGGCCAATCCCCACAGGACAGGCCAAGGGACCCCACCTGCCGGAGGGACCCGCTCTCTCCACAGACGCCCTTCAAGCTGAGGTGCCGCCCCAGGTGCAGCCAGCAGGGAGGGGCCTCAGGAGGTTGGCTCCAGGGCCTGTCCAGCCCTTCTCGCCTAGTCCCGCCCCACCCCGCCAGCCACCTTCTAATTAATTTCCTTTTAATGTGCACGAATCCGTGCACTGGGGCACTAGTACATATATACCCATGAAAAAGTTTAATTTATAAATTAGGCAAAGAGATTAGCAATAACTAAGAATAAAATAGAACAATTATAAGTACAGCATAATGAAAGTATATGAATGTGGCCTCTTAAAATATCTTAGTGTATTATTATATGTACTAGAGGCCCGGTGCACAAAAATTTGTGCACTCGGGGGGGGGGGGGGGTCCCTCAGCCTGGCCTGTGCCCTCTCGCAGTCTGGGACCCCTCGGGAGATAACGACCTGCTGGCTTAGGCCTGCTCCCGGGTGGCAGAGGGCAGGCCCAATCCCTAGGTGCAGCCCCTGGTCGGGCTCAGAGCAGGGCCGATTGGGGAGTTGGGGCGCCACCCCCTGTCACACTCAAGGCAGGGTCGATGGGGAGGTTGTGGAGCAACCCCCTGTCACACACAGAGCAGGGCCCATCAGGGGGGTTGGGGTGCTGCCCTCTATCACCCACAGAGCAGGGCGGATCAGGGGGTTGGGGCGCCGCCACTCTCACACTCAGGGCAGGGCCGATGGGGAGGTTATGGCTCTACCCTGTCACACACAGAGCAGGGCCCGTGGGGGGGGGGGGGATCCCCCCTATCAGGCACAGAGCAGGGTGGATAGGGAGGTTGTGGCCCCGCCCCCTGTCACACACAGAGCCGCAGGGAGATCAGGGGGTTTGGGCGCTGCCCCCTGTCATGCTGATCCCGGTGCCAGGAGGCCTCGCGGCTCCGCTGATCCTGGTGCTGGGAGGCATATTACCCTTTTACTATATAGGATAGAGGCCTGGTGCACGGGTGGGGCCGGCTGGTTTGCCCTGAAGGGTGTCCTGGATCAGGGTGGGGGTCCCCACTGGGTGAGGGGCTGAGGGCTGTTTTCAGGCTGGGGGTGACTTAACTCCCAAACGCTCCTTTTTTCCTTTTTTTTTTTTTTTTTAAATTCTGGGCCAGCTTTAGCTTGAGGCTTGGCTCCAGCTCTTAGGCCTCCGGCTGAAAGTAGGTTTCTGGCCTTTGCTTACAATGTTGCGATTCTGCTGGCTGAAGTTGGGCGTATTTGTTACAATGTTTCTTAAACTGCCCGTCTGAGCGGCAGGCGGGACGTTGGTTTCCTCCGTCACTGAGGCAACCAAGCCTCATGTTAGTTTCAAGCTGCCTGGCTGCCAGCGCCATCTTGGCTGACAGTTAATTTGCATATCTCGCTGATTAGCCAATGAAAAGGGTATCGGTCGTACGCCAATTACCATGTTTCTCTTTTATTAGATAGGATAGCATGGATACCTTGGACAAAGGGATGATTCATGTCCTGGGTGGGACAGAGCTAAACAGTGCAAGATTTCAGTCAGTATGCTACTCAAAACCGTGCAAAATTTAAAACTTATGTGTGAACTGTTTATTTCTAGAATTTTCATGTAATATTTTTAGACTGGCTAATCAAAGGTAACCAAGGGTAACTGAAACCATGGATAAGGGGAACACTACTATAGTTGAAAGAACATGGAACAAGGTTTGAGAGAAATTACAAAGGAATTTTTAAGAATAATTTAAGCAATGGCAGTATCTACTGGAAAAACTATGTAAACTTCCAATGGCTATGTAAATGGCCACAAATGTCAAAGTCAATGTAGGCCCTGATATTTAAGCAAAACAGTTAACACATGAAATATTTTATGCAAAAGGGCAAAAATCATAAAAGTTGTATAAACTGCTTACTTTCCAATGATTGGGGGGGGGGGGGGGGAGAGTGGGGAGGAGGGGAAATCACATTATTTGGCCATGGATTAGAATTTCTTTTTTAACCAAATAAAAACTTGAATACTTTAATCAAATAAAAATTTGAAGATAAGATTAGATTATGAGACATTATTTAAAGAGAGCTGCTAATAGGAGCAATGATATGAATTTAAGGTAAATAACAAAAATCTGGCTATGATAAGTTAGTGAGGGTACTTTCAGAAAGCTTTAATATACAAGGGTGGGCAAAAGTAGGTTTATAGTTGTGAGTATGCAAAAGTTTATTCTTGTATTATTATTTATTACTTATTGAATTATTTGTATTAAAATTTTAAACCTACTGTTGCCCACCCCTATACATACTGCACTTATCTTAAAGCAACCCACACCTTGGTATCAAAATAGTTGCCTAAAGCCTAAGAGTTCTATCAAAGCCCTGAAGTCTCTTTAAATAAAAGACTTTTAATCAAACAGACCTAATCCCGTGTTGATGATCTACTTGAATTTTCCAAAATGTGTGGATAGACTAGAAAGAAAAACTCTACTGTATAACATAAATACCTTAAAGAAAAACAATCAGGTACAGATTACTTGTAGATAATCCCTCCCACCATAAGAATGTTCAAACTCTACTATCAACAAAACATCCAGGATGTTTTACAGGCTCAATCTGCAGTGTGGGGCATGCAGGAGGCAGCCAATCAATGGTTCTTTCTCATCAATGATGTTTCTCTCTCTCTCTCACTCTCTGTAATAAATAAAAATATATTTTTAAAAGTTTTACCCCAGCCATAACCGGTTTGGCTCAGAGGATAGAGCGTCGGCCTGCGGACTGAAAGGTCCCAGGTTCGATTCGTCAAGGGCATGTACCTTGGTTGCGGGCACATCCCCAGTGGGAGGTGTGCAGGAGGCAGCTGATCGATGTTTCTAACTATCTCTCGCTCCCTTCCTCTATGTAAAAAATCAATAAAATATATTAAAAAAAAAAAGTCTTACCCAGTATGAGTCCTAATCTTGGGCCTGAGAATCTGTATTTCAATGAGTATCAGGTGATTTTTGGATGCAGCATTTAATAACATAGCAGAAAGCAAGAGTCATGTTATACTTATATTTTTCTCCCAAACATCTAAAATAAAGAGTGCCTGAGCCCTAGCCAGTTTTGCTCAGTGAATAGAGCGTCAGCCTGCGGACTGAATGTCCCCAGGTTTGATTCTGGTCAAAGACACATGCCTGGGTTGCGGTCTCGATCCTCAGTAGGGGGAGTGCAGGAGGCAGTTGATCAATGATCCTCTCTCATCCTTGATGTTTCTCTCTCTCTCTTTCTCTCTCCCCCCACTCCCTTCCTCTCTGAAATCAATGAAAATATATTAGGAAAAAAAAGAAAAAGTGCCAGACACAGGAACAGGTACTTGGTAAGATGTTTTGTTGAATGTATGAAAGTGTCAACCTGGGGAGAAAAAAAAGTCACATATTTTTAAAAATCCATTTAAAAAAAATCTTTATTGTTGAAAATGTTACATATGTCTCCCCCCTTCCCCCACTGAACTCTCCCCACCCACTCCCGCCCCCCCAAAAATCCATTTGTTAAAAAAAAATAAAGGCTTATCAAATCGAAGCAGGAAACCAACTCTCATTTTCTTAAAATAATGAAAAAACGACAGCTGCACAAAGAAATATTAGAGGTTAATACATTGGAATAAGGTAAGTTAAATTGAGCAGGGGTTCATAACAGGCTGCTTGATTTTTATTTATTTATTTTTAAAATATATTTTATTGATTTTTTTACAGAGAGGAAGGAAGAGGGATGGAGAGTTAGAAACATCGATGAGAGAGAAACATTGATCAGCTGCCTCCTGCACACTCCCTACTGGGTATGTGCCTGCAACCAAGGTACATGCCCTTGACCAGAATTGAACCTGAGACCCTTGAGTCCGCAAGCTGACGCTCTATCCAGAGTCAAACCTGTTTGGGCTTGATTTTTATTTTTAATTTGTAGGAAAATTTCAGAAAAGTAATGTCATTTTATGAAATGTCAACTTTAATAAGAATAAAAATTGGTAGACAGGTAGTGTGGTATACATAATTATCAAGCCAGCAGTTTCAGTGAGGAAGAAACCATTAGTTGTACTGATTCCTGTCTTCAGAAAGCTTTGTTACTTTTAATTAAATCATGTTAATCTCTTAGTTTCATTCAGTCAAAAATACTCGGTACCTCCAGTTTCTTCCCAACTACCAGGTGATCTCTAATATCCTTTTCAACTTTAAAATCCAACAGTTGGGATGGGAGGAGAAGGGTGTCCTAATATAAGGTGACAGGAGATGTGATTTTGGGTGGTGGGCACAGAGTGTAATATACAGATCTTGTAACATAGAAACCCATACCTGAAACCTGTATGTTCATGTTGACCAATGTCACCCCAATCAATTTAATAAATATATTTTTTAAATAATAAAATAAGCCGTAGCCGGTTTGGCTCAGTTGATAGAGCGTCCGCCTGCGGACTGAGGGGTCCCGGGTTCGATTCTGGTTAAGGGCACATGCCCAGGTTGCAGGCTCAATCCCCAGTAGGGGGCGTGCAGGAGGCAACCAATCAATGATTCTCTCTCATCATTGATGTTTCTATCTCCCTTCCTCTCTGAAATCAATAAAAAAATAAAATCCAGCAGTTGTAAAGTATCACCTAAGAGTTACTTATTTTAAAATCACTACCATTAGTAAAGATGCTGAAGTATAATAATTATTGTTATGAAACAGATTTTAGTGAATACTTATATACCAAGCTGTTTTCTAAGTACCTTGTATGTACTAAATAACAATAAAAATCCTATGAGCCCTAGCCAGTTTGGCTCAGTGGATGGAACATCGGCCTGCAGACTGAAGGGTACCAGGTTCAACTCTGGCCAAGGGTACGTGCCCGGGTTGCGGACTGGATCCCTGGTGGGGGCGTGCAGGAGACAGCCAATCAATGATCCTCTCTCATCATTGATGCTTCTATCTCTACCTCTTCCTTCCTCTCTGAAATCAATAAAGATATTTTTTAAAAAAAAATCCTCTAAGATTGCCCTGACCTGTTTGGCTCAGTGGATAGAGCATCGGCCTGCGGACTGAGGGGTCCCGGGTTCGATTCCGGTCAAGGCCATGTGCCTTGGTTGTGGGCACATCCCCAGTGGGGAGTGTGCAGGAGGCAGCTGATCGATGTTTCTAACTCTCTATCCCTCTCCCTTCCTCTCTGTAAAAAATCAATAAAATATATATTTAAAAAAAAAATCCAATGAGATAGATACTAATATTCCCATTTTACGAGAGAAAACTTAAGTACACTTCTGCATAATATGCTGTATAGTAACACTTGAATAGACTATGTATACATCACTTTCACAAACTTATCTCACCCAATTCTGAAAAATATATTATGGTAACACTGTATTGTTCTGGCATTAAATAAAAACAAAAAAGTTTGGAAATCATGTTATCCTATATAATAAAGCCTAATATGCAAAGTGTCCGACAGTTTGCTCGACCAGTCGCTATGATGCGCACTGACCACCAGGGGCAGATGCTCCGACAGGTAGGTTAGCTTGCTGCTGGAATCGGCCAATTAGGGCTGGGGGAGACGAGCTGGACATGCCCTGGAACCCTCGCCGGCCCCAATCATGCACCAGTGGGGTCCCTCAGCCTGGCCTGAGCCCTCTTCCAATCCAGGACCCCTCAGGGGATGTCAGCCGGTTTTGGCCCGATCCCCCGCAGGCCAGGCTGAGGGACCCCACCAATGTACGAATCCATGCACTGGGTCTCTAGTAGTAGTAGTAGTAGTAGCAGCAGTAGTAGTAGTAGTAGTAGTAGTAGTATAAATTGCTGAGCACTAGATACTTTCAGAAATGCAGCCTACTGTAAGCCTTAACCTAATTAAGGAGCTATTAGATTATTTCTATTTTCCAAATGAAAACCGAGTATCTAATGGCCAATGTTCATTAAAAGTCATCTAAATAAGCAGCTGACCTAGAATTTAAATCTATAACCCTGATTCAGAAGCCTGTACACTTAACACCTTATTGTAGAATCTGATGGCCAATTTATGATTTAATTAATATGTACCACCCTTAGCATACTTTTGTTGTTAATCCTCACCAGTGGGTTTTTTCCCCATAGATTTTTAGAGTGTGAAAAGGCGGAGAAGAGACACAGAGAGAGAAACATCATTGCCTCCCACCTGGGGATTTGAGCCTGCAAACAAGGTACATACCCTTGACCGGAATTGAATACGGGATGCTTCAGTCAGAGAGCTGATGCTCTATCCACTGAGCAAACTGTCCAGGGCACATAGCATACTTTTTAATGTGTTGTTTCATGTCTTCAAGTATTTCCTGGTAAGAATTCATAATCCTGACCAGAGGAAGATCATTCAAGAATGTTATGCTCGCCCTAGCTGCTTTGGCTCAGTGGATGGAGCATCGGCCTGCGGACTGAAGGATCCCAGGTTCGATTCCGGTCAAGGGCATGTACCTTGGTTGGAGGCACATTCCCAGTGGGAGATGTGCAGGAGGCAGCTGATCGATGTTTCTCTCTCATCGATGTTTCTAACTCTCTATCTCACTCCCTTCCTCTCTGTAAAAAAATAATAAAATATATTTTTTTAAAAAAAAGAATGTTATGCTCTACTGGATTCAAAATTGTTACAATGCTTTGCACCTTGGCAGTAACAGGTAGACTGCCAACTCCGTGAATGTTTATTTTTGTGACAACAATCTAGATCAGGGGTGGGCAAACTTTTTGACTCGAGGGCCACAATGGGTTCTTAAACTGAACCGGAGGGCTGGAACAAAAGCATGGATGGAGTGTTTGTGTGAACTAATATAAATTCAAAGTAAACATCATTACATAAAAGGGTACAGTCTTTTTTTTTTTTTTTAGTTTTATTCATTTCAAACGGGCCCGCGGGCCGTAGTTTGCTGACGGCTGATCTAGATCATCTCAACACCTAAAAATACTGGTAGTCACCAAAATGCATAAAAAAAAAAACAAAACCAAATTTTGGACATGCAAACATTTTTGTCATGTTACATCAAATTAATCTGAGAGACCATAGCGATGACAGAAAACAATTGCTCAGGTAGTTGAGTGTTGTCCCTTGCATAAAAGGTTGCTGGTTTGATTCACCATACGTAGGTTATGGGTTCTATCCTTGGTCTGAGTGCATATGGGAGGCAACTGATGGATGTTTCTCTCACTTCATCTCTCTTTATAATCAGTAAGAATATTCTTTTTAAAAATATTCCTCATAACCCCATGTTTAAGTGCTATGCCTTTGGCCAAATCCACAGTTTGGCTTCTTTTAAAATGTCACCATCTAAAATATTTGCCTTTTCTGCAACTCTCAAACATAATTTGGCTTTTTCACAGATTGAAAGTATTCTTTAAGAAATGTGAGTCTAGCCCAGCTGGTGTTGCTCAGTGGTTAAGCATCGACCTATGGATCAGGAGGTCACGGTTTGATTCCCCGACAGGGCACATGCCTGGGTTGCAGGCTCGATCCCCATGAGGGGCACTGCTGGAGTCAGCCGATCAATGATTCTCTCATCATTGATGTTTCTCTCTCCCTCTCCCTTCTCTCTGAAATCAATAATAATAAAAAAAGTTGCCCTAACCCATTTGGCTCAGTGGATAGAGCATCGGCCTGCGGACTGAAAGGTCCCAGGTTCAATTCCGGTCAAGGGCATATACCTTGGTTGTGGGCACATCCCCAGTGTGGGGCGTGCAGGAGGCAGCTGATCGATGTTTCTCTCTCATCGATGTTTCTAACTCTATCCTTCTCCCTTCCTCTCTGCAAAAAAATCAATAAAATATATATATTTTTTTAAAAGTTAATTCTTCCCAAGTTCCCATTAAAAAAAAGAAATGTGTCTATATTGTTACTATAAACAGGGATAACAATGACTAAAACATAAAATGTTATACACATAAAAGGAATGTTCAAAAGAGAATAATTTCGCTATTATAAATGCCAAGATGATTTTCCTATATATTCAAGATATTTTTCCTATGCCTGACAAACCTGTCTATTAGACTCCTAAGTTAAATTATAACCACTTTTACTTAATGTGCTTTAAAACAGATGATTGTAAATTTCTGCTCTTTATGATGTTATTGAGCAACTACCACTATTAACTTTTTTTTTAAGAGACCATTTTTTAAAAATATTTTTTTATTGACTTCAGAGAGGAAGGGAGAGGGATAAAAACATCAACGATGAGAGAGAATCACTGATCAGCTGCCTCCTGTACACCCCTTACTGGAGATCGAGCCTGCAACCCCGGCGTATGCCCTTGACAACATTTGAACCTGGGACCCTTCAGTTTGTAGGCCAACGCTCTATCCACTGATCCAAACCAGCTAGGGCCCACTATTAACTTCAAGTTGTTCACACTATTAAGCCTAGCCAAGGATACACATTTTTTTGAGTTTTAAATACACAAATAGAGAGGTCCTAAATCTATGGCTGTGAAATAGTTTTTCTCTATACGTATCAAAACGTGAAATGACATATAAAAGGCTTAGCATGCCACTGAACATAGTAGGTTCTCTTAAAATGTTAATTCCTTTCACCCAGAGTTTATTTACATAGTGCTAAACAACTTGGATAATATGGGAAATTTGATGATAACAAAAAAAATAACAAACATGATGATTATCATACAAAAAATAAAAAAAAATAATAAATTAAGGTGGTGGGCAGGGTCAGCAGAAATCCATCTCCAGTACTTAAGAGCATAAGAAAAGAACTAAAAAAATGTTGAGTAATTAAACTGAAATTTAGAACACAGGGTAGATTGGGGCATACTCTTCTAAAAAACGAATTGAAGAACAAACATCAAAACCAAGATGGTTGTTTTTGTAGAAAAAGAATCATCAAAATAAGAACAGTAGTGCTATATAACACTATATAATAAAAGCCTAATATGCAAATTGACAGAGGGGCAGAATGACAGGCCACTATGACATGCACTGACCACATGGGGGCAGTGGCTCAAGGCAGGAGCTGCCCCCTGGTGGTCAGTGCACTTGCTGCTCAGCCAGAAGCAGGGCTCAGGGCAGCACTAAGGAACAGGGAGCAGGTGGGCAGTAAGGAGTGAGGTCCCGGACTGCAAGAGGGCGCAGGCCAGGCTGAGGGACCCCGCCGCCGCCACCCCCCTCCCCAATGCACAAATTTTGTGCACCGGGCCTCTAGTCCTATTATAAAACATACAACCAAATACTTTTATGGTTCAAGAATATGTTTGTGACCTGACCAGTTTGGCTCAGTGGCTAGAGCGTCGGCCTATGGCCTGAAGAGTCCCAGGTTCGATTCCAGTCAGGGGCATGTACCTTGGTTGCAGGTACATCCCCAGTGGGGGGGGTGTGCAGGAGGCAGCTGATGGATGTTTCTCTCTCATGGATGTCTCTCTCCCTCTCCCTTCCTCTCTAAAAAAAATCAATAAAATATAATTTTTTTAAAAAAGAATGTGCCCCAGCCAGTGTTGCTCAGTAGTTAGAGCATCAGCCCACGGACATAAGGGTCTCAAGTTTGATTCCTGGACATGGGCATATACCTGGTTTGCAGGTTGTATGGGCTCTTGCAGGAGGCAAACAATATGTCCCTCTAACGACCTCACCGTGATGCTGCTAACCCCCAACTCTTTTCCAGACTCCCTCCCTTCCATTCTCTAAAAATCAACAACAAAATATCCTCCATTGAGAATTAACAACAAAAAAGAATGTTTGGCCCTGGCCGGTTTGGCTCAGTGGATAGTGTCAGCCAGCAGACTGAAGTGTCCTGGGTTCGATTCCAGTCAAGGGCACGAGCTGGGTTGCGGGTTAGATCCCCAGTAGGGGGGGTGCAGGAGGCAGCCAATCAATGATTTTCTCTCATCCTTGACATGTCTAGCTCTCTCCCTTCCTCTCTGAAAGCAATAAAAATATATATTTTTTTTTAAAAAAAAAGAATGTTTGCACACCAGGATAGGGTTCTATAGAAGACCTGTTTTTTGTTTTTTTTTAAGTGTGCTCATTTAAATGGAAAACATTTCTTTTTCAGAGCAACTGGGGAAAAACAGGTAAGTGATATGCTTTACTTCAAATGTAAATTTCTGGGTTTTTTTTTTATGGAAGAGTCAAGTGGCTTTTTTCAAATCCACAAAAACAAGACATCAGAAACAATAAGGTCAGTCTTTTTTTTGCTTATTTGTTTATTATTTTTTTAAATATATATATTTATTTCAGAGAGGAAGGGAAAGGGAGACAGACAGACAGACTGAGACTCAATGATGAGAATCATTGACTGGCTGCCTCTGGTACTGATCCATCTGCAATCCCATCAGCAACCGGGGCATGTGCCCTGACCAGGAATCCAACGTGACCTCCTGGTTCATAGGTCATCACTCAACCACTGAGCCATTCCGGCCCAGCAGTCAGTCGTTTATTTATTGAACAAATACAGACCTAGTACTACTATTTTCCAGGCACTGCTTAAGTTACAAGATTTTCAATTCTTGAAAGTCCAGGCTAAGATTTTCAATTAAATTTACATGTATCTATTACATCTTTCTTTCATTTCTATAGGGTAGTCCAGAAAGCACATGAGATCGATCTTTTAAAACTGAAGTTAAACAACATAACTTCGAAAGAAGTACTTCTGAATTATACCAATAATTAGTAGCAACAGCTTCAAGCTCAATATTCTAAGTCTTACAAAGCACTGTCCCTCACATCAATCACTACTTTGAACTACATTCTATTAGGATTTGAAGTCTGGTAACTAGATAGATTCTTACCAGCAAAACCAACTATAGAAACCCACCCAACAAAACCCCCAAACTGTTCTCAAACAAAATATCCATTTGCTGGAGCCAATCTGAGATATTCCAAACTGTGACACTGAAATACCAGAATGTCCTGAAATAAACGGGTCTCAATCATCCTAAGTCTTTGCTTTCCTCCTATAAAACTGACCAAAAAAATCCAAAACCAGAATTTTAAAATGTTTCAGTGTCTAAGATAACCGCTTAATGGCGTCTTTTTAAATGCTCATTTTAAGGCCCTCCACCAAAACAGAGCCTGTTACTGGAAAAGAATAACACAAACAAGAAAAACACAAACGGTTCAAAAAGCCCTCCAGATTTAAAAAAAAACAAAACACACACACACACACACACACACACACATAAAAAGGCGGGAATTTATTTCAAATTTTGGTTAGAAATTAGTATGCACAAATTGCCCTCCAGGGAGCGCTCCGAGACTCGGTTACCAGTCACCGCAGTTAAGAAAGCGGGAAAACGCTCGAAGGTAACCCGGGGCACTTTCGGGCTGACCCCCCCGAAGCGCTTTCGAAAAGGGCTCGGCAGTCCCCGGCCGAAGACCGCCGCGGCGGCCGGTCCAGCAACTCCGCGCCCCCCGCGCGCCCGCCGCCCCCCGCGCACACGCGAACTTCACGCCTCCCAGGCACACTCAGCCCAGACGCCAGCCCCGCGGCCCCGACTCCGGGGCTCTCCTCTCCAGCGCCCTCCCCTCCCATGGCCTGCAAGCCCGCGGCGCCGGGCCCGCGTCCAGCCCCGCCGCCGCCGCCGCCCGAGGGGGCGCCGAGGAGAGAGGACCGCGAGCGCGCGGCGGGGAGCGACAACCGCCCAACGGCCGCCTTTGTGGCCCGGGCCGGGCACCCTTACCCTGCCGACGGCGGCGCGGCCGCGGCCCGCGGCGGCGAGGACCGGGGTGGGCTCGCGCTCCTCGTCGCTGGAGAAGTCCGGGGGCCCTTTGCTGTTGGCGCCGGCGGCGAGCGGCGGCCGGTTGCGCGCCGTGAGGTGCTGCAGGTAGAGCTGCACGTACACGTCTTTGCGCTGCTCCCCCGCCGGGAGCGTCACATTGTTGGCCACCAACTCACTCTTCAACTTCTCCTTCGTCAGGACCGAGGGGTCTTCCAGGAACTCCGGCATCTCGGCGGCGAACCCCCTTCCCCGCAGCCGTCACTCCGGTGCTCAAGCTGCGCGATCGCTCCTCGCCTGGGGTGAGGGCTGCTGCCTCCGAGCCTCACGGCTTCCGCTGGGGAGCAGCGCGCGGAGGAAAGAAAAAAAAAACAAAAACGCGCACAGAAAGCAAAGCAAAAGGCGGACACAAAAGCCCCCGGCGCAGAACTGCGGACCAAGTGCAGCCCGCACCAACCCCAGCCCACACACGACAGCCAAGGAAAGCAGCCTGCTTCGCCCACGCCCCAAGAACGCGCGCCGCCATTGGCCGGCGGCCGAAGGAAGCGCGGCGCTGATTGGCCCGACGCCTCGCGCGGGTTCCATTAGCCGCGGCGCCCTGCGAGAGGCTGTGGAAACGCAGTTTAAAAGCCGCTCGGGCGGGAGCTCAGCACCGGCCCGTTTCTGTTTCCCCTTTCCCCACCCTTCCCCTGGACGCTGATAAGGAACCTGTCGGGCTGCTTTTGTGCGCCGTTTCCTCCCCCCCCCCCCCTCCCGACTGGAGAAGGAGCCTTCCTCCCCGGGGTCGGGCGCCCCCGAGCTGAGCTGCGGGGACCGCGGCTGGGCCTGCCTCACTCTCGGGACACGACCCGCCGAAGAATAGCCGCAGCCCCTCCTTCCCCAGCCGCTGGCCCCGAAGGGAAGGAGCAGAAGCGAGGCGGGTGTGCGGGCACGCATCGCCCTTGATTTGATTTACTTTCGAGTCAATGTAAAACCAACGCCTTCACGTCTCGGCTTGGGAACGCTTCTTTTGTTCCCGAAACTCGGGGAAAGCCGGACCTCGACTACGGGGAACTTCAGATTGCCCTTGAATTTGTGATAAAATTGTATTGTCAATTATCCCGTTTGCTTCTGACCCTGGAGGTTGGGGCAGTTAGCTGGGGTCCCGCTGTCTTTCTGGTGGGAGCCGTCTCTGAGTTACCCTCCACCTGTATCTGACCATAGTTTAAACCTGACGTTTAATAATCCAACAAAACGAAGGGAAACATTTCGGCATGCCTGAGTGGGCGGCTTAAGATAAGCGAGGTGGATGGATACACACTCGGTGTTAACATGCCCAGTGACTAGGAGGAGGCCGGGAAACCCTAACCAGTCACTGAATCAAATCAAAACCTGGCAGAGGCTCAGAAACGTGTTACAATTAAAATATCCTCCTCAGAAATGCCATTGATGGCAAATACCTGTATTTCTTAGGAACTTGTATATTTCACGATGCTTTCTTCCAAGAAAGGAAAGAAGCTGAGATTGGATCTAGGGTGTCTTAATCATTTACCCAGATTCTGATCTCCAAACAAGTTTATAAGCTGCTTTAAAGTGATTTTTAAACGTCTATCTGATTTCTGCATGGTTAAGTTCGAGTAGATTCAAACGCTTTCACTGAAAATGTTTCCTGTGGATTAAATCACTTTATTTTGTTCAAGAGGAGGAGACATTTCTTTTAATGAAAGGCTATTTTCCTAGAGGCAATTTTATATTTTAATTTTTTTTCTACAAACCTCAGTGTTTACATATATTTAAGCAATAGTATTAAACTTAGTAACACTAATTCAATATTGTATTTTAATTAGCAAGCTTCACTGAATACACTGAGTGGCAAAGGACCAAGCGCTTGCAGTACTGGTAACCTCACAAACGGAATGAATGCGTGTAGGGCGGCCCGAGGTGCACGGTGCCTGCCGCAGGTCGTTACATCTTCCAGTGTAGTCTCAAGTTGTAATGGGCAGAGCAACAAAGTACTGAGCATAACCTCCGCAAGCTGTCCTGCTAAACCGTTAACCCTGCAAAGTTTGGCTCCGGCTTACCTGTACTAATAGTTTTGAAGAGGTAGGTTTAGCTATTCTCGCTGAAAAGTGTCGGAGTCACCAGGGCTAGATTTGACCTGACGGGAATGGTCTCCAAGCTGCTATGGTTTGATAATACCTGGGCAGCTGGTTGCTGACGTGGATCCTCAGAGGAGGTGGCAGGACTGACACTTAAGGATAATATTCTTCTCCCTTCATATAAAGTGAGGAGAGTACGATGCGGGAGCCACAGCGCCACCCGAGAGAATCACCCGAGGGGACTACACGGGAACTCTGTTTCCATAGGGCCTTTGCACCAGAAATTTTCCAGACAGTGTAAGCTTTAGAGGCAGTAATTCATCCTATTTTTGCCACAAGCAAAAAAAAAAGAAAAATATTACCTGTTGCGTCTGAAAGTTGTTTTAAATAGACGTAGCACTGTGCCCTACCGGCCAGTATTAAAGATAACTCACAAAGAACTACATTCTAGATGCCTGAAGTGTTCCCTGAGCAAAAGCATCATTTTTCATTCCCTGTTATGGATCATCTCACCTTTTCTCTTCCGGGGACACTTATCAACAGGTTACTTGTGGACTCTACATTTCTCAGGAGACACAGTTGATGTCATAAGCTATCAGGCAGAGAGACTGCCTTTCTACATCATCCACAAACTCGAGTTATCAAATTCAGACTTGGTATCATCCTAGGTGCATCAGTATATCCCTTGCACTACTTTTTTTTAGGGATGAACCCAGGACCCTTGTCCACGGGTTGATGCTCTAACCACATAGGCACAAAGGCCATGGCTCCTCTACCATCTTTACTGCTATCATTTATCAACCTCTTGGCCACTCTCCCTCAGAAATTACAGACTGTTGCTCCTTGCTCTAGGTTTTCCTCACCATCTCTTTTGTCTACATTGTGTGTGAATTCAACATTCTTACAGATGACCCATACACCACCAACACTTGGCCTCTTGGATGCTTGATCCCTCCATCTCCAAAAATTTGTTCCTCTATTCCAGTGGTTCTCAACCTTCTGGCCCTTTAAATACAGTTCCTCATGTGGTGACCCAACCATAAAATTATTTTCGTTGCTACTTCATAACTGTAATGTTGCCACTGTTATGAATCGTAATGTAAATATCTGATATGCAGGATGGTCTTAGGCGACCCCTGTGAAAGGGTCGTTTGACCACCAAAGGGGTCGCGACCCACAGGTTGAGAACCTCTGCTCTATTCCAGCACATCCATCCACTCCAGTGGTAAGAATCTAAACCTTGTCATCAATAGCTGTTTTACCTTTTAAATCTCAATTTCAAGCATGCCCCTTGTCAATTGCTATCCTTCTCCCTTTGGCTCATTTATTATACTGTCAATGACCTAATTGAGACTTCCAATCCATTAACTCCAACACGTTCAAAAAATCTATTATTACTTCTGCAATCATATAATCATGTCTAACTCATCTTAGATTCCCTGATCAATTCTTGAAACCACTCTTTTACAAACTGTTTTAACTCTCTTACCCCAATGTCTCTATCTTTCTTATTTGGAAGAACCTCAACCTTGCTTGGACTGAACCCTGCTGGAACCAACTTTCTCATTGCTTACAACCAAGTAACAAATATTACTGGAGAAAATCATACAACAGGGCTGGCTGGTTTTCAGTTATGATGTCAGATCTCATAGGAGCACTCAACACTGGCTGGAAAAGCTAGTCATCTGGATTAATCACTCACACCTTCACTTCTCTCCCGCAAATCGTTCACATGCCTTTCCCCAACCTCTCCCCATTTTCAGCTGGTGGCCTTGCTGCATACTTGAGGAAATAGAAACCATCTATAGGGAATGCTTCAACTTCAGATGGTTAAATCTGCAGTCATTTTCTCTTGCATCTTTCTTGTTTCAATGGGAGAGTTGTCCCTCTATCAGAGTGAATTCCACCACTTGAACTCTGGATCTCATACTTTTCTCAAGAATTTTATTCTTTCAGTCATCTCCTGTGAAATTTCTGAATTAAAAAGAAAAAGATTGGCGTTTTATTTTGTTACATTCATCCAATATAAATAAAATTTTAAAATTATCTTTTATGTTAATACTGGCATAGGTTTTTTTTTAATCTTTACATGTTACAGCATTGATACCTAAAATCTTTAAAACAGTGGAAAGATATGTCTATGTGAAGCCATAGCTGTAAAAAGAAGTTGAAACCCTGGCTGGTAGTTCAGTTGATTAGAGCATCATCCCAACACAACAAAGTTGCTTGGTTTCATCCCAGGTGTTTCTCTCTTGCTCTCTCCTAAATCAATTTAAAAATTTTTTTTTAATTGATGTACTTTGTGAGAAAATTCTGCCAAAACTTTTTTTCTAAATCACTTGATAACTGCTTCCATTTTACTTTTTGAAGTTCTTAATGCTATTAAATGTACTGCAGACTTTTTTGTTTTTTTATTATCAAAACATTACATATAAAAATAACATTTTGTTTTGCACAGGACTTAATTGTGAATTTAAGGGTGTCACCTCAAACAGAGCAGATGACGAAACACTAAAGGTCATAAAAGTCATGTTCTTAAAATTTTTTTAATATGAAAGAATGTTCACGATACAGCAATAAGTAAAAAACAAACAGACCAAAAAAACAGAAAAAAATAGAGAACCAATTAGGGCAGTAGTTCTCAACCTTGGCTGCACATTAGAATCACCTGGGAATCTTTTTAAAATCCTGATTGAGAACCACTGAATTAGGGTAAGATCTCAGTTCTATAATGAACTAAAGTATGTATGGATATGTGTATATTTAAAATATATACAAAAAAAGATGAAATGAATATAGACCAAAATATTTCTAGTAATTTCCTCTAGGTGTTGGGGCACAATGATTTTTTATTTTTTTTCCTTACGTATTTCTATATTTCCCAAGATTTTTAAAATGAATACATGATTTTGTATCCATAACTACTTCTCTTTTTGACACAGTGTGAGAAATCAGGTAATCACTTCGCTTTTCAAAAAGGGAATCTCACAGTTTTGCATTTCCAAAGGCTCCATTTTATCAGCTCATCCAGAGTATATCAGTCTTAGGTAACTGATTAAAAATAACCTCAAAAGAGAAAGCGGGCATATTAAACAGGTGAAATAAATGCTCAAAGCATTCTGTACCAGTGAATAAATCCACTTGGAAGAATAAATAACAGACTGGAATTTTTTTTCGTGAAATAAAATAAAATCACATAGCTATCGTCAGGATTTGGTAATTCAAACATGGGTCTGTCTATTCCACAGCCACTTTCCTCACATCATTTCTATATAATGATCGCAGACGTTTAAGTTAAAATGAAGTGTTGGATTTTAGGTTGTTTCAAAGTTATAGCAAGTCAGCAAATCAGCCATTCTAAGAAATTACAGACATCCCAGTTTTAGAATCATAGCAGTATTAGTAATGAAATGTATATACACTGCTTTACAAGTTAGTCTTTTATTTGTTCTCTTAGCAACTCAGTGAGTTAAGTAGGACCTCCAGTCTGGCCTTGCTGTATAGACCAGTGTTTCTCAAACATTCGCTTCCATCAGAATCACCTGGAAGGTCTGGTTAAAACTCAGGTTGCTAGCCCCGTCGCCAGCAGGTCTAGGGTAGAGCCTGAAAAATTGCATTCCTTACTTTTCCCCAGGATGCAGGTCTAGAAACATCAACTCTAGGTGTTTTTTTTTTACATTCTTTGTAAAGCCACAGCCAACCATTCCACATTCTTGAATAATAGCTCAGCACTGCCTTCAGAATAACATCTAAATTAGGATGGTACACAATGAGTGATCTGAACTGTTTACCTGTACAGCTTTCTCTCTTTCTTCCTCTCCAGCCATACTGGAGAACTAGCGGTTCTCCAACAGAGCTGTATTAGTTTGCCAGGGCTGCCATAACAAAATGATTAACAACGTAATACAACCTGCTGGGACTACTTCACAAGAGTATGATTTTGTACAAATAGATAACATGCTCTGTTCAAGCTAAGATCAAGTATTGTTGCATGCAGATAATACGCTGTATATGCAAAGGTTGCTAGGGGGAGAAAGAACGTAAGTTTTGTTACAGACTAAGTTGTGTCCCCCTAAAATCCATAGGTTGAAGTCCTAAACCGCAGTACCTCAATATGTAACTGTATTTGGAAATGAGGCCTTCTAAAGAGGTGATTAAGTTAAAATGAGGCAATTAAAGTGGGCCCTAATCCAATCTGACTGGTGTCGTTATAAAAGGATGTAGTAGTACAGGGAAAGACTGTGCGAGGATACAGTGAAAAGGTGGCCATCTATAAGCCGAAACAGGTTTCAGAAGAATCCAACCCTGCTGTCACCTTGATCTGGGACTTCTAAGCCTCCAGAACTGTGAGAAAATAAATTTCTATTCTTTAAGCTATTCATTCTGTGGTGTTTTGCTACAGCAGCCCTTGAAAACTAATTTCAACCTCTATTTTTGTAGTTGAAGGAATCAGATCCCAGGAATATTAAGCGATAAGAGCTTGACTCAAGAAGGCATTAAAATATGTCCATTGGGTGGGTAAATGCCTTAAAAATCACATAGCAAACTTTTCATTATTTTTCTTTTTTTTTTTTTTTTAAATATATTTTATTGATTTTTTACAGAGAGGAAGGGAGAGAGACAGAGAGTCAGAAACATCGATGAGAGAGAAACATCAATCAGCTGCCTCCTGCACATCTCCCACTGGGGATATGCCCGCAACCCAGGTACATGCCCTTAACCCAGGTACATGCCCTTGACCGGACTCGAACCTAGGACCTTTCAGTCCACAGGCTGACGCTCTATCCACTGAGCCAAACCGGTTTTGGCTTCATTATTTTTCAAGATCTTCCATTATAAGGCCTTCTTGAACTACTCATAGCAGAGTTAATGTCCCTATTTTAGCACCATCACACCACTCTGTTTATGCTACTTTCATGGCACTTATCCCAAAGTATTTCATGGTATTTGGTTACTTAACATATTTGTCTACTGCTGCGTCAAAAAAAACACACACAAACCCATTTTTACTCAGTGTATCCTTTTCCTCAGTGTTTTAGCACAGTATCAGGCTCATCATACTTGGCGGTCCATAAATATCTGTTGAAATGGATGATCTAATCTCAATCCAACTAAATAGGGGAAGGAAGAACTAACCACACAAAGTGAAAATTCAGGGTCCAGCTCTACCTCTATATTAGGTTGAATCCTAAGAAATTAATATTTGGTATTTTCAAAACATTAAACAAAAAAAGTCAGGGAGTTTTATGAAACATATTAAATAAAAATCTAAAAATATTCATTTCTCATAGCCTTGCTATTTACTTTTTGTACAACAAATATCTGACACATGCCTGTAAGGAACTGTGCAGTACTAAAAGTTCTGAAGCTTACAGAAGTGGATGAGTAATACAGTAGTTGAAAGTGGCTATCTGACTTGGCACCGCTCATATGAAAACATGGTGCACTGATGTACCACTGAAATTCAACAGTGTATTTCCACCTTTATTATAAACATTTAGTGATGAGGGGGATCTGGAGTCAAGTCACCTGGGTTGTTATCTTGGGTGACCCTTGTTAGGTCACTCACTATTCCTGTGTGTGTCACAGTTTCATCAGTAAAAGTGGGGTATTGATCGCGCATGTTGTAAGGTTGTTTACAGTGTCTGGCACTCGGACTAAACCATGTAAACTATTATAATACTAAAAGTTAGAAATTATACTCTTTTTTTTTCTGGTTTTCAAAAGGCAAACGGGTCTAAGACCAGCTTTGGAAAACCATCTAGCACAGTTATATTGTACCGTGGACTGATGTGCCCACTAAAACACCCTAATTTTTACACATTATGTATGTTAAATGACAGAAAACTCACTTTCAAAGGCGAAACAGTACAAAAATTATGAGCCCTTCTAACCATATATACTGAGTCTTGTCTCCTTGCAGAGTAAGGATTACTAGGATAACATCTGAACGAGGAAGATTTAATTCTAAAAGGTAAAGGCATTTTCAAAAAATGGCGGGAAGACATCTAGGTTTATAAGACGCCAGTGGTTGAGGAGGCACACACACACAAAAAAAGCCATGACCCCGACGTGATTCGAACACGCAGCCTTCTGATCTGGAGTCAGACGCGCTACCGTTGCGCCACGAGGTCCTGCTGGGCTGTGGCTCGCGCAGATTCTTAGGACTCCGGTAACATGGCGCCTCTTTTGTACACCCCCCCGGTCCCTGCAGTTTTCCCCCTGCCCCTCCGTTACGTGTCGGTCGAAGCCCAGGTCGGAGGTGGAGACTGATACCTTTACCACCAAGAGCTTCCTCAAGCTACCCCCCCTACCTAGGTGGGGACGGAACTAGCGGAGGCCGGAGAAAGGGGTTTCCGTTTAGCCCAGTCCCCATGTCCAGAGGAAATCCGTCCTTCCTCTTCAGTAAGCGATTTCCGTTCTTACCCGCCCCGTTAGGGGCGGAGACTCCGCCCCCTCGCGCTCTCTCCCCTCCCCCCACGGGGCCCGCGAGCCTTGGTCGTGACCTTCCTCCGTTGTAATTTGGCGGGGCGCCACTGCGCACGCGCACGCCTTTGCCAGGGGCTGGGAGCGAGCCCAGAGGCCCGCCCGAGCGTTTTCTCCCCCGACTTCTTCCTTTGCCAACAATATAAAGCGTTTGCTCTCAGTGTAGGCACTTATTTCATGGTGAGACTTAAGCTTAAAAGTCATCATTTAAAAAAGACACACAAAGAAATTAACAAAAAATTTAGTCTCCTGTATTTGTCAGCGATGTCGCGCAGTTGAATTACAAGGGAAATAGGGAGCGGAGGGGATAAAAGTTGTCATTTAGAAAATATACAATTACCAAACAATTAGCATATTGTTGGAATTACAAGGAAAATAGGGGAGAAAAGGGAATTAGTAAAAGAAGCTCCAACCTCCCCGTCGGGGAATTGAACCCCGGTCTCCCGCGTGACAGGCGGGGATACTAACCACTATACTAACGAGGAGCTGTTGTTGCTGCCCCTCCCAGGTTGCTCTTTAAAGCTTATCAAGCTTCCCCCCGCCCTGTTCTCGTTTATCTCCCCTTCCGCCCGCAACCCGGAAGGGTCAAAACGCAATTACTCCTCTGCTAATTATTCTTTCTCAGTACTTTGGACTCTTCGGGGAAAAGAGTTAATAAATGGGCGCGAATAAGTGAAACAAAATGCGCTTCCAATTTTAGGGGTGGTGTATTGTTGAAAGTAGTTTTCCGGGTTCTTAATGTTCTCCGGATAATTTAGGCTGCAGGCAGGAGGTTTTTGTTTGTTTTAAATAGTGAGCAAGAAAAATAAAAAAAAAAAAAAAAGAAAAAAGAAAAAAAAAATAGTGAGCAAGAGTATATGAATTGAAGCAGAGCTTTACTTTCACACTCTTACATTCTCATTCTGAAGTCGAAGTTCAAGGATATCATATGGTTGTCAGATGTCCGGGTTGTCCCACAGTCCAATGCCTCTTCAGTTTGTAAGCTTTTGTGACACAAAAGGGCTCACGCATTTGACCAGCTGAAGCCGAATGAAATTTTATTAGCCGATTTTTCCTGCATTTTGGGCCCTTAGGCGTCTACAGTTGTTTGAAAATGACATATAAACACGTAAATTGTTAATATAATAGATTTAAATAATTCACAAGAATATACCATTGATTAAATACAGGGTTAGGAGAATGGGTTAATAGAATGATTAGTATCATCCTGAGCCTTTTCATAAACAGTCTCAAGCCTCTTGCCAGGGGGACCAGGAGGGCCTCAGGTAATATAAAGATTTCACATCATCTCTCAATAAGCGAATCCAAAGTTACAAACTGAGATAGCTGAAAGTTTTCATTATGGAAAAACTTCTGTGTCCTAAGTAAGTCATTCTCTGTAGTGTACTATGAAATAATACAGTTTGAGAGACCATAGGTTACATGCTATTTTCCATCAAATGAATGAGATTGTTTGCTGCAGACATTAAAATAGGAAAAATTTTGAGGCCACCTTGGCATTTTTCACTCTTAAAATTAAATACACCAAAAGCCTCAATAAAACTCAGTGTCTTGGAGTTTTCTTCTGTTTCTGATCCTCCAATAACCTGTGAGTTCCAACGGCACTATAATAACTATGCTGATGTCTCCTCCTGGTAAGATTGAAGAGACTTGAAGGGACTTGCTCCAGGTTTCTCAGTTGTCAAAGCCACAGGGGAGGGGGAACCTAGGCTTCCTGACCTGCTTGTGTGTCCCTGTCCCCCCCACCCCCTCCCAAGTGCCTTGCTTTGGTAGAGGAAGCTTAGGCTTAATTTGTTTTCCCCTTCAAAAGAGACTCCACCCTTTCCACCTAAGCTCAGGTGAAGCTATGCCCGTGTTCCTGCACGTGTTGTTAGTGCGCTTCTTTATTCCTCGCTAGGGAAATGAAGAAGCAGCCTGAGTCAGCAGAAGTCCTGGAGCCGGGAACTCAGCACCTGCTGTCCATTTTCCTAAAATGGAAAGGAAAAGAGAGTAATTAACCCGAACACGGTAAGGGAGCTGAGAGATTCCTCCCTGTCAGCTCAGGGAGAGGGTAAAGGTTAAAATCTGACTGGCGGTACAGAAAGCACAGAACTCTCCTTGGAAGTAAATAGCATGATGGCAATTGATGTTGTTGAAAGTTTCAAATCTTCCCCACCTAAAACTGTATGGCTTCTCACAGTTTGCAAAATCATTCACATTCATTTTATTTTCTCAACAACCAGTTAAGCCGAAAAGGAGTGAAAATTAAGTGAAGTCAATCCGGCTTTTCCCATTATTTCAAACCAGTTAAACCTGCAAGTGAGGACAAGCGTTTCATGTCTATTTTACAGATGGATAATGAGATTCATACAGGTAGGAAGTGGCGAGAGGCCAGGAACCACTCAAGCTGTATACATACAGGATGTCCCCCAAACTAAAATAAAGTATACAAAATTTGAATGATTATAAAGTCAGGGTTTATCAACATACCATTCATTTTAAAAATATAAAAGAATCTACAGAAATGAATACATTTTGTTATTGTTGTTAATACTGTTTTCAAACTGATGACTGTTCTGGTCCAGGCAGTGCTGATAACTCGAAGCAATGGAATAGCAAATATCAAGAATCATTTCGTTCGGTATTTGTGTGCCTTTAATTCATCGACAGTTACCAGTTTTGTACTGTAAACTTTATCTTTTATGTATCCCCATAAAAAAGTCTAGTGGCACTTTAGGATAAATTTTCTGTGTTCAAAGCTTAATCTGGCTTCACCCATTATTTCAAACCAGTTAAACCTGAAAAGGAGTGAAAATTAAGTGAGTTATCAGCTGCTAAAGTGTGTATACATTTTTTGGGACACTTTATATATATGTAAATATGTGCTATGGAGAGAAGAATTTTATTAGCTGTGTCAACATATGTCATATTTTTTCCTGTATTAATATATATTTAAAAAATATACTTTTATTGATTTCAGGAGGAAGGGAGAGGGAGAGAGGGATAGAAACATCAATGATGAGAGAAAATCATTGATCAGCTGCCTTCTGCACGCCCCACATTGGGGACTGAGCCGGCAATCCAGGCAGGTACTCTGACTGGAAATCAAACCATGACCTCCTGGTTCATAGGTTTACCCTCAACCACTGAGCTACACCAGCCATATTAATATTTACTAATCTCTAATATATAGCAGGCACTATAGTTATTCATTCACTATTTTTTTTAAATATTATTTTTATTGATTTTAGAGGAGGGAGAGGGAGAGGAAGAGAGCGATAGAAACTTCAATGATGAGAAAGATCATTGATCAGCTGCCTTCTGTATATCCCCTACTGGGGATCGAGCATGTGCCCTTGACTGGAATCAATCCTGGGACCCTTTAGTCCCCAGGCCGACATTCAATCCACTGAGCCAATAGGGCTTCATTCACTATTGAACCTACAATATGCCAGATACTGTTTTAGATGTATGGGAGGTTTTAATGGATAAAATTTGCTCTTGTGGAGTTTATATTCTAACAGAGGAAGATAGACACTAACCAATGAATATAATAAATAAATATATTAGATGGAGACAAGAGTGGAAGTAGAAAAAATAGCAAGGTAAAGGGATTTAGAAAGTGGCAAGTTAAATAGAATGGTCAAAGTAGGATCATTTTAAGAAGGTAACATTTGAACAGACTTGAAGGACGTAAGTGATGTGGTCATAAAACTATCTGGGAGGCTTGTAGGACCTGAGAGGCTACTGTAAAGACTTTGGCTTTGCCGAAACCGGTTTGGCTCAGTGGATAGAGCGTCGGCCTGCGGACTGAGAGGTCCCAGGTTCGATTCCGGTCAAGGGCATGTACCTGGGTTGCGGGCATATCCCCAGTGGGAGATGTGCAGGAGGCAGCTGATCGATGATTCTCTCTCATCGATGTTCCTAACTCTCTATCTCTCTCCCTTCCTCTCTGTGAAAAATCAATAAAATATATTTAAAAAAAAAAAAAAGACTTTGGCTTTTATTATCAGGGGAATTGGGAAGCTACTCTAGGGTTTTGAACAAAGAAATGACATGGCCTGATTTATGTTTTAAAGGGTTTTGGGCTGCTTGTTTGAGAGTAGACGGTAGGGAACAAGAGCAGAAGCAAGGAGACCAAAGAAGTGTACTGCTATAATCTACATGGGAGATGATGGCGGTCCAGGCTACAGTGGGAGTGGTGGAGAATGTGAGAGGTGATGATGATATATTTTGAAGGTAGAGCTAATAGAACTTCCTGATAGAGTGAATGTGAGATGTGAGAGTAAAAGAAGAATCAAAGGTGCTTCTAAAAATTTTGAGCTGAGCCCCTGGAGGGATAGAATTGCCATCAGCTGAAGTAGAGGAGAATAACGCACAAGTTCAGAGACACCATCCAAACTGATAGTCCACATGGAGGGCACGACTGGGGAGGAGACAGGGCACCATTCACACAGTGCCCTGTGGACGCTCCTCCTTGGAACTGAGCCACACGGCAGCTCTGCATGCGGAGCAGTGTTTCCAGGGACAATCAGCATTTCCGTTGGGATGTGTTAAGTTTAGGACATTGAGTAAGCAGTTGAATGTGATGGTTGAGTACTCATTGTGTAGGCTAAGGATAGTGCTGGGAGCTGGAGAGACAGTGATGAGCAAAGACCGACCTTGATCTCAAGGAGCTTTCATTTTAGTGCAGGAGACACATATCACTAATCAAAGGACAACAGCAACAACAAAAAGGTAAAACTACAACTGTGACAGTTACTAAGAAGAAGATGAGGAAAGAGCTTTCTGGGTAGATGGAGCTGGATGGGCAATGGTTACAGGAACTGAGGAATCATGGTAAGTAGGGGGGTTGAAAGGAGACTGAAGTGGCTAGGGAGAGTGAGGAGTATCATGGGAGAGATGAGGCTGAAGGCTAGTGGTGAGGGACAATGCAGGGCCTCTCAGGCTATTTTAAGAACTTTTTTTTGGCCTCTTACTCGTTACAATTAAATAAATAAATAAATATATAAATAATTTTAGGGTTTATTGAGGTATAATTTATGTTCTGCAAAACTCACTTTTTTGGGGTGTACTGTTATATGAATTTTGATTTTCTAGACTATTTCCATGACAGCCATCACTTTTTCTTTTCTTTTTTTTTCCAGGCCTACCCGAAAGGCCTCATTTTAACTTAATTTCCTTCTTAAAGAGCTTATTTCCATCTACATATAACTACAATTTGACATACTGGGAGTTAGGGCTTCCACATATGAATTTTGTGGAATTCATACCAGATATGAGTACATCGTTTTTTTGGGATTACCATTCAGCCCAATATAAATGTGTAACTTTCAATTGAAGTCATGAAAAAAAAAAGGTTAAATGTAATCTACCATGCTCTATTTACCAATATGGGCAAGTGTAATACATTTAAGAGGCAGTCTCATCAATATAGTTAAAATTTCAGAGAAAAGGAGTTGCTGAAAATTAGCTAGAAAAATCACTTACAAGGAATAGTTATTGTTAGCATATTGAAAAATTCCATGCTGATATTTGGGGACACCTTTTTTTTGGGGGGGGGGAGACACTTTTTTTAAAACTGTCCTTTTCATTTATGGATTTATAGCCAGACATGTGAAGATAACAATAGAGAAGAATTCTCCCTCAATTAAAGGGAAACATATAATTTAAGTGGACGCATAATTTATCCTATACACTGAAATTGCCTGACTTTAATGAGAAAATAAAGTAAATTCCAATATACTTTCCTGGGAACCATTCCAGCTCTCAATAATTTGCTGCAGTGGGGAGCCAGGAAGTGACTGTTCATAGAGAGATGGCCAAAAGTCCACATCTAAAAACACAAATAGGTTGCTTTCTTGGTAGCATTGTCTTTGATTAAAAAGAAAGTGAACTAATGTTAATATATATAGTTGCAGAGATATATCATGCACCTACCATGTTCACGGTACCAGGACATTTAAGAACATAAAAGTTACAAATGTTAAAGAAAATCACACTAATTTTACAAAATATCCCTGGTCTTGTCCTTTGCTTCAGAAAAATCTAAACTCTTTTTATATTTATCCCTTCTCCAGACCAGGAGCTCTTCTGCATTGCCCGTATACAGTGCTCCCACTTCCCCTTCCATTTTCAACCTGCGTGCTTCTTCCTTTTACCTTCAGAATTATGGGCATAGGGTTGGGCTTCAGGCATAACAGAAACTCATTCAGTTCACAGAGTTTCAGAATTCATGAGAATTTGAGCAAGTACCTGGTTGAATAATACCCCCCTCCCCAAAGCATGTCCAATTGGAACCTCAGATTGTAACCTACTTTGGAAGTAAAGTCTTTGCAGATGTAATTAGTTAAATTACAATGCAGTCATACTGGATTAAGGTGAGTTCAAATCTAATGCCCAAGGTCTTTATAAGAAGAGCAAGTAGGGCTCTAGCTGGCTTGGCTCAATTGATAGAGCATCAGCCTGCAGACTGAAGGGTCCTGGGTTCAATTCCAAGGGCACATGCCTGGGTTGTGGGCTTGATCCCCAGTAGGGGGCATGCAGAAGGCAGCCAATTAATGATTCTCTTTCATCATTGATGTTTCTCTCTCTCTCTCTCTCTCTCTCTCTTTCTCTCTCTCTCTCTCACTTCCTCTCTGAAATCAATACAAATAAAAAAATAAAGTGTAAATAGGGACATAGACACACAGGAGAGAGTGCCATGTTAAGGCAGAGTCAGATACTGGAGCGATGCAGCTACAAGCCTAGGAATATTAAGGATTGATAGCAACCGGAAGTTAGAACTCACTTTTTTTAGGTGTACTGTTATATGAATTTTGATTGTTCTAGACTACTTCCATCATTCCCATCACTTTTATCACAATATTTCCTTATGCCCCTTTGCAGTCAGTCCCCTCCCTCCAGCCCCAGGCAACCACTGATCTGTCTAGATAGCGGTTCTCAACCTGTGGGTCGCGACCCCTTTGGGGGTCGAACGACCCTTTCACAGCGGTCGCCTAAATACATCCTGCATATCAGATATTTACATTACGATTCATAACATTAGCAAAATCAGTTATGAAGTAGCAACGAAAATAATTTTATGGTTGGTGGTCACCACATGAGGAACTATAGTAAAGGGTCGCGGCATTAGGAAGGTTGAGAACCACTGGTCTAGAATGTCATATTAATAGCCTTTTATTTTATTTTATTTATTTATTTATTTTTTAATATATTTTATTGATTTTTTACAGAGAGGAAGGGAGAGGGATAGAGAGTTAGAAACATCGATGAGAGAGAAACATCGATCAGCTGCCTCCTGCACACTCCCCACTGGGGATGTGCCAGCAACCAAGGTACATGCCCTTGACCGGAATTGAACCCGGGACCCTTCAGTCCGCAGGCTGATGCTTTATCCAGTGAACCAAACCGGTTAGGGCATATTAATAGCCTTTTAAATATTGTTTCTTTCAATTAGCCTCATGCTTTTGAGAGTCACCCACATTGTTGTATGTATTACTAGTTTTTTTTTTTCTTTTAAATTGCTCACTGGTAGTTTATTTTTAAAAAATTATGTATTCTCATTGATTTCAGAGAAGGGAGAGGGAGAGGGAGAGAGAGAGAGAAACATCAATGATGAGAATCATTGATTGGCTGCCTCCTTCATGTCCGCTACTGGGGATCGACCCCCGCAACCCAGGGCATGTGACCTCTTGGTTTATGGGTAGAGGCTCAACCACTAAGTCACAAGCGGCCAGCCATTACTATTCTGTTGTATAGATATTTGTTTATTCATTCAGTAGCTGATGGACATTTGGGTTGTTTCCAATTTTTAACTATTGTAAATAGAGCTATTATAAACATTAGTGTATATGTTTTTGTGTAGACATATATCTTCATTTCTGTTGGGTCAATACCTAGGAATGGAACTGCTAGGGTCTTAGGGTAAGTGTTTGTTTACTTTATAAAAAACTGCCAAACTTTTCCTAAGTGGCTGTAACATTTTGCATTCCCTCTAATAATACATGACAGCTCTGGTTGTTCCACATCTTTAATAGCACTTGGTATTGTGCTGTACTTTTTTTTTTTTTTTTATTCAAGCCATTCTAGTAGATGTGTAGCGGGATCTCACTGTGGTTTTAACATGTATTTCCCTAATGGTTAATGATGTTGAGCACCACTTCATGGATTTATTTAAGCATCCAGATCTTTTGCCAGATTTAAATTGAGTTGTTTTCTTATTATTGAGTTTTGAAAGCTCTTTGTATATTCTAATTAATGGTCTTTTTTTAAAAATCAGATATGTGTTCCAAACCATATCTGAGATATATCTTGCAATATTTCATCACACCTCTATCTTGGGAGATGTATGTTCTTCTAAGCTGTGTTTTGTCTTTTCACTCTCTTAAAGAACTTGTGTTTTTTTATCAGACCATACATGACCTGATTTCTTGTGTTTCTTCCCTTTTTTCTCTATCATTTTCACTTCCTCAACCTAACCTTGGAACATAATGTAAACATGAACTTGGGCCAGCTCACTACACAACCTTCCTTCTTCCCTCCTCTCCTGCCCCATAATTAAAGAAGAGCCTAAATTGTTCCCAGGCAGTTTTGGATTCTATAATCATTCATTCACAGAAACATTATTTGCATTTATGAAAGTGCAAAACACCCCATGCAAATATGGGAACTAAACCTCCACAAACATTAATATTCAAAGTTGAATGTTTACGATTTGGGCCTGGAAGACAGACTTAGATGGGTACATGTTTATATTGTTAAGGGGGGGAAAAATCTATGAGGATGCTTATACGTCACTATTTCCTTTTGAAACAGGAATTTTGGGGGGTGAAAAAGACAAGCTTTAGGAAATTTTAGAAATTGGGGGGAATTTAGAAATTTAGAAAATATGGAGGAAGCACAGGGCTGCAGAGCAGCAGAAGGTATATTTCCATAGAATAGGGAAGCTGAAAAGCTGCAACAGGTTTATTTCCATAGAATGAGGGAGCTGGGAACAGTAAAAGGTCTATAGAAGAAGAAAGCCCAAAGGGAATAGGAAAATAATAAGGAAGGAGGGGGGAGAACTTCACATGTCCCATGTGAGGTTCGACCTTTGAGTCTAGGAGTTACTGTAGTAACCAGCCTAGGGCAGTGGTCGGCAAACTGTGGCTCGGGAGCCACATGCGGCTCTTTGGCCCCTTGAGTGTGGCCAAATTTTCAATCGCACTGTACGTGTGTGCCCGCATGTGGTATTTTGTGGAAGAGCCACACACAAGGGGCCGCAGTTTGCCGACCACTGGCCTAGGGGAATAGTGACCAATCAGAGGGGATATCAAGGCACTAGGATCTGCAGCCTTTATAAGCCATAGGGAAAAAGAACTCCGTGGGACCCTCTCCCCTTCCCCACGTGGGAGTCTGTACTTGTTCTTCAATAAATCTCCAACTTTGCTATACCACTTTCTGTCTGTGGATTCACTCTTTGATTCCGGTGGACAAATAAATAATCCAGGTTCCAGTCCAAAAATTCCATTTCTTATTTTATTTAAATAGTAACCCAAAGTTAAAATTGAGAGGCTAAAGTCTATCCCCCTCCACTTTAATCAACACTTTAACATTTTACTCTTTTCTTTTTCTTCTCATTCATTTAAAAACAAACAACACACCCCCAAATCTTTTTTGGTTTATTCTTTTGCCAGGCATTGGTGACAGAGATATAAGTAAGGCTCACTTCCTGCCCTCCAGGAACACAGATTTCATGGGGGAGGTGGGCTCTTTAACTGGTAGTTTTAATACAGTTTAAGTGCCTTGGTGAAGGTATAGTCCATGCTTATTAAGAGCCTACGGCGCGTAGACTCTGTTGTAAGTGCTTTACATTTGTAATCCTTATTACAATCCTGTGAATTTGATATGTTTAATAGTACTTTCCCCCCATTTACAGATGATGAAACTGAGGGACAGGCAGGTTGAGGCCACACAGGTAGAAAATGGTGGAAGTATGTGCAAAATACTATTGGACTTCGGAGAAGGAAGGACTAGTTCTGCTAGGGATTGAAAAAAGGGCCTGCTTTTCATCTGGGCCTTCAAAGGATGTTGAAGAACTTTGAAAGAGGAGGGGAAAGGCTCTCCAGCACCTCTCGAAGAGGAAGCAAAGGCTCAGAAAGCTCCTGTGGAGATTTGGAAACACCCAGGAGAAGGGCTGCTGGATTGCAGGAAATGTCTTCACCATTCATTATCATGCACATTTGGGGACAGTGAAATACCACAGATTAAGCAACTGGCAGGAGACTTCCAAGATCTTTCCGGCCCCTCCATTATACAGATAAGGAAACGGAGGCCCAGAGAGCGCCAGTGATTTCTCTGATGTTCTCCGGGCGAGAATATCACCACTCTTCCCTCGATGGGTGCAGTAATTCACGGCAGCAGGTTCAGTGATTGGGTGTCCCTGGGTGCCTCCGGGGCATCCGATCTTGCCATCATCTTCCCTGTTGTAATCTGCCTCTGGGCTAGTCTCAGCTCCTCCTCTGAGAAAACCGCCTGTGACCATTGGTCCCTAGCCTCAAAGTCAGTGACCTTCCCGTTCCTGACTTTTTTAAATGTCTTGTTGACCACCTGCTGGCCTGCCTGTGTTAGTAACTGTGTAGATTGGTCTGTAATGGCTCTGGCCTCTAGAAGAGGAAGGACCACTGGGCCCTGGTGGCTGACGCTCGCTGTCCTTGGGGTCAGTCCTCAGGCTCCCGCAAAGGACAAATCCATTCCGCCTATTTGGGGTCTGGTGACATCGTTTCTCCTTCTTTAGTCTTTACCTGTTTTAATCTAAATGTAAAGCAACAGAAACATTCCCGCTTCAAGTACATGCCTCGGGGCTGACAACTTGCTGCAATCTTAGGGAAAAAAGCTGCCTGTAGCACATTTGAAATCTCTTGCTTGTATACCAGGGGTTCACTCCTGTGATTAGCAAGGCTATGTTATCAGCGTTTGTTGATAAAAATGAAGAGGATGCAATAAATGAGAAGAAAACCAGCTCAGAATAGCATGCAGAGTCCTATTTTTCCATGCGCTTATAAATACTGAAACAAGCCTGGAAGGAAATCCGGGAAGATCTGGGTTTGATTATGTCTGTTCTTTTTGCTTTTCTATAATTTTTAAATTTTCTACGTATGTGCATAGGTTATTCTTGAACTCAGAAAAACAAACAATAAAAAATATTTTTAGTTATTAACATCAGGCCAGCAAATTGCTCAAATGTACACCTGTGATATCTTCCCTAAACCTATGGGGACTACTAAGTAATCTATTCGACTGTGATTTTGTTTGTTACTCGAAGATTCCATTATTTTGTAGCTGAAGTTGTTTATTTCTAGTTCCTTAAGGCGCGGAGATGGGCGTGGGATGAGGAAGCAATTTCACTCCAGTAAAACAGGGCGTGCAGCCTTTTTCTCCAAGTCTCTTTGTCTCCCGGGCCGCAGCGGTCCTAGCCTTTTGTTTTTCTCAGCACGGACTTTGATTCTGGATTTAAAGAAAAACAAGTGCCGGCCCTCCTCGCGCCCTCTGGTGCCCTAGGGAGGTATCGCCAGACATAACCCGCAAAGATCACTTTCATTTCCACACGGCGCTCTCCCCTTGGTGAGGCCTGGAGACAAGAATGTCTGGAATTTTAGGGGAAGGAATCACACACAAAATCTTGGCAGGTTAACTCTTCGAAACTATAGAAGTGTGGACACGGATTTTTTTTGAAAAAATTTAGAAGCAAAGTCACTTCTCAAAGCATTTGGCACAAGTTTCTGGGTTCAAAATCTATGGTCAAATTTTGTCCTACAATTTCAACATAAATCAATACTTTGGACTAATTGCAGATAAATTAGGTCAAGGGGGCTGGTTACATAAACTTTAGCTTGTTTACTGATAACAATTTCTGCCACTTTGAGCTCTATCCGTGTAATGTGAGAATTGATACTGAAGGTTCTTTATGTCTATAATTTACTTGTTTGTATTGCATTTTCATCAAACTACATGTTTTTTTGAGATTATATTTTGTTGTTGTTGTTGTTGTTGTTGTTAATCCTCACCCGAGATATTTTTTCCATTTCAGAGGGAGTGGACGGGATGGGGAGAGACAGAGAAAGAAACATGGATGTGAGAGAGACACATTGATAGGTTGCCTCCTTATGCGCCCTGACCAGTCCAGGGACTGAGCCTGCAACTGAGGAACTGCCCTTGACCTGAATCCAACCGGGACCCTTCAGTCCACAGGCTGATGATCTATCCACTGAGCCAAACCAGCAAGGGCTGAACTTACATTTTTAGTAAAAAAACCCCCACAAAACCCCCCTTAAAATCAAACCCTACCCTAATATAGACAAAAATATTTTTGGTTTAAATGTTTAAGGATTGATAGGATCCCAGGCATTACAGTTTTATTTGAATAGGTGTGGGGAAGGCAAAACTTTATCTTTTTAGGGTCTCCTACTGGGCCAGAGGGTTAAATTGACATAAGACAAATTAATAGGAGAAAAGCATACAGATTTTTATATGTACATGGGAGCTCCCATATGAAAATGAAGACCCAAAGAAGTGGCAATATCTAAGTTCTTTTTTATATTAAGTTGAACAAAGAGGCAATTGTGGGAAAGTAACCAAAATATATGGGGAGGATAAAGGAAGATAAGAGTTATTTTAACAAGGTCTGTGTGTACAGAATTCTCTTGGCCTTGATGCTTCGTCTCTGATAATAAGAATGTTTCGTTCCTCCTGGCATAGGCAGGGCACCTTTTACAATTCTCTGTCAGATTGGTCCAGCAGCTTCCCAACGTCATCAAGAGCTCTGGGTTCTTTCTTCTCTGCAAACCTTAGCAAACTAACTTTTTTTAAAAAAATGTTTTTATTGATGTCAGAGAGGAAGGGAGAGGGAGAGAGAAACATCAATGATGAGAGAGAAGCATTGATCAGCTGCTTCCTGCACGCCCCCTACTGGGGATCAAGCCCGCAACCCGAGCATGTGCCCTCAACCGGAATCGAACCTGAGACCCTTCAGTCCCCAGGCCAATGCTCTATCCACTGAGCAAAACCAGCTAGGGCACCCTATATTTCTTTAGCCACTATTGGTTCACAAGGAGGCTGGTAAAGTGACTGTCTGGCAAAAGGGAATGGGTAGTGATTATGCTATTGGTTTTCAGTATTCTAGTGTTCTGTGCTGTTTTTAAACAATTTCTTTTTTTAATATATTTTATTGATTTTTCACAGAGAGGAAGGGAGAGAGATAGAGAGAGTTAGAAACATCGATGAGAGAGAAACATCGATCAGCTGCCTCTTGCACATCCCCCACCGGGAATGTGCCCACAACCCAGGTACGTGCCCTTGACCGGAATCGAACCCAGGACCTCTCAGTCCGCAGGCTGACGCTCTATCCACTGAGCCAAACCGGTTTCGGCCTGTGCTGTTTTTAAAAATGTTCAGTATAATACTGTTTTTCCTTAATTTAACAGTAATGTTTTAATCAGTTTTATGTCTAGAGATATCCCCAGAAAATTATATATTGCATTAAAATGACAAAGATAACACACGTTTTGAAAGTATTCTGACCACATCCTTTCTCTATTTTTTAAATTTAATTTCAATTTTCCTCATGATAAGGAGGATGAGTATCTTTTCATATTTATCTGTTATTTGTGCTTTCTCCAGAGCTAGTTTGATTCTAATCCTCCCACCCCCCACCCGTCCTCCCCCCTCTGCAGTGGACAGACCGGGAGACTCCTGGTGGAATCACTGTAGAATGGAAGGGCATTGTTTAGAACAGCTACTGAGCCTGTGGCGCTGTCATCATTGTCCCAGGATTACTAGAGGTGACCGTATTTCTTAGTTTGCTTGTGACCATTCATCCCTTTAGCACCTGTGGTCCCGGTGTATTTTATTAATAGCACTCCATTCACTCTGATAAGTGTCTCATTTTTTATGAAAATTATATGGTCATCTATGTTTGGAACGTATATCAAAATATTCCAGTTGTTATTTGGCTCTGGAATCTCAATCAGTTGGTGTGAATTATCACAAAGACTGGGGTTTGGTCTTCTTCCTTCACTGTTGTATCCCCAGTGCCTAGAACAGTGCCTGGTACAGAGTAAATGCTTATTAAATATTAATGAATCCATAAATAAACTCATTGCTTAGAGTCTGGCATGTTGTCACCTGAGCAACTGTTAGCAAGGAGTATGGAGGAATGATTCGAGGTATATAACTAATGGTGCCTGCCAGAATATGCATTTTAGTTTTTTTTTTTAAATATATTTTATTGATTTTTTTACAGAGAGGAAGGGAGAGAGATAGAGAGTTAGAAACATCGATGAGAGAGAAACACTGATCAGCTGCCTCCTGCACATCTCCTACTGGGGACGTGCCCGCAACCCAGGCACATGCCCTTGACCGGAATCGAACCTGGGACCCTTCAGTTCACAGGCCAACGCTCTATCCACTGAGCCAAACCGGTTTTGGCTGCATTTTAGGTTTTTGATAGATAATGTCAAATTGATTTCCACAGGGGTTGAGACAGTTTACCCCAACCAGCAATATGGGAGAGCATCTGTTTCTCTAACCGTCATCTACATGGTGTTATCAAAATTTGTATCTGCCAAGATGGTAGTTTTAATTTGCGATTCTCTTATTATGGAGAAGATTGATCACCTTTTCATATGTTTAAAAGCCATTTGAAATTCTTTCCTGGAAACTGTCTGCTCATATCATTGGCTTATTTCCAATCAAATTATTGGTCTTTTTCTTATTGACTTTTATGAATGCAAATACTTGCTCCCAGGTTTTCTTGCCTTTTGAGTTTGTATATTTAGCTTCTTTCCTTTGATAGCTTCCATGTTTTGTATCATGCTCACAAAGGTTTCCTGTACTCCCAGGTTATAAAATAATTCTCCCATATTTTCTTCTCATACTTTCAGGTTTTCAATTTTTCACATTGAAATCTTGATCCATCTGGAATCTATTTTGGTGTAATGTTTGGGGTATGAATTCCATCTAATATTGTTTATTGAATATTCTACTTTTCCCCCACTAATGAAAACTCCAAAGTGTTCCCAATTTTTAGGGACACCATTTCCCAGTACTTTTTAAAGAATTCTTTATTGTTGAAAGTATTACATATGTCCCCCTCTTTCCCCCATTGACCCTCTCCAGCCTGGTCCTCCCCTCTTCCCCCAGTCCTTCAGCACCCTATTATCTGTGTCCATGGGTTATGCTTATATGCATACAAAGTCTTTGGTTGATTACCTCCCACCCACCTACCCACCCCATTTCCCAGTACTTTTAACACTCTAGTTAAAGTTCTAAGGAAAGGAATTCAAGGGCAAAGCAGTCAAGATGAAAAAGTAATCTGTAGTTTTATGTCTAACACTACCTGTACTAAGCACTTGTGTGTGAAGTATAATACACACAGAAGACTGTAAAGAACATATATGCAGAGTTTAAAGAGCTAATGGTAAAATGACATCTGTGTACCTGTCACCCAGGTTAATAAGCAAAACATTGCCAGGAACTTGGAATTCCTCTGTGTATTCTGCTTCATTCACATTCTTCACCCTCTTCCTCAAGAGGTAACCACTCTTGATTTTTGGTACTTATTTCTTGCTTTGCTTTATACTTTTACCACCCTCATGCACCTTTACATAATGCATTATGTTTTTGACATCTGAGTGGCAAGCACAAGCATGGTTGCAAAGCTCTCAAAAGATAAGCCAAACAGATTTCCGAGTCATGTTCAGCTTCTGTGTTCCTGAGGGTTCCAGGAGCTCCTTCTGGGAAGTCTGGGATCGGATGGAGGTTGAGTTCTGTGGAACATAGGATATTACTACAGTTGGACATCTGGTTGAGCTGTAGTTTGGGTCAGCTAATGTATATCTACAGAAATACAGCCAAGGAGTGGGTGGCTCTCTACCTGCTAGTTTCTCCTGAATGGCTGGAGTAGAGACAACCTTGAGGGTTGAACTTGGTTGCCATATATTGAAGACTAGAGGCCTGGTGCACAAAGTGCACAGGTAGGGTCCCTAGGCCTGGCCTGCGAACAGGGCTGATTGGGGTGTTCCGGCTGCTGGCCAGAGCCGGGGCCTCCCTTCCCTGGCTGCCTGCCGGGGCTTTAGGTATGAGCCCATCACTTAAGCCATTAACTGTACCTAGAGAGGTAGAATCGTGTAAAAACATATTATACTCTACAGCTTGATGAGGGTTAAATGACAAGCCAAAAGGATTGATACCAAGCCCTTTACTATTCCCTGTACTAGATATCTATCGCTGCATAACAAGTTACACCCAAACTTAGTGACTTAACAAGAAAATCTCACATAGCCTCTGTGGTTTGAACTTCAGGGCTGGTTTAGCTGGGTGGTTCTGGCTCAGGGTTTCCCCTGAGGTTGCAGTCATGATGTCAACTGGGTCTGGAGTCATCCGAAGGCTTAACTGGGCTGCAGGATTAGTTTCTACATAGGCTCATCCACATGGTGCCCAGTTCCTCCACATGCCGGTAGCCCCACAGGCAGCTTGAGTGCCCTCCAGGACACGGTGGCTGGCTTTTCCCAGGGAGCATCCAAGAGTACAAAGGGAAAGTCACAGTGTTTTAATGGCCCAGCCTCAGAAGTCACCCTGGATCATGTTTGCGATATCATTTTCATTATAGGAATCAGCTTTATTAAATGTGGGAGGGGACTGCACAAGGTTGGGAATCCCAGGAGGTGAGAATCACTGGGGGCCACCTTGGAGCCGTCTTAGGCGACCACATCCCCCAAAACACATCCTGGAGAATTGGTATTGTTATATGAAGAAGGGGATTTACAGTCAAGACAGTTTGGGAAAGGATATGTTAAACCAGGTTAAACAGGTTTCTTCCCTGCAGTGTCTCCATAAAGCTTTCAGTACGCTGATACCTGCTTTGAATTCCTGAAAGGGGAGTGAAGTAACAGCAAGGTTTCGTTCTCATTTTCCAACTTTTCCTCCAGTGGGCCCTTCTCCTCCATCCCCACTTCCTTCCTTCTAAACGCATATGGGAAAGCTGCCTGTCTCCTCTTAAAAATGTATGTTTCTGGCAAAGCAATACATTTTCATCTGGAGTTGCTCATCCTTGACGCTCCAAAGCCTTGCTATTCATTCGGGCAATGCACATCATGAAAAACAAAGAGTGATGAAAAAGTAAAAGAATGGAAGGAGAACAGGCTCATGGCTATGGACAACAGTGTGGTGATTGTGGGGGTGGCGGGTGGGGAGGGGTGGAAAAGGGCATAGGGGGGATAAATGGTGATGGAAAAAGTAAAACAAAATAAAGAAAAAATAAAACTAAAAGAACACATTTTCTAGTGAGGTGAGTGGTCAGCCTCTGAAGAGGTTCAGCAGAGAAGTTATACAAGCCTCTGTATGTTGGTATTGGGGGGGTATTGAGTCATATAATGACAAATACTGTTAAAGTGGGGGCTGGGTGAAAGAGGTGAAGGGATTAAGAAGTACAAATTGGTGGTCACAAAATAATCATGGGGATATAAGTACAGCGAAGGGAACACAGTCAACAATATTTTAATAACTACATACATTGCCAGGTGGGTACTTACAATACTGAGGGAACCACTTTATAAAGTATATGATTGTCTAACCACTATGCTAGACACCTGAAACTAAAACAATATAATATTGAATGTAAACTGTAATTGAAAAAAAAAATACTGTTTGAAGGTCAACAGTCATTTACACATGCAAGTTTGGGTCTTTTCTTTCAGATATATTTGTTGGCAGAAACATAAGGTCCTGATTAATAACATCTTGTGCTTTGTGTTTTTGCCAAGAAATACTAAACATTTTAGTTTTGAGAGCTTCCCCACCTCTAACTGGTTGTTTTTGTTGTTGTCGTCCTCATTTCTTTTGCTTAGGTTATTTGTCATAGCAATGGCCCCATTTATTTAAAGTGTTTTGTCACAGTTCTGCATGCTGGTTACACCATCTTGAATTATTTACCTCAGTATAAACACTGAGGTATGGATGTGAAAGCTCCTGCACCATATGTGTTTATGGAAATGTGCTTATTGAGATGTTTCCAAGCACAACATCTGCTCTTATGCATCTTTTATAATATTTTGCATCAAGCCCGTGTGATAATTGATTTTTACCATCTGATAATTCTTCACTTGTGACAGTTTCCCCTTATGTTTTTGATAAATGGTAATTTTTACTATTTTGGAGCAAAAAAAGCACCTAAATTAAAAAAAAAGAATGATCAATAAAAATGTCTTCCCTGAGATCTTTAGCTTCCATTATCCAGTTTATACTTTTTAGAAAAAGCTCAAGTCTGTGCATTTAGAAGAGTAAGGTCTTCTGAATATTCTCTCAAATGGAAAAAACTCAAGTTTATGCAACTGTAACCGGACAACCAAGGGGTCCGGGCTGCCTGGCCCTACTTGAGCCAATTAAGCAGAGGCAGGGTTGAATCATATATGAGTGTTTATTCCAATGATGCCGGCAGTATGGGAGAGCAGCAGGTCATCCACTAAAATCTGCTCTCCAGTTCCCCATAAGCCAGATGCTTAAATTGTGTAGAAGAACAAAGATTATGTGGGAAAATGGGAATTATGCGGGCTGGGGTGGGAGTCACAGAGAGCGGGCGCCTCTGGGCGCCCCAGAACCAGATTACAGGTAATAGGGGCTGGGGGTTGTACAGAGCAGGTGCCTCTGGGACTAGATTGTTCCAGCCAGGAGGCTGGGTCAGGAAGATGGACTGCATTCCGATGTTAGCTCTGGTGTGTCTCAGGGCGTACAAGTCCCAGCCAGGTGAAAATGTGCTTTCTCTAATCAGAACAGAACTGTCATGGTTAACAGAGCATGACTACTATTTCTTACCATTGTAGCTGGTCCCCAATATTCTATTTCTGCCCCTGAAACAACCTGCGATTCACATGGAAGTCTAGGTCACATAAAGGCTGCTGAGAATAATTTTCTCCTTTCCATTCTTCTCTGGATTGAAATGTTGGCTTATCCTGGGCTCCTGTTTATAGTGCTCTCTGGAATCCCGCCTTTGTGCTCAACATGGAGTTTCACAATGTCCATTGTTATCCAGTGACTTGTTTTAAATTGCAAATCCACCTTATGATCCTTTGGTTTTCTCTATGGAGATAAGACAATAAATCCCCAAACACAACCCTGCTGAGACCAGTACTTACACAGCTACTGATTTCAGAAAATAATGAATCATGAAATAAGCTTGGAGGGCAGTTGGGGGCAGGATCAGGCTAGCAGGGGAGGGTAGTTAGGGGTGATCAGACAGGCAGAGGCAGTTGGGAGCGATCAGACAGGCAGGCAGAGGGGTTAGGGGCGATCAGGCAGGCAGGCAGGTGAGCAGTTAGGAGCCAGCAGTCCCAGATTGAGAGAGGGATGTCCGACTGCCGGTTTAGGCCCGATTCTCAGGGATCGGGCCTAAAATGTCAGTCGGACATCCCTCAAGGGGTCCCTGATTGGAGAGGGTGCAGGCTGGGCTGAGGGAACCCCCCACCCCGTGAACGAATTTCATGCACCAGGCCACTAGTTATTAGATAACTGTGGCTCTATTCTCATTACATGTCCTTCCCTACTCTCAGTTGTAGAAGGTTGAATAGCGACCCTCTCAAAATTCATGTCCACACAAATACACTCAGAATGTGACCTCATTTCGAAATAGGGTCCTTACAGATGTAATTAGTTAAAGATCTCAAGGTGAAATAATCTTAGATTTAGGTGGGCCTTGAATCCAATGACTAGTGTCTTTATAAGAGAAAGGAGATTTAGAAAAAAATGGTCATGTGAATATGGAGGTAGAGATTGGAAGGATGTGTGTAGAAACCAAGGAACATCAAGAAGCTAGGAGAGGGGTGTGGAGCAGTTTTTCCTCCAAAAGGAACCAACCCTTCTGATATCTTTATTTTGAACTTCTGGTTTCCTGAACTGTGAGAGAATCAATTTCTGTTGTTTTAACCTATCCAATTTGTAGTATTTTTTTTTTTTTATGGCAGCTTTAGGAAATGAATACACTTAAAAATGTAATCTACAAAAAATACATGGTGTACAGAATGTGATTTCACAACTGTTGCTACGTAGACTGGTATTTCCTAATTTATTTAGTTAGTAGAAAGTGCACTGACTTAAAAAAAGTAAGTAAATAATCCCACAGGAGGAAGGAAGATGTTGCAAAACTGCCATGAGTGGCGTGTGAATGGGGGACCAGCTTGGGAGCATTGTGTTTGCAACAGGCTCCTTCCACTGGGAGCAGCATTGTGGGTGATCTGGGTCAACTCGTATCTCCACCCCAATCAACTCTGTGACTTTGAAATATTTTTATGGGTTTCAGAAAGGAAGGGAGAGGGAGAGAGAGAGAGAGAGAAACATCAATGATGAGAGAGTATCATTGATGAGCTGCCTCCTGCATATCCCCAACTGGGGATTAAGCCTGCAACCCGGGCATGTGCCCTGACTGGGAATGGAACGGTGCCGCTCAACCACTGAGCCACTCTGTGACTTTGGGTAAAATACAAATAATGGCCTTGAGAAGCCCATCTTCCTCAGCAGTAAAATAGGGACAGGAATAAATATCTCACAGAGCCCATGTGATACGATGAGTTCCGTTTCCCTCGGTGTTGCAATACCGAAACCTTAGTTATCTGAACCCATGTCAGGTTGCTGAATGTGGGGGTAGGGGGCGGGTGGCAGCTGGTAATGTACAAAAGAACATTTTGTAATCGGTGCCCTCAAATGTGAGTTGTGGGGAATAAATATACAGGGCTGAGCAATAAGGGGAGTGAGTTGCGGTTATGCAGTAGGAACTGCTACAAATGGCCCTTCATGAGTCACAGCTGAATCAACTTTCTATTCTCTCTGTGTCTTATTATGCACTTTATGAGTTATGATGGCCTTCATTTCTCCCTCTTTTCAACCCTATCATTTCAGAGTTTATAAAAGTGAGGAAAACAACACTAGACACTGCCAGAAAGTATGTATTTAAGAAATTTCAGAGAAATTTTGTCATTTGATGTGGGTCCCTGGAAATACCCTAGAATGGTGTCCTCCGCAGACTTGGCTGGTACCAGCGAGGTGTCCTGGTGTGGGTACAGTACAGCGTACTAGCCAATGGGTAGGCACTGTGTTAAATGCTATCTCATTTAATCAGTCCTGAAATTTCTGAGGTAGTTGTTACTATTATGTTTCTTATTTTACAGAGGGGGAAAACTGAGGCTTGGAGAAGTTAAGTAACTTGTCCCAGGTCATATAAGCAGAGGTTAGGTAACTTGTTTCCTTTCGCCAAAGAAGGCAGTCTGCCTCTAGAGCTTGCATTCCTCATCTCCTTATGCTGTGTAATGGCTTAAAAAATGTAGAAATACAGGAAGGGGAAGAATGCCTCTAAATGGTGCAAGACAAAGAACTTGGTCTTTGAAGTCAGAAGTGTCTATTATAACCCTGGCTCTGCCACTATTTGACCCCAGGCAAGCTACTTAAATTCTACGAACCTCTGAAAACTGGATGCAATAATGCATGTATCTTAGCATTCCAGTGAGTATTAAGTAAGATGTATCCAGTACAATGTGAGGTGCATAGGAAATAATACATTTTGATATCTGGTAAAGTAAAGTTCTTTTTTGAAAAAAATCTTAATTATTTTTAGGCACATCTCATAGATGAACTTTAGAATTAGCTTGCCAATTCTATAAAATATCCTGTTGGGATTTTGATTAAAATTGCATTGCATTTATTATTTAATTTGGGGAGCATTAAGTATCAGTATGATATTGAACCTTTTTATCTAGGAACATATTTTATGGCCATTAAAATTATATGGTTATCTTCAATAAAGTTCATACTTTTCCATTTAAAAAATATTTTTAATGAATTTTAGGGAAAGAGAGGAAGGGAGAGGGAGAGAGAGAAACATTGATCAGGGAGGCAGCCCCCTACCTCTGCCTCCTGCACACCCCCTCCTGGGGCTAGAGCCCACACCCTGGGCATGTGCCCTGACCAGGAATCGAACAAGCAACCTTTTGGTGTATGGGACAATGGCCAACCAACCAAGCCACACCAGCCAGCTCCTTTTAAGTTTTTTCTTAGGTAATTCAAGGTTTCATTGGAACTGAATATAGCTTTCTTCTCTACTACATTTTCAAATTAATTTGTGCTGATTATGGAGAAGCTGTAGATTTTTATGTTACTCTTGCTTCTACCTTTCTGAAGTTTTTAATTAGTCCATATAGATATTATGTGATTGCCTTGGATTTTCTATGTATATGTCTACTTTGCCAATAATCATGTTTTTTAAAAAATTTTTTCTGATATTTTTTGTATTGACCAGTAACTCTAGAACAAGATTATTGACCATAAAAGTAGGCATCAAAATATCTTGTTCCCAACTTTAATGATGATGTGGTCTAATATTTTACTCTTCAGAATATTTGGAAATTGGAAAAATGTTGATAATTGTTGAAGATGAGTGGCAGGTATATAGAGATCATTATCTATTTTCTCTGTGTTTGTGTATGTTTTAAAACTTCTATTATTAACAGTTAAATGAAAAAAATAGAGTCAAATTAAAAGAAAGAACAAATTATAAAATAGTCATGGGGGTGTAAAGTACAGCAAAAGGAATATAGTCAATAATATTGTAATAACTATGTATGGTGCAGGTGGGTAGTAGACTTATCAAGGTGGTCACTTTGTAAATTATATAAATATCTAATCACTATGCTGTACACCTGTAACATAATATTGCATGTTGACTGTAATTGAAAAATAAAGAAGAACAAGACTTGTTTTAAGTTTTTGGTAGTAACCTTTTTTCAAATGTTAGAGGTATCTTTTCCCCCCTTAGCTTATTGTAAATTTGGATGAGTATAACATTAAATGTGTCCTCAAAAAAATATTTTGAAAGAAAAACTTTAACAAAAATTGTTTTGAAAGAAAAACTTTTCCATCTCAAACGACCAAAAGAAAAAGTATGAGAATATCAATATAAAGAACTGAGAATTCATTCATCAAATATTTAGATCGGCTTCTTCTCTCTTTTCATCAAGCGTCAGTTTTCAATAAGAGTGAAAGTGCCTCTAGGGCCTGGCACATGCTGAAAAAACAGAAGGGACTAAATTAATAATGTATCATTGCTAGAAGGTTTTTTTGGGGAGAAAGATGTCTGTCGTGGAAGCTGTATTGCACAGCTGAGATCCCCTCTTCCAGGACGGAAGGATTTATCCCCCTGCTGCTGGGATTAGGGGTGGCTCACACTTTCCAGCTCCAATCCTTTCCAGGAGCTTCCCATGGCTGAAGAGAATCACCTTCCTCAAGTTTCTATCCTCATCCCTGGAGCACCTGCACCACAGACTGGCCTGCACCAGGCTGTAAGATCCCAGCACCCTTGCCCAGCTCAGGGCAGGTGTTGGCAGGGCTGGTTCCTCCTGAGGGCTGCGAGGGAAGGAGCTGTTCCATGCCTCTCTCCTTGGTTTGTAGATTCCCATCTTCTCCCTGTGTCTTTTCACATCAACTTCTCTCTACGTGTGTTTGCGTCTGTGTCCAAATGTGACACTAGTCACTAGGATTAAGGTACACCCTATTCCTGCATTACCTCATTTTAATTTAACAAATTACATTTGTAAGCTTCCTATTTCCAAATAATGTGATGTGCTGGGGTACTGGGTGTTAGGACTTCAATATATGAATTTTTTTTTGGGGGGGGAACACAATTTTATTGGTAACAAAGCATGATGTCAAGCTTTTCCTGATATCCTGGTCCCTCCTTTATAAGGTTTCTTTGCACCCCAGATATCCTCTCTCTTCTGACCTCTCTCTTCACATTATCTTCTGAACTTATCTAATCTAATAAAAGAGAAACATGCAAATTGACTGCACCTCTGCTATGCCCCAAGCCATGCCCATCAGCCAATCGGAGTGACTATATGCAAATTAACCCAACCAAGATGGCAGCCAGCAACCATGGAGCTGGAGCAAGCAGGAAGCTTGGTTTCCCCAGCAATGGAGGAAGCCAAGCTTCCTGCCTTCCCTGGCTGGCTGTGGCCTCCGCTCAAGGCAACAAAGTTTTTGTTTGTTTGTTTTTTTTTTGTTTTTTTTTGTTTTTTTGTCTGCAAGAGTGCCAGCTATCCTGAGGGAAACTTCGGAGGGAACCAGCTACCAAAGTTTTAATTATAGAAGATAAATAAATCCCAGATACCTGCTTCCAGCCAGCCTCCACTGGGAACTTGGGTGGCTGGGGGCCATGGCCAGCTGCAAACAGCCATCAGCCCCTCACCCAGGCTGGCCAGGCACCCCAGCGGGACCCCCACCCTGATCCTGGACACACTTCAGGGCAAACCAGCTGGCCCCCACCCATGCACCAGGCCTCTATACTATATAATAAAAGGGTAATATGCAAATTGACCCTAACAGCAGAACGACTGGGAATGACTGGTCACTATGACATATACTGACCACCAGGGGGCAGACGTTCAATGCAAGAGCTGCCCCCTGGTGGTCAGTGCGCTCCCACAGGGGGAGCTCTGCTCAGCCACAAGCCAGGCTGCCAGCTGCCAGTACAGCGATGGTGGTGGTGGGAGCCTCTCCTGCCTCCTCAGCAGCGCTAAGGATGTCCAAAGGCAGCTTAGGCCTGCTCCCTGCTGGCAAGTGGACATCCCCCGAGGGCTCCCAGGCTGCCAGAGGGATGTCTGACTGCCAGCTTAGGCCCAATCCCCCAGGGAGCGGGCCTAAGCCAGCAGGTGGTCATCCCCTGAGGAGTCCCAGACTGCAAGAGGGCACAGGCCGGGCTGAGGGACCCCCTTGAGTGCACAAATTTTTGTGCACTGGGCCTCTAGTCTGCATTATAAAAAGCCAGTGACTGTAACGCTGAAATGCCGTAATGACCAAACAACTGGTCACCAGGAGGTGCATTGATGGGTCTTGCGGAGTTATGGGTCTGGGTCTCATGTGATTTTTGTGTGCTGGGGCTCCAGTTGTATAATATTTGTGGACAGTTAAATTAGAATATATATATTCTTTTTTTTTCTTCCTTTCTTTTTTGGAGGTTTACATGGATATATCACAGTTTGTTATCCATCCACCAGTTGCTGGACCTTTGAGTTGATTCTAGTTTTCGGCTTATTATGAATAAAGCTTCTACAAACATTTGCCTACACATGTTTGTGTGGACTTATGTTTTCCCTTGAGAAAATTCCTAGGAATGTGATTGTTGTGTCATATGGTAAGTATATGTTCTACTTTGTGAAGGAATGGTATGCTGCTTTTTAAGACATTAATTCCACCCAATGAAGGAACATGAACCAATGCATACTATACTCCAAACTCTCACAAGCCAGGTAAATTTCTCACTTGGGGTAAGTGAGGGTTGGGGAGAGAGGATTGTAATATGACTTTATTGTAGTGACTCACAGCCCTGGATAATCATTAGAATCTCATAAGAAGCTTTTATAAAGTTTGATGCTAGTTCCCAACCTCCCTTTCAGAATTAATAAGTTTTGGTGAAACCTTCTATATTTGAAAGAGCCTCAGATGTTCCCAATTATAGCAAAGATTTAGGACTTCTCTAGTGGAAGTTCTCTCATGGAAAATGGTGCCTGTGAAATAGAGATGAGGCTTTTTTTTAATAACCAGGAGGCCATTTCCTTGATGAAAGTGAATCAGTAATATGATAAAATTGGTGCTAACTTTGATGGTATTATATGAAATGGTATGAAACCAATAACATTTTTGGGCTGTAAATATATTTAAAAAGTGTTATGTCTTGCATGAGTTTTTAAAAATGTATGTAAGAGAACTGTAATTCTAAACTACTTAGGACACTTTAAAATCCAATTTAAAATGTTTTTATGTTCTCATATAAAAACCTCAGCTCGACTGCACTTTTTCAATATCAAATATACAAGGAGACTTGCAAAGTTTTTTTTTGTTAACTCTGACAAAAATGTTGCCACTCCTGATCAGTTGAATATATTCCATAGGATAAAGATGATTCAGTTTTAAATGGCATAATTTCTTTGAGAAAATCTAAGCCAATTTTAGGTTTGATTTACAAAACAAACTACTGTTTAGTATATTTGATTTGATTAGAAAGAAATGCCTTTTAAAGCAGTTTTGTATATTATTGGATTGATTTGAGAAACTTCTTACCTGTATCATATTCTTTGGGCTTAGTTCTTTAGCTCAGAATGTCAACTTCACTCTAAAAAGTGATGAGTTGTCTGGATAAAGTGTTAATGATTCAAGAAAACATATCTGCTTTTCATAGATGCCTTTCTCATTGTATTTAGAAGTAAAATACAGACAGGCTACTTCAAGGTCCATAGCATGGGAAAGGGCTCCAGGGTGGTTAAAAGGATGCCTACTGGTTTTAAGGAGGGGCTCAGGCAAAAGCCAGACACCAGGGGAATGCAGTGGGGCCCACAAAGGCCCCTGGGCTCCAAAGGCTCCTGGTCATGCTTGAGGATGAGCCTTTTGAAGAAATACTCACCCAGCCCAGCCTGGGGCCGGCCAGCCTGCGGAGGTGAGTCAGGTGGTTGCCCATCTCCTTGATGAGTTTCACCTGCTCACCCAGGATATTGTTCCCCAGGAAGCCACAGAGCCGAGGGTCTGTGGGGGTAGAACCAAAAGGGCCTAGTTCAGGTTCCTCTCCAAGGCCCTGGTGGCTTCAATGCTGACCTGAGTGTCACCCCACTCATCCTGGGAAGGCTTCAGTACGTCCTGGAGAGAATGCAGCCACTGCGCTGGTTTTGCGTCTTTAGGAGATGCTCGGCGCCCTCGCGTTTCTTCTCCGCCAACCCATGCCCTGCAGAGTCACATCGTAGAGGTGGAAACCGAAGCCCAGAGAGAGGTAGGTGCTGGAGGCCCGCAGATGCAGGGGGGCCAGGCGGGTGATGGCAGTCTCTATCTCAGTGGAATAATTCTGACGAATTTGGGAGCTCACGGTTGTTCACCAATAGGAGTTAAGGTAAAAAAGCATTAACAAAAATGTTGGCTGGTCTCATAAGCTGAGGAGGGCTGAGGTGGTTCCAAAAGTGATGACTAGAAAAGAGGTTGGAGGGTGGTCGGAGGCTGGAAGAAGGGTCATCCCTGGGTCTGTTCCTTCCAAACACTGTTGAAGAGACAGGTGGGGGGGACCACTCCTCTGTTCTTACTAATTTTTACAAGCTCAATTTAATGTAGGCGGTAACCCTTTGCTTGTTTAATTATTGTAAATATTATTTAGTCCATTGTATTTCTTTCCAGTTTAGTTTTTGTTGTTGTTTAGCACAAGTTTTGGATTACAAAAATACATTGTTATTGATTTCAGGGAGGAAGGGAGAGGAAAAGAGAGATAAAAACATCTATGATAAGAGAGAATCATTGATTGGTTGCCTCCTGCATGCCCCCCACTGGGGATCAGGCACGCAACCTGGGCATGTGCCCTTGACTGGAATCAAACCCTGGACCCTTTAGTCTATAGGCCAAAGCTCTATCCACTGAGCCAAACCAGCTAGGGCAGTTTTGGATTTTTAATGATAAAATTATTGATCATTTTATTTGTAGTTTCTTCAAAACTTAGGAAGTTATTATTCCTTGCTGAGAACTTAATGGTAGTTAGTGGGAGGGGAGTAAGGCAATCAGGGCAGATAGAGCTAAGGTTATACAACAGTTGTATTGTTAAATGGTGTGTGTGCGTGAAAAACATTTTCCCACAAAGGCATTATGTTATCCTTCCTGAGAAGTATTGATATCTTCAGTATGGCTGGTACCTATGAGACCCAACTGTGTAGTAAGAATGTCGTAGGGAGTGTGGCGCTTTATGGGAAATTCAGCTTCAGGTAGGTAGCTAAGTAGTTTATTCACATTCAGAGTAATTTGTCTTGTTTTGGTTATTTAAGATGAATTGGGTGTAAATAGAAATCTAACTAAAACATAGGTCCAGGAAAGAGTGAAATCTCACAATGGTGCAATTGTTGCTAAATAATTTCCTACTTGCCCCCAAATTGACCAATTTCAGAAGGTTTGGGGAGGCCTCATCTTACAATATGCTATAAGAAAGAAGAAGGGGTTAGGAAATCATATTGCCTCATTGCTACATGCCTGGAGTACTTAGAATAACTAAAGATTTTTGGGGACGTCCTCAATTCAAATATTCTATTTTGTTGTTCCGTGTTCACTCCGACACTTGTCAGATCACAGGCTCCAACTTCTCAAAAAGTACAGTCACCAGAGAAATTTGGGAATAGATTCCTAGCTGGTATTCTGAATTCCATTCTTCTCTTCAAATCCATTTTGCTTATCTTTTAAAAAATATATTTTTATTGATTTCAGAGAAGAAGGGAGAGGGAGATAGAGATAGAAACATCAATGATGAGAGAAAATCATTGACCGGCTGCCTCCTGCACGCCCCACACTGGGGATCGAGCCCGCAACCCAGGTATGTGCCCTGACCAGGATTTGAACGGTGACCTCCTGGTACATAGGTTGACACTCAACCACTGAGCCACATCAGCCAGGCAGGATTCATATCTTTTCTATATAGAATGGCCTTTAACTATATAAAGCTATGCTGTCCTAATTAAATCTTCTCATCTGATGTATTTTCGACTCCCAAAGGATATTCCCACAAATCAATTACAATCCTTTCTACTTTAGTTGCATGGAAGCCTGCTAAGGAATGTTCAGTTTTTTGGAATGCCTTCAGCATGAGGGTGGGCCGGAAGTGATTGTGTAACTATTGCAAAAGTCTGTGGTTTGAATCTTTTCAAAAGTCTTATCTCGGCAGCCCAGACGCAGGACTCTGCCAATAGTCACAGCTTTTCCATTTCCCATTGTGTAGTCTGCAGATAGCCCTGATGAGGACTGAGGGTTATACGGAGGGCGTCATGGTTCGTTTTACGTGTAACAGGATACCGAATGGGACTTTTCATGGTCTTTTGAAATTTCATCTGAAGCCCCAAAGCTGAGAATAAAAGTTTTAAGTGTCTCCAGATTTCTGAATAAGTTACTAGCACTAGACATACCCATGCAGAAACTGTGAAAAGACAGCAAAACTGCCACAGTGATTATCAACCTCCATCACATAACTCCAGCTGATGCAGGAGAAGGGGATTCATGAGTCTTTGGGGGCCCTCAAGAAAACTGGGTCTCCAATGGTGCCCTGGGAGTGTGATAGAGCAGTGGTTCTCAACCTTCCTAATGCCGCGACCCTTTAATACAGTTCCTTATGTTGTGGTGACCCCCCAACCATAAAATTATTTTCATTGCTACTTCATAAGTGTAATTTTGCTACTGTTATGAATCATAATGTAAATATCTGATATGCAGGATGTATTTTCATTGTTACAAGTTGAACATAATTAAAGCATAATGATTAATCACAAAAACAATATGTAATTATATATGTGTTTTCTGATGGTCTTAGGCGACCCCTGTGAAAGAATCGTTTGACCTCCAGGTTGAGAACCGCTGCGATAGAGTAAGGTGAAAGAATTCATGGAGACACGGATATGTGTTTTCTGGAATTTAGGAACAGAAATGAATGGAAACTGGTGCTTGCTTCCTACCTGATGAGTCTGGAATGTGAGAGGCTGGTCAGAATCACCTGTGAATCCTAAATGAAGGAAGAGGGCAGCAGTGAGAGCTGTTTGCACAACCAGAATTTGTAATGGTGGGGATATGTGTCTTCCAGGAGTTATAATGGAAGATAGCTGGCTTTGGACCAGGGGCCTTGCTTATGGGGTGAAGGCACCCCAGCAGTAATCTGCTATATGGTATATGTCTGGGCAGGAGCTGAAAGGTTTGCAGGAAACTTCTGGGAGAAGAGGGAGGATGATTGACTTAGGAGGGGGGTGCTCTTTAGCAGGTGGTCCCCATAGTGAACCTCTGAAAAGCTCAGAAATGCATTCCTTTGGAGAGCCAGCATTTGGCTCCTTCTACATCAAGGCCATGGTCTACTGTATTATAATGGCACCTAACGTAAAAGACAAATTTGCTCCTCTTCCTCCAATCGCCATGCCCCTGGAGAAACTGAGGCAGCAGGGTGAGGGGGAAGAGGATGAATTGCAGGGAAAAAGGACAGATAGTACTTCCTTTCTCTGCTGTAGGGCTGTAGTCACATGCCATAGGTTAGGGTGGAACTAGGTGATGGGGGACTCTGAATTGGGTGATTTAAGTTTTAAATAGGACTTTTTAGTGAGTTTTAATTCTTGAAAGTATCTTAAAAATCTGTGAGATATGCCTGAGACATTACCCAGAAGTGATGAAGGGTGATTTGACAGAGCATGTTGGGATGGAGTAATTGGAGAAAAATAAAACTGTCTTCTGTTTGTATACCACTGAGTTTAGCTCATTAGATAAACTGATTAAATAAACAGTAATTTTAGATAAATTCTAGGGAGGCCAAACCCTAGGGATAGATGGGCAACAGAACATTGGTATTATGGACTCTTTGCTTTTCTGAAGGTTTTGATATTGCTGTTTAATTTTGTAAAAGGTTTTATTTTGAAATAAGGTTACAGCTACAGAAAAGTTGCAAAAATAGCACAGGGTTCTTTTATATCCTTTCTCCCACTTCCCCTAATGTTAACATCTTGTATAACCACAGTAGAATGATCAAAACCATAAAATTAACATTGAAACAACACTATTAACTGATCTATAGACCTTATTCTAGGGTGGAAATCTTAACAAAGTATGTTTTCAATACAAGGTTGAATTGGCAAGATTCCAATTGAACATGGTGACTGGCTAGAGGCTTCTGGTATATCTTCTAAAAAATAAGGCAATATATTTGCAAAAGTTAAAATAAATGCTCAGTGTATTGGTAGAATCTAGGAGACCTTCCATTTAATGAAGAGCCAATGGAAATGGATTGAGAAACACAACGTGCTTGAAATAGAGCAAGGATTTTTGTTTAAGAATAATTTTCATATGCTTTTATCAGTCTTCTACTGTCCGTACCATGGTCTGAAATGCAGGGTGTGTTTTGCCCTTACCTGCACAGTGCTGGTAGTGCTGGAGGGGAGGGCTGGAGTACGTTTCTCCTCCCTGTTCCCATGGGTACCTCTCTTTCCTCACAATCTTAGAGCCTGTTCCTTCCAGAGATGAATGGCAGGAAGCACAAAGGGATTGGTGATGGTACATTTCATTTTGTACAAGTTCAAGCTAGAACACTTTGCTTTTGTCAGCGAGTAAGAGAACCAGCAATGGAGATAGAGCCATACTAGATGAACGTCTGCTCGATTCTGGGAATCCGGTCAAGAAACAGTCAACAACAACTTCCCCTTCAGTGGCGGATTTCAGAGTCGAATTATCCTACCACCTAAGTGATGAAAAAGAGAAAAGCAGTTGCTGTCATCTAGGAAGTAGCCCTTCGTGTTGTTATAACTGGCCTGGAACTCACAACTAAGTATTGATGTGGTTGGACATAACAAATTTCATGGAACATCATCCAACGTCAGACAAGGCCACTCCATGACCACAATGCTTCAAAGCCCAAAGAAGAGCCCTCAGTAATCATGTCTGAACACAGACAATACATGAACAGTGCCCAAGTCATAAAGCACCAAACAGCCTCTGCTAGTTCAAATGAGGAATGGCTGCTTTCTTGCCACTTTCACCTATAGCCTTGCTATAGTCTGCCCTCCCTAGAAACTATAACCTTGCCTTCTCTAGAAATAAGACTTACCGAGATATGCAACTATAAAATTGTCCCTGCTCTCTGTCGATGCTCAGTCTACCATACCACCCAACCAAAGCCCAAATATTACAATAAGTCCTTTTTAACAGGCTCTTACTGAGATGCCCCTTCCTCTCTCATGGCATGTAGTCTCTCTCACTGCAACTCATAATAAATCCAACTTGTTGGACGTGTTACTGATGGTCTTTGGCTTGAAGGCATTGATGGTGGGCAGGGAGTGGGGCAATAAATATTTGGCAAATACTAATTAAAGATTAATCCCCCCCCCCCAAGATAAGCAAGCAATAAAATGAAACAAAACATGAGTTCTAGGGGGGAAAATACTGCTGAAAAACAAAAAAGTACACCACCCCTAGTTATATGTTTCCATAACTTTCATTTTTGTACTGTTCACCACAGAATTCCAAGGACACTGTTCTTTAGCAGGAGAATTAAAATCCTAATGGGAAGGATTAAGGAGCCAAACTGATACTGTGGAAAACAGAAGGAGTAACATTGACAAGAAACTTTAGAGGCGTTCCTAGAATGCAGAGAAAGATAAGGAGAAAGCACATCGTAGACATAAAGTGTTTCAACCCAAGAAGTATTTGTGTTTGCCAAGAAACTAGAGCGATTGTAATAGAAACAGTGCTGGGTGCTGTAGATTGGCTTGCTCAAAATGCATTCCTCTAGCAGTATGCAAAGGCTGGGAAGCCAAAACCAGTCTCCCAGCATTGCCTGCTGCTTCGGATCTGATTTAGGTTCTGCCAAGAGGATGCACTCAAGTAGACGGATTTAGAACTGAGTCACCCTGGGGAGTGGGAAGTTGTGGTGCATCCAGTTTGCTGGTGCTGATTATGGCAGAGACAACTCCAGAGGTAGTTTTCCAATGTAGCAGTCAGCTTCCTGGTGGGGGCAGGGGCTGCAGACTTCTGGAGCCATCAGGTGTAACAGTGGCTCCCAATTCTATGCGCCCTGACTGGGATGGAGCAGCAGCCCCACTGGCAGCCCAGTTCTCAGATGTGCCTTTGGGATCCGTCAAGAACAGTGCTGTCCTGCCTGGCTGACATGGTTCAGTGGTTGAGCGTCGACCTATGGGCCAAGAGGTCGTGGTTTGATTCCCAGTCAGGGCATGTGCCTGGGGTTGCAGGCTCGATCCCCAGTATGGGGCAAACAGGAGGCAGCTGGTCAATGGTTCTCTCTCATCATTGATGTTTCTCTCTCTCCCTTCCTTTCTGAAATCAATAAAAATATATTTAAAAAGAAAAAGAGACTCCTAAATCTAACTGTAAAAAAAAGAACAGTGCTGTCCTATAGAAATGTAATGTGACACACATACTAGTATGTGATTTAAAAATTTCTAGTAATTGCAATGGAAGAAGTACAAAGAAATAGGTGACATTAATTTTAATAATATAGTTTATTTAAGCCAACTAAAATATCATTTTCATTTGAGGTCAATATAGAACACTTTGTGTGTGTGTGTGTGTGTGTGTGTGTGTGTGTGTGTGTGTATGAAAGCATATCTCAATTGAAACTAGCCACATTTTAAGTCCTCAGTAGTCTCATGTGTCTCCTGTATTGGAGAAAACAGGTCTAAAGTCTATTTTTCCAGTTCTCCTGGTGATTTAGTAAATTATTTAATACCTTCTAATAAATCTTTCTCTGCTTAAACTTGTAGATTGTGTTTTCTGCAATTGAATACTGGCTGATATACAGAAGCAATGACCAGATGAGAATAAACATGAAAAGGATTCATATTTACCAGCAAAATTCATGCAGAGAAAATCATACCCAGACACACTCGGACAATTTTTTGAATTGCAAAGATAGAGAACTCGGAGGCATCCAGATAACCGCCTCCATCCCCTTTCAACTCATTAAAGAACGATATACAGGTTGGCCTCAGCCTTGTCATCTGCAAAGATAAATGGCAGAAGAAAATGGAATGATGGCTATGTATCTGGGGGATAAAAGGTATAGCTTGAGAGTTTTATACTGGGTCAAGTAGTTTTTCAGGTGTAAATACAGTAGAATGACATTTAGATACACAAGGGCTGGTGAAATACTATGCACAGAGCCTTCTTGAAAGAGTTATTTGCTGATATATAATTTTTTCTTTTTTTAAAAAAGATTTTAAATAGATTTTTAGAGAGAGCGGAAGGCAGAGGGGGAGAGAGAGAAACACCGATGTGATAGTGAAACATCAATAGACTGCCTTTTGCACACCCCCTACTGGGGATTGAGCCCAACCAGATTAACTGGCAACCTTTCAGAGCATGGGAAAATGCCCAACCCACTGAGCCACATTGGCCAAGGCATGTGTTTTTTCATATCAACCTGTTCCTATGTTGTTTCTGCCTCTTTTTGTTTCATATTTTTACTTTTTAAGCTGGCTATTTACCTTTTTATCTCTTTAAGGATAATAGACTATGTTTATTTTTTTAAAAAAATTAAAAGGTTTTTTTTTAAATTTTAGTGTAATAGTAATAGTGATTGTGATAGTGGTTGTCTTTCTTAACAATAGTTTTCTTCTCGTGTTTTGGATTTTAGTTTTCAGGTCTTCTTGAATGGAAGATTTTATTTCTTTATTATTCTATTTTCTCCCCTCCTGTCAGTCTCCCCATTTCTAGCATTTCTCCCCATTCCTGGTTCATGGAGTTCCTAGGTCTTGTATTGGCTGCTTGGTGCTCCCGCTCCACAGTGATATTGGGGTATCGCACATACAGCCACTGAGCCCTTAGATGACTTGTGTGGAACCCAAGGGGAGAGGCTGAGGCATCCCTCCTAAGTGTGCAGCATCACTGAAGCCGTGGTTGCAGGCAGCAATCAGTAGCAGACGTTCTCAACCTCCTTTCTTGATCTGGGGAGCCTCACCTTAGCCCGGTGTCTCCAGCCAGGAGCCCAGCCTCCTGGAGGGTATTCCTGTTCCTGTCGTTAGAGGCCACAGTAGCCAGTATGCTCTGCAGTGGCACTATTATTTGTTTACGGTCGGAGTTTGTTTTAATTCGTTGTCGAATTTATTCTCACTGGTTGGTGTCTGCCATGTTAGTTATCAATAGTATCAACTCCTGTTGCCACACAGATGCTGAGTTCCTGGCAACCTCAGATTGCCTCTGACCCAGAGCCCAGTAGGCCTGGAGTTTCTATCCCGCTTACTGCTTGGCATTTTTGTTCCAGTTCTGGGCATATGTTCACTTTGGTTTTGAGCATGGCTATGACCCCGCCACCCCCCCGCCCCCGCACCGCCCGTCCCCCCTCCCCCCCACCCCGTATTTTACCTTTTATGCAAAAGAGCAGAGGAGAGGACCTCAAAATAAATACTTGCTTTGTCATTTTGACAAGAAGTTTCTTAAAGGTGTCATCCAGATGATCAAGACATACATTAAAATGAAACTTAGAGTATGAAAGAGTTGGTGGAGAGTGCTGAAATTAAATAAAGTCTAACTGACTAGTTGTAGATACTTAAAAAACTGAATGTTAACATTCTTCTTTTTTTAAAAATATTTTTTTATTGATATTTTATTCCCATAGAGAGGAAGGGAGTGGGAGAGAGAGATAGAAACACCAATAATGAGAGAGAATCTTTGATCCATTGCCTCCTTCATGTCCCCCACTGGGGATTAAGCCCGCAACCTGGGCATGTGCCCTGACCAGGAAATGAACTATGACCTCCTGGTTCCTGGTTGATGCTAAACCACTGAGCCACATCAGCCGGGCTAAGTATTAACATTCTTTAAAGTGAATATATATTATTAAAATATATTTACTAACAATGTAGTATTATTATAATGTGATACAATAAACACTAGAACATGGAGGCAGATGAAGGGAAATCAATGCTATATAGTTAATACACCCACATTAAACAAACCTCTCATACACTTTTAGAAATGGGAGAAAAAGAAGAAGAAACAATTTAAAAAATTTCTGGTTTAAAGTGAAAATTAAAAATCACAATTACAGCCGAAACCGGTTTGGCTCAATGGATAGAGCATCGGCCTGCGGACTGAAGGGTCCCGGGTTTGATTCCGGTCAAGGGCATGTACCTGGGTTGCGGGCATATCCCCAGTGGGAGATGTGCAGGAGGCAGCTGATCAATGTTTCTCTCTCATCGATGTTTCTGGCTCTCTATCTCTCTCCCTTCCTCTCTGTAAAAAATCAATAAAATATATTTAAAAAAAAATCACAATTACAGATTATGTAGAACATACAGATAATGAAAACACCCTAAGGGATGAGACCAAAGTTGTATTTAGAAGCATATTGGTATTCTCAAGGGAATTCATTATTCAACAAGCAAGGATTCAACCTAACAACTGAACTAACTGAAGGAAAGCAGTATTAAATAAAATTTAACAGCAGTCTTTGATGGAAACATTATAGAATCGACAGACTAACTTAAGAGCTGATTCACTGAAAACTAATATCTTTGTTAGAATCCATACATGCATATATCAAACTATCATGATATATTTTAAATGTCTTATAATTTTATTTATCAAATATCCTATATAATAAAAGCCTAATATGCAAGTCAACTGAATGGCAGAACGCCCAGGACAACTGGTTGCTATGACATGCACTGACCACCAGGGGGCAGATGCTCAACCCAGGAGCTGCCCCCTGGTGGTCAGTGCGCTTCCACAGAGGGAGCACTGCTCAGCCAGAAGCTGGGCTCATGGCTGGTGAGTGCAGCGGTGGTGGCGGGAGCCTCTCCTGCCTCCACTGCAGGCAGGCAGTAAGGAGTGAGGGGTCCCAGACTATGAGAGCCCTGGACTGTGAGAGGGTGCAGGCTGGGCTGAGGGACCTGCCAAAAGTGCATGAATTTCGTGCACTGGGACCTCTAGTACCTCAATAAAGCTGAAAAAATATTGCTCCATTTAAAAAAAACTGATAGGGGAATACGTGAAGAAACATTGGCAAAAATGTTGGTTACTGTTGAAGCTGGGTAATAGTTATGTGGAGGTTCATCACACCATTCTCTCTCCCTTTTTTGTGTGCTTTAAAACATTAATAATTAAAACATTAATAATACATTTTTCCCACTGAAAAATTTATAAGAGAATGTTATGTCTGGCTCTATGCAAATACATTTGGAAATCTCCCTAATGAAGTGGATGGTTTTCTGAGAAAACACATTACTAAAACTGACGTAAGAAGTGTAAAATGTGAGTAGAACAACAACTCTGGAAAAAATTATAAGAGAATTACCTCCAAAAGAGACTAGGATATGATTCGTATGTTTTGTAAAATGTGGAGATAACGATACTATCAAAAGTATTTTATAAAATTATCACAATCTTTCCACTAGGACTGGATGTACGAACAACAAGAATATCAAAGTAGAGGGCAGTTTTATAAGAGTGCAAATATATAAGGGGAATGTCTAAGTGAATTAAAGAAATCAAACTCAGTACTCAGTCTCCACTTAACCAAGTCATTGGATTAAGAAAGAGCCCTCATTTCCTGTGTAAAAGGCACTGTCCGATGACCACGGAAAGATGAATGCTCATGACCAGTTTGCTCTGTGTGTTCTTGCAGTTTTCTTTTGACAATAACAGGTTTCCAAACCAGTTTCTAAACCAGTTATGTAGTCTAATTAAATATTCATGTACACTGATAAAATATGAGTAATGAAAAGAACTAGTCCTTTGCAAGTTAAATGGACAGTGTTGGAAGAACTCAGTACAAGTGAGTCACTAAACAAAGAAGATGAGACAACTACAGAATTCAGGGATTAAAGTCACGAAAGGTCTAGAAAAGTTCTGCAAGCATATTACTTTATGAACAACTTACAATTCTCTTCTTTAAAGAAACTAAATGGAAAATGGCAATGCATTATGGATTTGATTTAGGTAAAAAAGACGGTACAGAATTCTATGAGTAAACTGATACTCTAAAAGAAGAGGCAACACTATGTCGTAGGTAAGGAAACTTTAGCTAGTTAAGACAACATTAGTTGTTGTAATAGACAAACTCCCAAACCTCAATGGCTAATATGTTAAACAAAAATTAAATCTTACTCAAACCAGTTTAATAATAAAGGACAATTATTGGCACATGTACGGAAGATATGAAAAATGTTTAACAACCTGTGTAGCATGGGTATTAACCAGTTAGAATAGACACCTGAAAATATGAATGGATGCAAGCCATGTACAACCAGGATGGCTATTCCAGTGTGTACAAATGGGCTCCTGTCATTGAAAATCCTGAAGCAGGCTTCCTTCAGGAGGCTTGATCGGGTGGCTCAACAATATTCCAGAGAGAGAGAGAGAGAGAGAGAGAGAGAGAGAGAGAGAGAGAGAGAGAGAAAGAGAAACATCCACGTGAGAGAAAAATGGATTGCTGCCTTCCGTATGTGCCCCGACTGGTGATCGAACCCACAACCTTTTAGTGTATGGAATGATACTCCAACCAACTCAGCCACCTGGCCAGAGCAAGATACCAGGGAAATTTAACAAAATATGTAGTGTTGACCAGAAACACTTGGACTGTCACACTGGAGTTAAAAAATGCATAATATTCTACTTTTCCCACTGGAGACTCTATACCCACGTTGCTATAGGCAACCTAGGTGAAGACTTGGAGAGCAGAAAAGCTGTCACTCCCTGATCACGATGTCAGTGGCAACCTTTAAAATACACCTCTGTGCCGCCACCCTGCTATGAGGACTAAACACCTGCAACCAGAACCTGCAATATCAGTGTGTATAGTGAGGCCATCTGGTGGCTACTTAGAAAAGTTTCTGATTTCTGACACCTAGCATTGTCCATCTCTCCCTACACTGCACCCCTCACGTTGAAGCATGGCCCTGAAAATGAAGCTGCTATACAGTGGTGAGGACCTTTGGTATTTCCTGAAATAAACCTTCTGGAATGAGTCCAAGCTTCAACTGCCAAATCCGAATTCCATCGTATGTGGGCTGGTTAGTGTTGTAGAAGGAGTTCACGCTGTGCGAGCATTAGATCGCTGCACTGTGGTATCAGCAGCCTGTGCTTGTCTAGCTCTGTGGCCAGTGTGCACGCACCCGTCCTGCCAGTCACCTGTTCACAGGTAGGCTCGGCTATTAATCACCTCACCGAAGTGGAAAGTTGTAAAACACAGATTCTGCTGGAAACATAATAAGGAGGTGCTGTAACAGCAGCAGGGCCAGATCGGAAGGTCATTAAAAAGAGAAAAACATCTTTCTGGACTCTTCCTCACTCAGTCATCTGTGGATTATTTACATAGTCAGTTCCCAGAACATATTAACCCTTGTGTGGGTGAAAGAAAAATATTATTAAAATGTAAAGAACAAGGTAAATCGTATTTTTCTAAGGCTCTCTCTTTCCCCAGGCAAAGCCCTAGACAGAGATGACAATCTACTAGGTTTATGGCTTACCTTGTGAAAAGCAAATTTATCTTTGCTTAGCAATGATTTGCAAATACCTGGGACATCTCTTTGACCATTTTATCTCTCTGTGCTGTGAACTCACACCTTCTACTTGACTCTTCATTCCCATTAGCTTTATATGAATGGAATCTTTTTTCAACCATTCTTAAGCATGCAAGGTAGAATTTTCCTTTCCAATTCTCAAGTTTTCTTATTTTCTGTTTCTATTTTCTTCTCCTCTAAATCAAAATGTAAAATTTCTTTATAGACTAGAGAAATAAAAAACCCCCCCAAAACAAAAAGCGTATTTTGAACAAAAAGTGTTTTCCCTCCTTTCAGTCCCTTAAGCTTTCTTGGACTATCTTTTGGGGATGGAATACCACATACTGGCTTGAATAACTGTGAGTTATGAAACAGATGCAGATCTGTTCTTTGGCTACTTTGAGCTTGTGCAGGGAGATCAAAGGAACCCAAAGAAAAAACAAAGACCAAAGAGAATTACAATGCTCAGGAATCTGCCTGCAAAACATGATGCAAACTTTGGAATGCAGCACTGCAATATTAACCGCCTGTGCTTGTCTGTCAATTTCCAGTTTCTAAAGCGCTTTTATGCCCATTAGCTCAGAACCACCTTAAAGAGAAGGTCAGGACAAGCATTTTTTTGTGTTTTTGTTTCAAAGAAGAGCACAGACTTTGAAAGACAGTGGGTAACACGTGGCAACCCACCGTACGCGAATGATAACTGGTATCTGAAGCTGGGTCAGTGGACCCCAAATCTTAGCTTCTTTCTGCTTTACCACAAATTCCACTGGCTTCGGTTAACCCTGGAAAGGGTCACACATCTTCAGCTAGTAGGACTCAAGGCTTTTTTTAAAAAAGTATATATTTTTTATTGATTTCAGAGAGGAAGAGAGAGGAAGAGAGAGATAGAAACATCAATGATGAGAGAGAAACATCAATCGGCTGCCTCCTGCATACTCCATACTGGGGATGGTGCCTGCAACCCAGACATATGCCTCCTGGTTCATAGGTCACTGCTCAACCACTGAGCCGTGCAGACGCAGGCCGGGTGGATTCAAGGCTTGTGATCTTGCATTCCTGGGTCCCCTCCAGCCCCACACCCTCCATCTGCATACTGCAAATGCTTTTCCATGGAAGAACTCCAGATGGGGAAATATTTTGGAACTAGTCGTAGTAAATACCAAATCCTATTTGTAATTTCTGCTTAGGCTGTGATGTTTAAAGGTTTGACAATTTGACACAAAGGGTGATAATTGTGAGTCTAGTTGTCATCTCTTTTTGGGGCAAAGGGGAAGGGATGGAAAGTTAAAGGGAGTTAGAATTATCCAAGTGCCAGCTGAGCCCAGCTGCAGGGCCTAAGAGGAGAGCTCTGAATCGGATTTCAGTGGTTCCACCTCAAATGGGATTTTCTCATGGGTCTGGCAAGAGCCATGCTGGATTTATAGTGAAATTAAGCCGTGGACTCTGGGGAACAGCACAGGCGATTACAAATGACAGACGCTTGTCTCAATAGCCACATCTGGCCAAGAGGCCCAATCCAGGGCCTCTGTAATGCAAGGAATGGGGATATACTGGCATCCGGGTTTGAGCCCCTGGGGAAAGTTGTTTTAGAGCAGAGAGGCCACCAGGAGGTTTGCTCTATTTCTTTTTCTCTTTTTTATTGAATTTATTGGGGTGACATGGTTAATAAAATTACATAGGTTTCAGAGGTACAGTTTATAATACATCATCTGTATATTATATTGTGTGTTCACTACCCCAAGTCAAGTTTCCTTTTATCACCATTTCTCCCCTCTTACCCTCTCCTACCTCCCTACACCCCTCCTGCCCCCTGATAATCACCACACTGTTGTCTGCCTATGAGACTTTTTTTTTTTACTAGCCTGTGATCTTGAATCAGGCATACAGCTTTTCTAAGCTTATAGGAGAATAATTAGAGGGTAATCTACAGTAGTGTAATAAACCCTGTCTCTCACGGTTTTTTCTTTTTGGTATGTGTGTGTGTGTGTGTGTGTGTGTGTGTGTGTGTGTGTGTGTGTGTGAAAGGCATTTTGTAAATTATAAAGTGTTCTAGAAATGCAGTTTGTTATTATTTTCATTATTTATAGGCCTAAGTTTCCTGCAGGAAAAGGGAATAGAGACGCATAAGAAATAAGTGGGAGTACTGAAGGGAAGAAAAAGGAGCAGCGATAACACACTTAAAATCAATTTTTGAGTGTTTATAGGCACCTAGAACCATGCTAAGAGCTATAAAAATAGTGTTACTGAGGTATAATTGTTTATCCAAGGCTGTTGCATGAACTGGCTGGCACAAAGCTGATAGAGAATGGGGTAGAGCTGAGAGAGCGGGAGGAGCAAGAAGTTAACATCCACGCAGTGCCTATTCCATGCAAGTCACTGGTGGAAATGCCATTATCTCCTCAAGCCTTCACACGAAGTGTGCACTGACCTGACATTAGAGAGGAGGAAACCGAGACTCAGGGACACTGAGTAATTTGTTCAAGGCCATGTGGCTAGAAAGTGACAGAGCTGTGCCTCCAGAGCACACCCTCAGATGCAGACAGTTGAGCCAGTAAATAAAGTATCAACCAGGTGATGCACAGGATGTGTCATCAAAAAGGTAGCCCTGACAGCCGGGGTGACCAAGGCATCCCCATTTGCCCATGACTTCCTCCATGTTAGCAATGAAAGTCCCGGGTGCCAGTCCTTCCGTCTGGGGCCTCCTCAGTTCCATGCAAACTGGGACCATTGGTCATCCCACTAGCCAGGAGCTAGGTTCTAGCTTACTTGCTACCAATTGGGTCATGCTGTTCCCTTGGTAAATATAAGCAATTTCATGAGTATCCATATTAGATGAGGACTTTTCATGAATGTGGTGTAATAAACCAAAACCAAGACCACTCTGTAATTATGCCTGAGCCGAGATAGACACCATGAAAACCCCCAAAGTGACTTAACCCCCCCACTCTTCTGGCTAATAGGAGCGCTGCTTCTTCCATGACACCTTTAGCCCTGCCTCTTTCTTCCTGCCTATCAGATAAAAATTAAGATAATTAGTAAATTTCCCTACTTTCTGACAGCTCCAATTCACTTCCTTGAGCTCTCTCCCAAATCAACTAGTGCAGGCCCAACTCCTTGAACAAGCCATTCCTGACACCCAGTTTCTGAGACACTTCATGGATCCTCATGGTGTGAGGCATCCTCATGGTGTGAGGCATCCCCATAGCACGAAGCAACCCCACCGCTATTTGATCTCAGGTGTGTACCCGGACAGTCATTGACCAGAGGACATCGGTGAGACTTACACCCTTCACATGTGGTGCTGTAATTCTCTCTCTCTGGGCCATCTCTGAAGCTAGACCAGATGCTTCTTCAAAGCAGAATTGCTTACTAAAAATGATAAGTAGCATTTATTGAGGACTTCCGCTTGCCAGGCACCATGTGAGGCTCTCCCCGTGGACTGACTCATTTCAAGCTTACCTGTACTGTCTGAAGCAGGTGCTGTAATTCTCACTTTACAGGTGCCAAAGAGGAGGCTGAATGAAACTGTGGAGATTGCCCAAGTTCATACGTGACAGAGCCAGGATTCAGAACCAATGAGTTTGTCTCTAGAGCCCTGCTGGCACCTACAGAACCTTCGGTATTTGGGGGAATAAATCAATAACCAACTTGGGTTCAAATGGGTCTGAGGAGGTCTTGGAATAACGAGAATACTAAGGTCTCCTGCCCCAAGCTACACACTGTTTTGAACACTTTATATGTATTAACTTACTTGATCCTTGCTACAACTCCATCCAATTAATACCATTATTACCTCGATTTTACAGATAAGGAAACAGAGGCTGAAAAAAGTATATAAAACATTTATATAGAGCCCAGCTGGCATGGCTCAGTGTTTGAGTGTCGACTTATGAACCAGGAGGTCATGGTTCAATACCTGGTCAGGGCACATGGCTGGGTTGCAGGCTCAATTGTTTCTATCTCCCTCTCCCTTGCTCTCTGTAATCAGTTAAACATATATATGTAATAAAAGCTTAATTTTTTTAAAAAGGGGGAGCCTACTGTGCAAACATTTTACTTTTCTTATTTTCAAACCTCACCTGAGGGCATACTTAGAGAGAGGAAGGGAAAGAGAATTATTTTTGCCTAGCTACTTTCTTATAATGAAGAGACGCCGTGCCCTGTGGATATTTTTCAATAGCGTTTTGCTAGGAGGGCTGGCAGTAAGGCTGCCTGCAGTCCAGCCATCCTCCTCTGCCAGGACCTGGGAAGATAAAGCAGGTGAGAGAAGATGTTCCAAACTCTCAGTCAAAACTGGCAAGACTGGGAATCTGGATGGCTTTAAAAGGTTTTTGTGGAGAGAATGAGAGATGGGATGGATAAGTCAGACAGAAAAAGTTGCTAAATAGACCAGTGAACTAGAGAGAGAGATATTATGAAACTGAAAAAAAAAAAATAGAGGGGAAAATTAGAGATTAAAGGAAGAAAGAATATGCCATAGCCGGTTTGGCTCAATGGATAGAGTGTTGACCTATGGACTGAGGGTCCCAGGTTCGATTCCAGTCAAGGGCACATGCCAGGTTGCAGGCTTGATCCCCAGTGGGGGGCATGCAGGAGGCAGTCATTCAATGATTCTCTGTCATCATTGATGTTTCTATCTCTCTCACCCTCTCCCTTCCTCGCTGAAATCAATAAAACTATATTTAGAAAAGAGAAAAAAAAAGAAGAAGAAAGAATATGGCCTGGAAAGCATGGTTCAGTGGTTGAGTGTCGACCTATGACCAGGAGGTCATGGTTCGGTTCCAGGTTGGGGCACATGCTTGGGTTGAGGGCTCAATCCTTGGTGTGGGGCGTGCAAGAGGCAGGCGATGGGTGTTTCTCTCTCATCATTGGTATTTCTGTCTCTCTCTCCCTTGTCCTTCCTCTCTCTGAAATCAATAAAAAATAAAAATAAAAAACCCTAAAAAGTAATAGAAGAACAAATAAAACACTAGCACTAACAAATTGCCAGAGAGGCCTGGTACATTAAAAAATGGGAAGAGAAATAGAAAAGGAATAATCAGACAAGGAGAAGTCAGTAAACAAGATAGACAGTAACACAAGGAAATAATATTCCCATCTTATATAGGCTTTTAACCAAGAAGTATAAAGTTTTACTGCATTAAGGTTAAAGTACACCCACTTCTGGGAGGTGGTATGGACAGGGTGAGCTAGTTGTTGTTTGGACACGACTCACAAAGTAATTACAAGGTCTAACAATGCTGTTCCCAAGACTGAATCATTAATCACCATTTCCAATGATGTTGAAACCGTAATGAGAAAACCCATACCAATGTTTTCCAGATCAATTTCAAGCTGTTATAAGAGGTACGGGGAGAAATCGATGGCATATTATTTTCCTGATTCTGAGTCGACATTTCAAACAGCACAGCGTGAAAATATAAAGACAGTGCCCTTTTAAAGGTCAATAGTGATTTCCATTACAATCCTTGATTTATCATTCAGCTAGGAAGATTTATTCCAGGCTGGGATGTAACATACAAGTTTGCTCTACAAGGGGAAAAACAAAGCCACTCCCGTTACTTTCTGTCCTTTAAGCTAAAAAGGCAGGCACGTGAAAAGGCCAAATTTTCAAACATTTTTATTTGAGTTTTTCTCTCAGTTTTTGCCAAGCAAAAAGATGATCTTTAACCCCTCCACAGAAGCTCTCTCTGCTCCTGGGAGCCGGAGAGATCTGGCAAAAATACTTTTTAAAGCTTCTTCTATTGGAAAGTATTGAAGAAGTTTCTTAAAGAAGTATTCTTGAACAGTGTTCAGGATCTTTTCCTTGCTCTCCACCTGCCTTCCTCTATCTGGCCAGAGAGTACGGCTTCTGGAGAATCCTCAAGGCCCTTTAGTCATCCAGGAAAAGAATGATCTCAAAACAAGTTCTTATCTTCACTGGCAGCTCAGTGGCTGGGAGTGGTTGGGGCAAACCAGAGCAAACTGGCTGGGAGGCTGCAGAGTAAGCCACGTGGCCAAAACTGGATGGACCAAACGGGGATAGGAAGTATTATTTTGTAGTTTTTTTTTTTTTTCCTTATTGTGTGACTGGCCAGTAGTAGTATTGTAGGTCCCCAAACTGATGGAAAATGACTCAACAAATTAGGTTGCCTGGGCCTCTGGTTATTTGGTTGACTTGAGAGGGATGCTATCTGCTATATCTTCTAATCACTAACTTTGATCTGGTGGGCTTCACACATGTGGCCAAATTCAGAATCTCTGTGGAATAAATCCAAAAATAGGTGTATTTGAAGTCAAGGTTGGTTGTGGGAGAGGGAATACTTCTCCATTCCTGTGGTTTTCCCCCAAAGGAGAGGCTGGGCACCCTTAGTTTATTGGCCTCTCTGTTTCCTCCCTCACTCTCCCTTTGGGAGGTAGAGAGGTGCCTCTCAGCAGTGGGTATGGGGCCCAAACCCTGTGTCCCTTGCTCTTGGGGAGGAATGGTCCACAGGGAACCTGTGTTCTCCTCTGCTATTCTCTGCCATAGTTTTTCGTTTTTGTTTTCTCTTTTCCCTGTGAGTACCTCCATCTGGGAGAAAGCCGCCCCTGAGTTCCCGCCATGATGCCAGAAAAATATGTGCCTCACAGCCTCCCCCTGGTGCTGGAGCTCAGAGGAAGTAGGACCTTGTAAGTTCAGTGTGTGGTGCCAGACTTTTAAGGGGAACAGCTGGGTCTCCAGCAGCCTCTGTGTCACTGAGCTCCATCCGCACTGGTTTTTATGGACCGTAGTTACGGGGACTTCTTTTCCCAGCTCTGGGAGCCTGGGCTGGCGGTCTGGTGTGGGGCTGGGACCCCTTGCTCCTCCAGGCTGCCTCTGCAGAGACGATCTCCCTCCCGATTAAAAAAGTGGCACACGTGGGTGCTGGTCCAGCCCGTTGCACGCGTCTGCACCTCCTACCAGACTCAGTGTGCTCTTCTTTACTTCTCTAGTTGTAGGACTTCCATTCAACCAGCTTTCCAGCGGTTCTGGGTGATGGTTGTTCTGTATTTCAGTTGTAATTTTGATGTGGTTGGGGGAGGCGGTGAGTACAGGCCTTTCCCTATGCCACCATCTTGGTTCTCTCCATATACCATAATTTTTTAAAATATATTTTTATTGATTTGAGAGAGGAAGGGAGAGGGTGAGAGAGATAGAAACATCAATGATCAGAGAGAATCATTGATCGGCTGCCTCCTGCACACTCCACACTGGGGATCGAGCCTGCAACCTGGGCATGTGCACTTGGCCAGAATCAAACCTGGGACCTTTTAGTCTGCAGGCTGACACTCTATCCAGTGAGCCAAACCAACCAGGGCTATACCATAATTTTTTAAGAGAAGCTCCCACAACCCCAAGCAAAGACTGCCCAGAAATTAGGGGTTAACTTTATATGATTCTGAGGTCATTTCCCAAGTTCTTTGATGTTAGCTTATAATAAAAGTAAAATTTTGATTCTCTAACTGCCAGCTCTTTTTTTTCAATTCTCAAACTGGTTCAGAAAGAGGAAAAGAGTGCTATTTATTGGGCCCCCTTGAGGCCCCAACAAGGCTGACATTCTTACTTGACTTAACCATTGTGGAAGTTTAATACAAGGAGCTGATGGAACGCAGAAGTTCTATAAGATGGTTTGTTCACATGCCGGGCTTCACTCACTTCCAGAACACATGTTTCTGAACATCTACTATATGTCAGGAGCTGTGCCTCAGTAGTGAGCAAGACAGACAAAATCCCTGCCACCAAGAACTTCTAGTGGGACAAAAAAAAAAAAAATAACAACAACAAGAGGGAATTGTTATAGATTGTGATTATTCCTAGGATGAGAAAAAATAAAGGGCAAGAAAGAATAAGAGAGAATTTAGATAGACGGATTTTGTTGGTAGAACATTAATGGTAGAACAAGTTGGTGAACAATGGTGAAGGCGCGTTCACCTTGAATGTTCTACCATGAATTAAAGTTGCTCATGAAACTTGAATGGAGACAGATTTAGTAAAGTTGATATCTGGTATTACAATTTTTGATCTCCCCATAATTTACTGGCCTTATTACATACCATCATGCATTCATTTATTTGGTCAATGTATGTTTTATGCTAGGAAGGCAGAACCAGACATTCTTGCTGTCCCAAGGAGTAAACTGCCTACTTGAGAGAGCCAGTGACATAAACAAATAATTATACGATGGTGAGATAAGCTGTGGGAAGATCATGAAAACAGAGTAGGGAGTGATGTGGAAATTGGGGAATTTAAAGCTGAGTGGGTAGAGCATCTGCAGAGACACCAAAGCAATGAAAAGCCTGCTCATATTTTCACTTCAGCAGGAGTGAAGTGAGCTAAGGAGCGAGTGGGGTGAATGTACCAAGATTCTGGAAAAGTCAGAGCATTTTCAGCATACCTCAGGTCCCCAGGGCCTCACCTTTTGCTCTGAAACTGTCCTTAAATTTTGGCTTAATTATCCTTCTCATTTTAGGTATGTACATATGTATGTATTTTATAAATTCATATGATTCCTTTTTTATTTTTAAGAGATAATGAGCAATAAAAATGGTATTTGGACACTTATCTAACTTTTATTATATCCATTTTCAAGGCAGACAAACCGGACCTCAGGCAGTTGAAAGGATTTGGCCAAGTCATTCATTGGTTTGTAAGGAGCAGAACCAGGTTAGAATGACCATGAGCATAAAATGGATTCTATTAGTATTGATTTAGAGTTTATGGGAAGTCAGGGTTAAGATAGCTTTAAAAAGTATCCATCCCACAAAGTACACTTGCCTGTTTTGTGGAAAATTTCTGCTTAATCTCCAGAAAAGTCTACAAAATCCCACAAGAATTTAATGGTACATGTGGATTTATCCATGCCCCCTAATGAAATTATAATTTTTTTTTTGGAAGAAGGGGAAGCTATCCACTTAATTCTCAGCTGAAACCTGACAGACAAACTTTAAGAGTGAAAGGGAGTGAGATTTAAAAACAAGGAAGAAAGACAGTTTAATTATTATTTGGTTTTTGGTCTGAGTGCAATTAAGCTCTTGTCAGATACAGTAGAAGAAATTTTCTAAATATCAAAAGCAGCGTTTAGTGAGTTGGCCTTGGTATCTATCTAAGAGGATAATTAGAGTAAAGGAGGGGTTTAAAAGTGACCTGTGCACTATCTCCACTAATTATTTTTAATAAGGAGTGATTCGCGATGCAGTGGGCTATTTTTTTCCCTTCCCTTTGCGTGTCCAAAGCAAAAGCAATGCTTTATGTGTGCTGAGGCGTCTCAAAGCCAGGCTGAACCTTCCTGAGCAGGTCTGCTGGTTTGATGTGAGTTCAAAGGAAACCTCCAATCCCAAAGACTTTTACACTTCTTTCTGCAAAGTAAATTAGATGCAAAAAGCCGATATAGACCTCTCCATGCCTCTGCTTGTGAGCGATATAACCAAGTTGTTTCTCTCCAAAGTGTTCTTTGGAAATGCATGTCTTTTTTTTTATGTATTACACATATGATTAATTTATTATACAATCTATCAGCATAAACACAGTAGCCATATAAGAATGCATGTCTTTTTTTTAAAAAATCCTCACCCAAGGATATTTTCCATTGGTTTTTAGAGAAAGTGGAAGAGAGAGGGAAAGACAGAGAGAAATATCAATGTGAGAGAAACACATCGATTGGTTGCCTCCTGCATGTGCCCTGACCAGGGCCTGGGTGGGGAAGGGCCTGCAACTGAGGTACGTGCCCTTGACCGGAATCTAATCTGGGACGACACTTCTGTCCGCAGGCAGACGCTCTATCCACTGAGCCAAACTGGCTAGGGCTGTAAATGCATGTCTTTTACTGTGCATAGCATATGTTTATATGGTATTCAAAATGTGATCCAGTCTTAGAAAGATGGACCAAGAGTATGGGGGCTGCTGTTAACGGTGGCTCTGCTCATCTTTCCTGTGGCTGGCCCGGGGCGGGGCATGGTGGGATGATGAATGCATGAATGCTATGTAATGATTTATTCTCCACACTGAAGTTTTCTGCAGCACACATGTAAGCATGCCACCCCCTCTCCGCTGAGTGAATAAAGAAAACATCCTTCATTTGACCTCTGTTTCCAGAGCTTCAGTTTTACCTATAAGTGATTTGAACCAGGTGGCCTATGACATCCCCTCTGAGAGTCTATGTTTTCATGATTAAGGGGAAAGGGAAATAATAGGCTGAATAATAAATGACAAGTACAACTGACATTTGTATAGTTCACCAAGTTTGCAAGTCACTTTTATATAAGTTTTTATTAAATTTTAGCAATTCTGTGAGTAGGGGTCATTATCTCAATTTACAGATAAGGAAACTGAGGTTCAGAAAGTCAAGTGAGGTTAGCTACTCAGGAGGTTAGCAAATGGCAGAATTGAGATTCATCTTTCCAACACCTCACTGGATGGCATTTAGGGTTCTCTGAAATGTATTCACATTTGCATTATTATGTCTCTGCTCACTCCCTTTCTTTTTGCCTGAAATGTTCTCGCCATCAAAATGTCTCCTTCCAGATTCTGTCAGTCACTTTTCGGTCCTCCTAGATCCGTGGTTGGCAAACTGCGGCTCGCGAGCCACATGTGGCTATTTGGCCCCTTGAGTGTGGCTCTTCCACAAAATACCACAAAATACCACATGTGGGCGCGCACGTACAGTGCGATTGAAACTTCGTGGCCCATGCGCAGAAGTCGGTATTTTGTGGAAGAGCCACACTCAAGTGGCCAAAGAGCCGCATGTGGTTCGCGAGCTGCAGTTTGCCGAGCTGCAGTTTGCTGACCACTGTCCTAGAGCATGTGCTACAAATGTGCCACATCACAGTATTTGTCCCCTTATGATTGTCTCCTTTTCCCCCTCCATTGGAAAGTCCTTTAAGACAGAAGGTAGTTTTTATTTCTCTTTATATTCCTAGTTCCTATCACATCATCTGACACATAGTAGGTTCTCAAAAAATTTCAACCAATAAATGAGTATAAGTGATGCACATTGACCATCATCCTGGCTTGGTAAAGAGATGGATTTGAAGCAGTATAAAAATATTGGAGATTCAATAGGTTTTACAGTGGTCCACATGAATCATTGTTTTATATCTATACTAGTAAAAGAATAATATGCTAACTAGACCAAATGACCTTCTGGACATCATTCCAGATGTCCTTCCAGACAAAGTGTGGTGGTGGAGGCCAAGGCAGAGGCAGTTAGGGGCTATCAGGCAGGCAGTGGAGCAGTTAGGGGCAATTAGGCCGGCAGGGGAGCAGTTAGGGGGCGATCAGGCAGGCAGGCATGCAGAGAGGTAGGGGGTGATCAGGCAGGCAGGCAGAGTGGTTAGGGGCAATCAGGCAGGTAGGCAGAGTGGTTAGGGGCGATCAGGCAGGCAGGCAGAGGCGGTTAGGGGCGATCAGGCAGGTGAACGGTTAGGAGCCAGTGATCCTGGATTTGCAAGAGGGATCCCGGATTGGAGAGGGTGCAGGCTGGGCTGAAGGACCCCCCCCCCCCCCAACCAGTGCACGAATTTCATTGCACTGGGCCTCTAGTATTTATATATCTTCTATCTTTGGAATTTGTATAATACTTATTGAAAATTACAACATACCTTAGAAAATTTTTCTGGTCAACATTTTCAACATTGCATTTGGAAACAAAATTACATTTGAAGGGCTAAATTTGATGAATATCATTCAATTCCAGATATATCACAAAAAGAGACCAATACAAAGTGATTTTTTGTGAGTGATGTGTTCAATAGAGACCTTATTTCTGTAAGGCTTGTTTTTATTTCTTCCTTATCCTGGGCTTATGGGTCATTTATTTTATCCCCTAAAGGTTCAATCTGATGCTTGTTTTAGACTACTTTGATGGGATTGTAAATGTCATGGCTCTGCATAGGAGGAGTGATTCAAGGTTAATGAGAACCTAGTCCACACTGAGTGTAAATCTGGCCCTTTGGATTGACAGCCATGGTGACAGACACGGATGATTCCAGTGCACACAGTGGATGAGGTTTGACCTTTACCTTCGAAGGAAATGAGCGGACTCATTCTGATCCAGGTGGAGCTCTGCTGGGTTTAAAGTTTCAGAAAGATCAGTTTGAGAGCTAAAAGGGCCCTTGAGGGGGTTTCCCGTGAATATATGTATTTACATGTATATATGTACATATAGGCACTTGAATGTGTACATACATATGTGTATACATGTGTGCATGCATGCATGTGCGTGTGCATGCATGTGTGCATGTGTGTGTGTGTATGTGTGTGTAGCCATCCCTAGCCCCTTCTGTGCTTAATGTAGTGGCTTTGCAGAAACATACTTTTTTTTTTTTTAAAATTAAATTTTTATTGTTCAGATTATTACAGTTGTTCCTCTTTTTCCCCCCCATAGCTCCCCTCCACCCGGTTCCCACCCCACCCTTGGCCGTTAACCACCCCCCCCACACTGTCCTCATCCATAGGTGTATGATTTTTGTCCAGTCTCTTCCCACATCTCCCACACCACTTTCCCCCCCAGAATAGTCAATCCATTCCCTTTCTATGCCTCTGATTCTATTATATTCACCAGTTTATTTTGTTCATCAGATTATTTATTCACTTGATTTTTAGATTCACTTGTTGATAGATGTGTATTTGTTGTTCATAATTTGTATCTTTACCTTTTTCTTCTTCTTCCTCTTCTTAAAGGGTACCATTCAGCACTTCATATAATACTGGTTTGGTGGTGATGAACTCCTTTAGATTTTTCTTATCTGTGAAGCTCTTTATCTGACTTCAATTCTGAATGATAGCTTTTCTGGGTAAAGTAATCTTGGTTGTAGGTTCTTGCTATTCATCACTTTGAATATTTCTTGCCACTCCCTTCTGGCCTGCATAGTTTCTGTTGAGAAATCAGCTGATAGTCGAATGGGTACTCCCTTGTAGGTAACTGACTGTTTTTCTCTTGCTGCTTTTAAAATTCTCTTTGTCTTTTGCTCTTGGCATTTTAATTATGATGTGTCTTGGTGTGGTCCTCTTTGGATTCCTTTTGTTTGGGGTTCTCTGCGCTTCCTGGACTTGTAAGTCTATTTCTTTCACCAGGTAGGGGAAGTTTTCTGTCATTATTTCTTCAAATAGGTTTTCAATATCTTGCTCTCTCTCTTCTTCCGGCACCCCCATAATTCGGATGTTGGTTCGCTTGAAGTTGTCCCAGAGGCTCCTTACATTATCTTCATATTTTTGGATTCTTTTTTTCTTTTTGTTTTACTGGTTGATGTTTTTTGCTTCTTCGTATTTCAAATCTTTGACTTGATTCTTGGGATCCTCTAGTCTGCTGTTGGGTCTCTGTATAATATTCTTTATTTCAGTCAGTGTATGCTTAATTTCTAGTTGGTCCTTTTTCATAACCTCAAGGGTCTCACTAGATTTATTGAAGGTCTCACTAAATTTATCAGCGGTTTCTAGAAAATTCTTAAAAAACCTTATAACCGTGGTTTTGAACTCTATATCCTGTAGTTTGCTTTCCTCCATTTCTGTCATTTGTGACCTGTTTCTTTGTCTCCGCATTTTTAATGCTTCCCTGTGTTGATAGAGTGGCTTTCTGTGCTAGGTGTCCTATAGGGCCCAGTGGCTCAGCCTCCCCAATTACCTGAGGTGGACACTCTTGGCGCACCCCTTTGTGGGCTTTGTGCACAGTCTTGTAGTTAAGCCTTGATTGTTGTAGTTATCACTGGGAGGAATTGACCTCCAGGCCAATTGGCTGTGAGAATCAGCTGTGTCTACAGTGGGAGAACTTCTGTGCTGGAGACACCCTTATGGGGCAAGACTTGCTTCAGTGGGGCTTTGGTGCTCACTGAGTCTGCCCCCTGAGTGTGTCCCTTATGTATCTGAGGAGTTGTAATCTGGATGGTCCCACTCTGACCACTGGGTACACTAGCTCTTGGATCTCTAAGGAGGTGCCTGAGGCTATCCAGCAGGAGCTATGAAGAGATCTTCAGATTCCTCTTCTTTGTTTAGAGTTTGGAGGTGCCTAGATGAGGCCCAGCTGTGAAGCAATGCAAGCTGCTGTGGAGCCTTGGGCCTTCTTTTGGAAGTTCTGGGTCTCTCAGACCCAGCTGCTGTTTGTTAGGTAATTTTCAGATTGCAAAGTGCCAGGCCTTTCATATGCAAAAGCCTCTGCTCGCAGCTTGGGTGGGGCAGAGTCTCAGGGAACCAACAGGGTGGAGCAAACAGCTATGGCTGATCCTCAGTCCTGCCCTAAGAGGCCCCGGGTCTCAGTGTCCCACGGTAATTGCTGCAAGCACCTCTGAGAGAAAGCCGCCCTCGAGTTCTGCCTGATGCCAGACAGTCCAGTCTCTCCCCGTATGAGTCTGGGTCTCCAGAGACTTGCCCGGAACTGGAGTCAGGGCTGTCGGGAGCTTGAGACTCCCTCCCGATTGAAAAAGACAACCATGTCCTCAGTTGCCAGCCCTTTCCTCGTGTGCCTCCGTACCTCTGCACTTTACTTCCGCACCTCCTCTGAGTCTCAGTGTGCTTTTCTCTTTCCTTTTAGTTGTAGAATTTCCACTCAGACAGCCTTCCTGTGGTTCTGGATAATGTCCTTTTTGTCTTTTAGTTGTATTTTTGAAGTGGTTCTGCGAGGCAGCAATTTCCAGTGTTTACCTATGCTGCCATCTTGGTTTCTCCCGAAACATACCTGTTATGGAATGAATGTTTGTGTCGTCCTCCATCCCTAAATTCATAGGTTGAAGGCCTAACTCCAATGTGATGGTATGAAGAGGTGGGGCCTTTGGTAGGTAATTAGATTTAGATGAAGTCAAGAGGGTGGAGCCCTTATGGTGGGACTAGTGCCATTAGAAGAAGAGGAAGAGACTGGAACACTTTCTCTTTCTCTTTCTCATTGAAAAAAAGTGAGGATACAACGAGAAAGTGGACATCTGTAAACTAGGAAGCAGACTCTCACCAGATAGACACCGAATCAGAGGGCACCTTAATCTTGGACTTACCAGCTTCAAGAACCATGAGAAGTAAATGTCTGTTGCTTAACTCATCAGTCTATGACATGTTGCTTTAGCAGCTTGAGCTAAGACAATACTCAAGGAGTTTGTGAAGCTCATGGAAATGTGCAAATATAGGGTGCATCTGTATAACATTCACTATCTTCTCAGAAAAGTTCCCTGAATGGCTCATTTTTCCCTAAGTCTTCATTTTCTGTTGAGGACAAGGAAGGGGTTTTCTCTGGTTGGAGGGTCTCAGTGTACTCTTCAAGAGCCTCCTTATTGGAATCTATCTGCCACAGAAGCAGGGCCAGATTTATTGGTGTGCAATCTATGCTGTTGCACAGGTCCCTGTGCTCAGAAGGGCCCTGTACTTGGTTTAAAGTTCTGCTATTGCAATTTTGAAATTATTAACAATTTTTTAACAAGGGGCCCTGCATTTTTGTTTTGCACTGGTCCTTGCAAATTATATAGCTGTCTATTAAGGGGAAGGTTCTATGCTTGCAAGGGGAGGCCTGTAGTTTTGGAGGTTAAACTTCAAGTTAACAGAGATGTTTTTAGGTAGATCATTTGGCCATAGATCCAAGACTTACTCCCCTAGCAGCTTCATTGGCATGTTAAGGTGTTTGAGAGGCAGTGTTGCATGGTGGTTATGAGTGTGGCCCTGGCACCACTGCCAGGCACAAATCCTGGCTGCCATTTACCGGTGATGTGACCATGGGCAAGTGATTCAAACTCATGTCCCTCTATTTCCTATTCTGTAGTACCATTAAATGGCTTAACATGTCTAAGTACCCATGGTTCCTAGAACATAGTATCATTAATAATTGCTATTATATTTTGATCTTTAAGACTCCTGTACCTTTATTCTCACCTGACTGGAAGTCAGAAGGGGAAACCAGGGCATTATTTATTGCATTCTCTAAGACCCACATCTCAAAAAGGTTAAGAATCACAGATACATTTTTGAAGAAGGATCTGTCTCTGCCCTCATAGCCTGAAAACTGATCCTACAATGCAATTGTAGGGATAAGAGCTCTATAAGGGTTAAAAAAAATTTTTTCCAGGATTGGCTGGTGACAGATGCACCCCTCTCATTTATCATTGTCTTTGTAATATCCTCCAGTATTTTTTCCTTCCCTAGACAATGCACAAGCACATGTCTGAGAGGATGATGTATTTATAAGAAATTTGGTTTCCAACTCAATAAATCGGGTTCAGTGCAGTAATGGGGTAGAGCAGCGAGCCTAGGACTGGCTTAATAATTCTGTAGCATCATCTTGATTGTTCTCTGACTCCAAAGAATGTTGATTAGTTATTCTTTCATACTACTCCTGACCTCAAGAAACTTATGGGCCAGCGAGGCAACCAAAACGTAGATGGTCAGTGATTATGCAGGGTGTACAAGGGGATAGAGAGTGGGTCTTACTCAATTTGGGCTGCTATAAGAAATGACCACAGACTGGATAGCTAAAACAATTTATTTCTTTTAAGCAATTTTTACTTTTAAATTGCAGTTGATGTACAATGTTATATTAGTTTCAGGTTACAAATCAGTGATTAGACCTTTATATAACTTGCAAAGAGATCACCCTGATAAACTTAGTATCCACCTGGCACCTGACATAGTTATTATAAAATTATTGACTATATTCTCTATGCTATACTTTACATCTCCAGGACTATTTTGTAACTACCAATTTGTGCATTTTAATTCCTTTACCCTTTTTATCCATCTCCCAAACCTCAATCCCTCTGGCAACTGTCAAAATGTTTTCTGTATCTATGAGTCTGCTTCTGTTTTGTTTATTTTGTTCTTTAGATTCCACATAATAATGAAATCATATGGTATCTGTCTTTCTTTGATTTATTTTACTCAGCACAATACTCTGTATGTTCACCCATGTTGTCACAAATGGCAAGATTTTATTATTTTTTATAGCTGAGTAATATTCCATTGTATATATGTACTACTTCTTTATCCATTTGTCTATTGTTGGGCACTTAGGTTGCTCCCATATCTTGGCTCTTGTAAATAATACTCCAATGAACATATGGGTGCACATATCTTTTTGAATTAGTGTTTCGGGTTTCTTTGGATAAATACCCAAAAGTAAAATTGCTGGGTCCTTGTCTCTTGTTAAACCTTTGTTTTAAAGTCTATTTGTCTGGTATAAATATTGGTACCCCAGCTTTTTTCCCATTTTCATGTGAAATATCCTTTTCCATCTCTTTATTTTTAGTCTCTGTGTGTGTCTTAATCTGAAGTGAGTCTCTTGTAGACAGTATATGTAAGGGCCTTGTTTTGTTATTCATTCAGCCACCCTATGTATTTTGATTGGAGCATTTAACTCATTTGCATTAATAGGAATTATTGCTAGATATGTATTTACTAGAGGCCTGGTGCACAAATTCATGCACCAGTAGGGTCTCTTGGCCTGGCCTGTGGGATCGAGCCAGAACCGGCTCTCCGATATCCCCTGAGGGGTCCCAGATTATGAGAGGGCACAGGCCAGGCCGAGAGACCCCACCAGTGCACAATTGGGGCTGGAGAGGGACATGGGAGATTGGCCAACCAGGGAGGGCCTGTGGGAGGGCTCCAGGGCATGTCCGGCCTGTCTCACTCAGTCCCAATTGGCTGGACCCCAGCAGTAAGCTAACCATACTGGTCGCAGTGTCTGCCCCCCTGGTGGTCAGTGCATGTCATAATGACTGGTTGACTGTCTCTGGTGGTCAGTGCATGTCATAGCAAGTGGTTGAGCAGTCTTAGCATATCATTAGCATATTACACTTTGATTGGTTGAACAGGTGACTGGACAACTGGACACTTAGCATATTAGGCTTTTATTATATAGGATTGCCATTTTAGTATTCATATTTTAGATCTTTTTTTTCTTCTTAAAGAAGACCCTTTAACATTTCTTGTAATAACTGGTTTGGTGGTGATGAACTCCTTTAGCTTTTTTTTGTCTGAGGAGATTTTTTTATCTGTAGCTTGGATTTTAAATGATAGCTTTGCTGGGTACTCTTGGTTGTAGGTCTTTGCTTTTCATCACTTTGAATATTTTGTGCCAATCCCTGTGGTCTGCAAAGTTTCTGTTGAGAAATCAGCTGACAGTCTCATAGGAGCTCCCTAGTAGATAACTGTCTTTCTCTTACTGCCTTTAAGATTCTCTCTTTGTCTTTAACTTTTGGCATTTTAGTTATGATGTGTGTTGGTGTGGGCCTCTTTGGGTTCATCTTATTTGGGACTCTCTGCACTTCCTGGACTTGTATGTCTATTTTCTTTGCCTCATGAGGGAAGTCTTCTGACATTAATTTTTCAAATAGGTTTTAAAATTCTTGTTCTCTCTCTTCTCCCTCAGGCATCCCCATTATGTGAATATTGATACTCTTGATGTTGTTTGAGAGGCTCCTTAAACTATACTCATTTTTTTGGGATTTTTCTTCTTTTTTTACTGTTCTCATTGGGTTTTTTGTGCTACCTCAGTTTTGAAATTGCTGATTTGCTCCTCTGCTACATTTACTCCACTGTGAATCTTTCTAGTGCAGCGGTTCTCAACCTGTGGGTCACTACCCCTTTGGCAGTTGAACGACCCTTTCACAGGGGTCATGGTAAGACCATCCTGCATATCAGATATTTACATTACGATTCATAACAGTAGCAACATGACAGTTATGAAGTAGCAATGAAAATAGTTTTATGGTTGGGTCACAACATGAGGAACTGTATTTAAAGGGCCAGAAGGTTGAGAACCACTGTAATCTAGTGTATTCTTCATTTCTGACTGGTGCTTTTTAATGTTTTCTCTCTCCATTTTTATGTTTATAATCTCTTTGTTGATGGTCTTACTGAGTTGTTTTATTTTTCTTCTAAATTTGTAGAGCATCTTTATACCCAGTGTTTTGAACTCTGCATCTGGTAGATTGCTTGTCTCCAATTTTTTTTTTTACTTTTATTTTTTCTGGAGTTTTGTCTTGTTCTTTCATTTGGTACGTGTTTCTTTGTCTTCTCAATTTTGCTGCCTCCACTGTGTTTGTTTCTTTGTACTAGGTAGACCTGTTAAGTCTCCTGGTCCTACATAAGAGTGGCCTTATGTCGTCGGTGTCCTGTGGGCCCCACCGTGGTCACCTGAGCTCCAGGTGCTTCCCCCAGGTGTTCGGTGTGCACCCTCCTGTTGTAGATGAGCCTTGATTGCTGTTGGCATGTCAATGGGAGGGATTGACCCTCAGGCCGATTGACTGTGAGGACTGGCTGAGACTACAGCAAAAGAGCTGCTATGCAGGAGTTCATTTCAGTGGAGCTCTAGTGCCTGCTGAATCCCCCCGAGTGCGTCACTCTAGAGAGATGATTAGGTGGTATTCCAGTGTGGTCTGAAGCTATCCACTAGGTGTGCTGGCTCTGGGGCCTCCTGGGAGGTGCAGGCCAAGGTCAGCTGTTGCCCGTGCCCTGCCTGGGGCCACTCAGCACGAACTACAAAGTGATCTGCAGATGGTTGCCACTTTTGCTGGGCTTGGATGGTTGCCACTTTGCCCAGGAGAGAGGTCAAGCTGTGGACTGAGTCAACCTGTCACGAGTTGCTTAGCACTAGTTGCTTGGGGTTGCTTAGCGAGTGGTATGGGGCATGCTGCTACCAGATACTGCTTGTTTGGGCTTAAGGACCTTTGAGAGATTTTGGAAAGTCCATAGCTTGAGCCAAGTCAGACTATTCATATAGAAACCACTGGAAGTGGCTTGGGTGGGCCCGAAAGTTAGGTGGGGAGGGGTCTCAGGGAGTCAACAGGTGGGGCAAATGGTGTGAGCCAGGTTGTTGGAGATTCAGATGATGTCAGCCTGCACCTGCAGGAAGAGGGCTCAACCAAGGAACAATGGCCTCTGCAGCTCTTCTGCTTGGGAGAAAGCTATGCCTCCAGCCCTTGCCCTGAAGCCAGACAATTCAGTTCCTGTAAGTCCCTGGCACATCTTTTTTTTTTTTTTTTTTTTTTTTCTTTTAACTTATTTTTATTGATTTCAGAGAGGAAGGAAGAGGAGAGAGAGATAGAAACATCAATGATGAGAGAATCATTGATTGGCTGCCTCCTGCACGCCCCCCACTGGGAATAGAGCCTGCAACCCGGGCATGTGCCCTTGACCAGAATCAAACCTGGGACCCTTCAGTCTTCAGGCCAATGCTCTATCCCAGCCGTGGGCAAACTACAGCCCGCGGGCCGGATCCGGCCCGTTTGAAATGAATAAAACTAAAAAAAAAAAAAAAAAAAAAAAGACCGTACCTTTTTTTTTTTTTTAAATATATTTTATTGATTTTTTACAGAGAGGAAGGGAGAGAGATAGAGAGTTAGAAACATCGATGAGAGAGAAACATCAATCAGCTGCCTCCTGCACATCTCCTACTGGGGATATGCCCGCAACCCAGGTACATGCCCTTGACCGGAATCGAACCTGGGACCTTTCAGTCCGCAGGCCGACGCTCTATCCACTGAGCCAAACCGGTTTCGGCAAGACCGTACCCTTTTAGATAATGATGTTTACTTTGAATTTATATTAGTTCACACAAACACTCCATCCATGCTTTTGTTCCGGCCCTCCGGTCCAGTTTAAGAACCCATTGTGGCCCTCGAGTCAAAAAGTTTGCCTACCCCTGCTCTATCCACTGAGCCAAACCGGTTAGGCCCCTGGCTCGTCTTGAGTTGCTGCCCCAGTGCTAGAGCGCAGAGCATGAGTCTAAGTAAGTCCGTGCGTGGGCCCTTTAATAGGAACTCTCAGGACTCCAGCAGCCCTTTGTTGCATTTCGCCACAATCCCCACTGGTTTTCACAGCCTGAAGTTAGGGGGGCCCTCTCTTCACAGTAATAGAACCCTGGGCTGGGGGGCCTAGTGTGGTGCTGGAACTCCTTGCTCCTCAGAGGGGACCTCCCCAGCCGAGATATCCCTCCTGATTTTTAACTGGCACACGTGTGTGTGTGTGTGTGTGTGTGTGTGTGTGTGTGTGTGTGTGTGTGGCCAGCCTGGTCTGCGTCTCCCCCTCCTACCAGTCTAGTTGTGGCTTCTCTTTGATATCCTCAGTTACAGGACTTATGTTCAGCTGGACTTCAGGTGGTTCTCAATGATGGTTGTTCTGGAGGTTAGCAGTTATTTTATGTGGTTGTTGGAGGATGCAAGTACTGAGGAATACTTATGTTTTATGATTTGGCGAAAACTTACTGAAGTTAGTTCTTTGTGGATTCAGCACAAAGAACAGATAGATTTAATTATGTTTTAAATAGTTTGGGGACCCATAAAGGTAGACTCCTGTGTATAGTGTACCTATAATTATCTTTACCAGAAGCTTCCAATTTATTTCTGACAGTTCTGGAGGCTGGAAACCTGAGACATGGTCAGGTTCAGGTGAGGACCCTCTTCTGGTTTCTAGATAACCCTCTTCTTACTGTGTTCTCATAGCTTGCTATGTCCTAGCTAGTTCTCTGGTCTCTAAGGGCACTAACCTCATTCACGAAGGCTCTAGCCTCCTGACCTAATCACCTACCAAATCTCCACCTCCACATGTTATGCATTGGGATTAAGGTTTCAATATAGGAAACATGTAGTTCATGGCAGAGGGGCCACGTAAGGAGCTACCTGGAAGAGCTTCACAGAGGCGTTTAGTTGTGATTTCTCTTCAAATAAGAGTAGAGGTTTCATGGTAGACAGAGGTGTGTGTGTGTGTGTGTGTGATAAATCTAAGAGATGTAAGATAAATGTAAAAGTATTAATATGCAGATATAACCTGCTCTCATGGTGGCAATTGCTTCAATTTTGGACTCGTTGGTGCTGTAAATGAAAATCTTTATTTAAATACTCCTCCCAATAAAGATTCCTCTGCTCCTTCTTTTTCCCTGGAACGGCTTTATGTTTCTTTAAAAATCATCTCATTTGTGATTCGTAGCTGAGTTAACAAAATTTCTCTCCAGGAGGAGGCCTGAGTTTGTGTCTCTGTGCTGCTACAGATTTTTGGTGTGACTCTGGGTAAGTCCTCCACATCTGTAAAAGGGTGCCATGTCTCATATTAATCCCAGATGAAATATTTGCAAACTGTAAAGTCCTTATGTATGATTATTCCACATCATTCTACATATTTTTTCACATTATAGAGTGCGTTCCGAAGCTACCCAAATACAGAAAGAAACTAGACCAATCAAACAAAAATAAAGTCAAAGAAAAGTTGGGGATCTTTTTGAAGCCACTATAACAAAAATACCATAGGCTAGGTAGCTTTAACTACAGTCATTTGTTTCCAGTTCTGGAGGCTGGGAAGTCCAAGATTAAAGTGCCAATTGGTTACCTTTCTAGTGTGGACGAAAGGGGCCACATGCTGACCTGACAAGCTCATGGGGGCCTACATGGCAGTCTTGCAACCTCAGAGAACTAAAGTAACCATAAATGGTGGTCTGAAATTAAACCTTAAAAGCAGTTATGGTGGGCAGTTACGTCCCAGCCAGTATCTTCACTGACAAGGTCAACCTTTACTTAACTGAGCCTATCTGTCTTTTTGCATCTATGATAACATACCCTGAAATGTCTGGGTAATTTGTAGCTTCCCTTTTTTCTGGAGCCTCTGGGGCACAACCAAATGTGCTGGGTGCCGGGACAGATATCACAAATTCCTTCATTATCATGTTAATTGTTCCTGTAGCCACCTAAGTATGTGTCCATCATTTTACTTTTTATCCAATCCCAGGGGTTCCTGCTTTGCTTTATCGACCTCCTTAATCTATCACCAATGAATTTCATGTAACCCACCTACATCCCTCCTTTGATTGCAATGTATAAATACAAATGTAACCTGCCATTCTCCAGAGCATTATCTCAATTCGTTGAGGTTCTGCTTCCCGGCATATGTCGACAGTTTGGCTCAAATAAACTCACAAAAATTCTTTACAGGTTTCAATGGTTTTTTTTTTTTTTTTTAAAATTTTTTTATTTTTTTATTTTTTTATTGCTTAAAGTATTACAAAGGGTATTACATATGTATCCATTTTATCCCCCCGCCCTAGACAGTCCCCTAGCCTCCCCTATCACCCAGTGTCTTATGTCCATTGGTTATGCTTATATGCATGCATACAAGTCCTTTAGTTGATCTCTTACCCCACTACCTCCTGCCCCCCAACCCTCCCCGGCCTTCCCGCTGCAGTTTGACAATCTGTTTGAGGCAGCTCTGCCTCTGTATCTATTATTGTTCAAAAGTTTATAATGGTCTCTATTGTCCATGAATGAGTGAGATCATGTGGTATTTTTCCTTTATTGACTGGCTTATTCCACTTAGCATAATGCTCTCCAGTTCCATCCATGACGTTGCAAATGGTAAGAGTTCCTTCCTTTTTACAGCAGCATAGTATTCCATCGTGTAGATGTACCACCGTTTTCTAATCCATTCATCTACTGATGGGCACTTAGGCTGTTTCCAGATCTTAGCTATGGTGAATTGTGCTGCTATGAACATAGGGGTGCATATATCCTTTCTGATTGGTGTTTCTGGTTTCTTGGGATATATTCCTAGAAGTGGGATCACAGGGTCAAATGGGAGTTCCATTTTCAGTTTTTTAAGGAAACTCCATACTGTCTTCCATAGTGGCTGCACCAGTCTGCATTCCCACCAGCAGTGCACAAGTGTTCCTTTTTCTCCACAACCTCTCCAGCACTTGTCGTTTGTTGATTTGTTGATGATAGCCATTCTGACAGGTGTGAGATGGTACCTCATTGCTGTTTTGATTTGCATCTCTCGGATGATTAGTGACTTTGAGCATGTTTTCATATGTCTCTTGGCTTTCTGAATGTCCTCTTTTGAAATGTGTCTATTTAGGTCCTTTGCCCATTTTTTGATTGGATTGTTTATCTTCCTTTTGTTAAGTTGTATGAGTTCCCTATAAATTTTGGAGATTAGGCCCTTATCAGATATGTCATTGGCAAATATGTTTTCCCACACAGTGGGTTTTCTCGTTGTTTTGTTGATGGTTTCTTTTGCTGTGCAGAAGCTTTTTATTTTGATGTAGTCCCATTTGTTCATTTTTTCTTTAGTTTCAAGTGCCCTAGGAGCTGTATCAGTGAAGAAATTGCTTCGGCATATGTCTGAAATTTTCTTGCCTTTGGATTCTTCTAGAATTTTTATGGTATCCTGTCGTACATTTAAGTCCTTTATCCATTTTGAGTTTATTTTTGTATATGGTGTAAGTTGGTGGTCTAGTTTCATTTTCTTGCATATATCTGTCCAATTTTCCCAACACCATTTATTGAAGAGACTATCTTGGCTCCATTGTATGTTCTTGCCTCCTTTGTCAAATAGTTTTTTTACGTTAACACTAGTGAGAACCTTCTTTCTAGTTTGCAGATGAATGCCTTCTTGCTGTGTGCTCACTGGGATGGGGGATGTTCTCATTTTTCTTCTCCACCCTCATGACCTAATTACCTCTCAAAGGCCCTATCTTCAAATATCATCACATTAGGGAATAGTGTTTTATCATATGAATTTTTTGTGGGGGGACACAAACATTCAGTCCATAGCATGAGGACTTGTAGAGATTGTAATTGTCATACCCCTAGGGCCCCAAAGCCTCAGGATAATATCAGAAACTCTATTCAGGAGACCACAGGCCTGTATCAAAACAGTCAGAAGAAATGGTTTCTATTGAAATTTGCACCAATGCTACAGTACAGATGCCGCCTCCCGCCCTCCCTTTCTCTCTCCCTCCCTCCCTCCTGACTCCTTCCCTTCCTTCATTCTCTTGTTCTCTCCTGCCCTCTCTTATCTATTATGTGATAACTATGATGCTAGGCACATGGGATCAAAAGTCTCCTATGAAAGTTCACAGTCCAAAGCAGACAGAGGCTCTTAAACCCATCTATACTGACAATGCAGGACTAGAATGGGAGTAGGGTGTTCGAGGTGTAGTTGGACATCAAGGACATCCTATGACTGATGGCGGCTGTTAGGAGACTGTTACTTCTATTCTGGCCTGTTTATGAAGGCTTGAGTTTTATTTGTATATGAAAATTTACTTCCGTAGGTATTTACTGAATATTCGTAGAGTGTCAGAAACCGCATTTTTACTGTCTTCCTGGTAGACCACATCTGATCACCACCTGGGCTAGGCACACACGATAGCCTGACTTTTTGAGATCTTTTCTAATTAAATTATACTTTTTCTTGATGTGAGTTGCAGGGAAGTTGTTCACCTTTGGTCTAAAATACACTGTGCTTTTGTGGGTTCAGGAGTAGGTCATCAAACCCTGGTCATTGTTCCAATATCACCCTGCCCCATTTCATGCTCATTCAATTCACTTTACTTCACTCCAACTCAATTTCATTCAATTCAATTAAATTTGGTTCAAAACATTTATAGGCTCTGGGCGTCGTCTTTGTGCTTCCTGGTCTTGACAATTTCCCTGGTGGCCACTGGGTGGCAGTGTGTCCCATGAAATGTTCATTTCCGTGTGGTTCCTCCCCCAATTCTAAGGCTCACAGATTGTTGCTCCTCACTTGGGTTTGTTTAATGCACACTTCCAAATTGAACCGACAGCTTGTATTATAGCTGTGCGTGTGCAGTATATGTGCTTAATTATACTGTGGAATTAAATTCAAAAGGGTGAGAAAGTGGTTACATGTGTACATTTCCAAAGGCTGTTCTAGTTCGCAGCTTTTTCCTGGGGCTCAGGCAGGGATGATGAAACTGCAGAGGAAGCCTCACACTCAACGGCAGGTGGCATCTACTTGGAACAAAGACAACTGTGCACATTTTGCTTCCTGGAGCCCAGACAGTACGGCTCTGAGGTCCCTGCCCTGCCCACCTGCTGCCCCAGGTTCAGATGCCCAGCCTCTGTGCTCTTTCTCTGCTCCCAGCTGATCTGCCTTATGAGAGGGGCCTTCATGGGTCCAGCACCCTGCCCCACATCTCCTCCTCATCTCACAGCATCATCTACTTATTCCTATCCTCCACAGAGCTCTGCAAACTTTTCTTTACTATGTGGAATATCAGAGACTTTAGAATGACATTTAATGTCCAGAGATGTCTCTAATGGTGCAATTCCAGGCACTGAAAGGTCAATGGAAACAATCACCAGAATGGAAAGGCCTCAAGGTTATCTTTGTAGCATCCCCAGCAAGTATGTGGTCCATTGATGTTGAATACCTCCAGTGATGGGGATCTCACTGCTTCATAAGCAGATCCTTTCCTTCCTGTAACTTTTAATCTTTAAAAAAGTTTTCATTGTCTTTGAGCTGAAATCTGGCCTGCTATAGCTTTCAACTAGTGGTCCTCATTCTTTCCTTTAGGACCATATAGGTAAAACTTGTGGATCTTGTTAAATTGCACATTTTAATCTGGTAGATTTGAGTTAGGGCCAGAGATTCTGCATCTCTAACAAGCTCCCAGGTGATGCTGCCCCTGCTGGTTCAAGGACCACACTGTGAGCAGTAACAAGGACTAGAGGAAAAGCAGTGTTTTGTTTTTTGCCTAGTTTTTCTCTCTTTATAGTTTTGTTTTACTTTCTATGAGATTTTTTTTTGGCTTGATTATCTATGTTCCTTGTTAAATCTTTTTTTTTTTTTTAACTTGCTTTCTTCTTTCAGTAACTAACAACTCTTTCTTGTTTTTTAATTAAATTCCCTTTATAGCATCCTGTTTTATGTATAAAACTAGAGGCCCGGTGCACGAAATTCGTGCATGGGAGGGGGTGTCCCTTAGCCCTACATGCACCCTCTCCAATCTGGGATCCCTTGGGGGATGTCTGGGACCACTTGCCTGCCTGCCTGCCTGATTGCTCTTAACTGCTTCTGCCTGCCAGCCTGATTGCCCACAACTGCCCTCCCCTGCTGCGACCCACCTCCTCCTCCAGGCCTCCGCTCTGCATGTGGCCATCTTGTGACGATGTTAGGGTGTGATGTGTGAGGGCGTGACAACCACCTAGGCTATTATTAGTACAGATATCGCTCTGAGGATATATTTTTTGAGCCTTTCTTCTCTTTCCCATATATTTTGTTGTCTCTAGGTTCCTTTTGTTTTGTTTTTAGTTTGCTTTACTGTCTCTTATGGTGCAATCTTGGCTCATATGTATGATGGCTCCTTATCTGTCCACATTAAAGAGGCAGGTACTGAAAGCTGTTTGAAGGTCTGAGTGCACGGGCTGGGCTTATCGATGGAGGGGGTGAGGCACTTTATGGAGGATGACTGGAGCACAGGATAACCTTTGGATGAGATATCCTCAAAGTCAAAAGCCTTTATTCTAGGACTATTTTCAATTTGGTCTTGATAGGACCTACTAGTAGGTCTCTGTAACATCAGGTTTCTATAATGTTAAGTTATTCATATTTCTTAAGATATCAAACTTCCTTAGGCCTCAGATGGAATTGGGCTAGGTGACCTCAAAGGACTCCTTCCATTCTATGGTTTTATAATATGATTCTGGGTAGAGATTAGTTAAGAGATGAAGGCATATTAGAGGGAATCAACTATGCTAAAATATAAAAATCCTTTGAAGCTGTCAGGAGATGGCTCCTAAAAATCTAATAAAAATTTGACTCACTGGAGACATGATTCAGTGGGAGATAATTAGAAATAAACTTGGGAGGGAGAACTCAAGGAGGGATAATATTTAGTGGCAATGCCTTAATTAATTTTGCCTATGCCCTTGGGATGTTGATGTCACTAAGTTTTGCAGATTACCTCTTGGAGCTGAATTGCACACATAAGCTGGACGTTGCTGATTGAACAAGGCATTATAGATCCAGAGAGAAGGATGACGTATTTATTAGATTTTAATTTATAATAACCCATCTAAGACCTTGGGTCTTAGGCTGACAGATCCCTATACAAAGGTCAACATCTTGGAGGATTTCTAAAAGTATATTCTTTTTTTGGAGAGTATTATGCTGAGCAAAATAAACCAGTCAGAGAAAGATAAGTATCATATGATTCACTCATATGTGGAATCTAATGAACCAAATAAACTGATGATCAAAAATAGACCCAGAGTCATAGAAGCATGAACAGACTGTTGACCCTCAGAGGGAAGGCAGGGGAGGGTGGGTGGGAAGAAATCAACTAATGAACTTATATGCATATGTGCATAATCCATGGACACAGACAATGAGGTGGTGAGGGCCTGGGAGTGTGGAGGATGGGAGTGGGCTGGAAGAGGGTTATGGAGGAAAAAGGAGGACCTATGTCATACTTTCAACAATAAAGATTTTTTTTTAAAAGATTATTTTTAATTGATTTTTTTTAGAGAGAGAGGAAATGAGAGGGAGAGAGAAATATCAACCAGCTCCCTCCTGCACACCCACTAGGAGGGATCAAGTCCACAAACTGGGCTTATACTCTGACAGGAAATCGAGACATCCTTTCTGTGCACAAGATGACACCCAACCAATGGAGCCACACCAGCCATAGCTAAAAGTATATTCTTGTTTACTCCTAAACACGAAGCTGTGTTCTTCCCCCTGGGGCTGCATGAGGTTTAGGGACTCTGAGAGGTGGTAGGAAAAACATTACTTGGAGCTTTCACATTTCTGCACAGGAATTTGCTAGGCTCTGACGTGTGTGTTTAATTCAAATTAAAACAAAGTCTTAAACTCTATTTGCTTACTTAGACTGTACATTCCTGCAAAATTGGTGCCTGTGTCTCCACTTTTGTGTATATCACTCATACAATATAGGCCAGTGATGGCGAACCTTTTGAGCTCGGCGTGTCAGCATTTTGAAAAACCCTAGCTTAACTCTGGTGCCGTGTCACATATAGAAATTTTTTGATCTTTGCAACCATAGTAAAACAAAGACTTATATTTTTGATATTTATTTTATATATTTAAATGCCATTTAACAAAGAAAAATCAACCAAAAAAATGAGTTCACGTGTCACCTCTGACACACGTGTCATAGGTTCGCCATCACTGATATAGGCAGTTGGTGTTAATTACATGTTTGAGGAAATGAATATATTGAGATGCCAACATACCCTAGAAAACTGCTTCCTTTTCATCCCCCTCTAACTCATGGTGAAATCTATAGGTGGTGACCTATGGATTCACCATTCAAGTTAAGCACATTCTAAGCAGGCTGAGTATTGGAACTGGGGTTTGTTCAAAAGACAAAGGTACATTCGGCTCCATTTGATGGAATTCCAATGTCATAAAATACCTTGAGGAATAATATCGGAGCCAATACTCCTTACTTCAGCAGCGTGACTTGTCCTACAGTCACCTCAATATCATATTGCCTGAGAAGAAATATAGCTAACCTGTCATAATGGTATTTATACAGCGCGTGGGAGAGAGTGATGACAGGGGAGACATTTAGGGGAGATTTCCTGGATTTACGGTATTGATTTTTGTTCTTTGTATGAGGAAGAAATTAACATCCCTCCTCCTGGAAATATGTTCTCTGTAATGAGCCTAGTTAACTTTATGAAATACAGCTTACCAAGCTAGTGTTTGCCCAGAAGAGGAACTGGAAATGATTCAGAGGGGGACCAGCAATCTCACCCACACATGGGATTCTATTAAATTGCAGACAAGGAAGGAGGGAAACAGGATGTCTTTGGCATTTGTAAAGCAAATGAGAGACAAGCTTTAGTTGGGGAAACTTGTGTAAGATAGAGTTGGAGGGGAGAGAGGATTTGAATAGTAGCACAGTCTTGGGGGTGACTTTCTGTTTTTGTTTGAATACAGCCATTCATCTGTTCATTCAAAAACTTTACCAAGGGCTAGACACCATCCTCAACACTACGGATGTAAGGAATTGCCTTTAGGGAGCTCAGAAGAGGAAACCACAAAACCAGTCTCAGAGAGGTTGAGCATGGAGACTTCAACAATTTAGGAAATTCAGAATCTCCTCTGAGCATTATAAAATGGGAAACTTGGTTTTGGCACAGCCTGATGTCTGTGTATAATCTTTAGTTCTCTGGCACCTGTCACAGCATCTGGCTCATACTTTGAAATCAGTCCTCCTAAAAATATGCCTTTCATCATTTTTGTCCTTTCTTAGGGATCTAGTGACTTCCTAGGTTGCCTGATGAAGTCAAGATCAAAAGCCTATGCCTGAGTTTTAAGGCTTCTTATAATTTAGCTTCTCTTCTTTACCAACCACATGGGCATAGCCTCTGAGGGGCACCTTTCACCTCTGAGATGGCTCTCAGTCAGCTGGTATCCTCTGATAGAATCTTCAGCTTGTTAAAATGTTGGCAGATAGCTGCTTCCCCAGGGAGCACCCCTACCCTCCAACCCCAAGTGCACCTTTGCCCAGGATCCGCCCACTCTTTTCACAACCAAGCAACTGAAAGGTTAATGCCTGACGATGCAGGGACCACCAGACCCAGCACCATCTATGCTGCTGGTCTGAGCCCAGGCTGGACAGCTGGTGAAATATATTGCATCCATCCTGCACAGCCCTGTGGGACCCACTTTGCACTCTTTCTTCCCTCCGTGCTTGCTCTTCCTCTTCTTTGCCTATTTAGATACTTGTCATTTTTCAAGACCTAATGCAGAAAACTCCACCTGTGCATTTAACAACTGTTTATCAAGGGTTTGAAATGGACATAATGGCACAAAATGCATTGTTGGGCCCTCGCGGGTCCTGGAGTCCAGAATGGGGAGAGAAACATTCATCAAATAATCATCCAACACAGCATTAGTTGTGTGATATGGTAGTAGGAAGCTGGGGCATCTTTTAGGCTTGTGGGAATTGCACCTGGGTACCTGATGGGGTCTCTATATTCAGGTCTTGGACCTGATCTGGGGTTGGGGGAAGGGATAAGGAGGGAGGGACACTTTCTCTGCAGTCCAGCTTTTGAGTTGAGGCCTGAAGTATGAGTGGATATTAACTAGGCATAGAGGAGGGAAGGGAGTGGCACAGAGTAAAAATGGCATGTACAAAGGCCCTGGAGTAGAGGAAGCATGGTATGTCTGAGGAACTGACAAGAGCCAGTGTGGTGGCCTGCAAGTTCTATTTTCTTTTTTTTAAATTGTTTAAAGTATTACATATGTCTCCTTCCCCCGCCCCCCCATTGACCCACCCCGGCCCCCTATCCCCCACCACTCCCACCCCCCAGGACAAGCCCCCACCATTTCTTCATAGACTCTTCTAGAACTTCTCAGGATTACATCCTTATATCCTCCTGTTGATTTATTAATGAAGAGATTGATGGCTTCCACAAGCATTAATTTAAGACCTATGATGTGCTGTGAGAGGCAATGGGAATGCACAGCCTCGTATGTACTCTCACAGTACTTTCTAAACCTTTTCCCTTTGGTAGTGCTCAGCCCACTTTTCAGTGCTGTGCCTTGCTTATTCTCCCTTCCCTGCACCCCATAGAGGCTAGGTTGCATTCTGAAATGATTGTCTGTCCTATTTATTAGAGTGTCCCCAGATCCTGGAATAGAGTACCGGGCAGGTGCTCAGTACATGTTTGTTGAATAAATACTTGTGTTGAATGAAAGCCTGATAAGACATGTTTGTGACCTTAAGAAGCTTATGCCTGATAGCTGTTTTACATATTGCTTTGCACTGTTCTTTAATTGCTTCTTTTGCAGACGTCTCTCCCACTAGACCAGTGGTTCTCAACCTTTTTTTGGCCATTCCCCACCTAAGCATCTCTAAAATCCTGATGCCACCCCCGCCCCATGACATATAATTCTTATTATTCAAAAATTGAACTCCTATTCACGTGGAGGAAGCCTAAAAGCCCATTAACTTGGTCTAAACAAGCTTCCAAAGAACGTGGCATCCATGAAAGAGAAAAATAAAAGAGCAAAAGGACAGTTGAAATAATGAGGAAGAAATCACTAAGAAATTGTTAAAAAAATAACAAAATATGAAGTGATATGAAAAATAGCAAATAGAGTTAAAACATAGAGAACTGAAATGCATAAATGTGTCACAATATATATTTATATACTGTATATGAGGCCCCTAGGACCATAAGAAATGCAAAACGTTCACTGTTAATAACTCATTCTCGAATTGTCCCCCTTAAAAATCAAATTGCCCCCCTGTGGGGCATGTGCCCCACATTGGGAACCACTGCATTAGACTGTAAGCTCTTAGAGCAGTGGTTCTCAACCCGTGGGTCGCAACCCTTTTGGGGGTCGAATGACCCTTTCACAGGGGTCGCCTAAGACCATTGGAAAACACATATATAATTACATATTGTTTTTGTGATTAATCACTATGCTTTAATTATGTCCAATTTGTACCAATGAAATTGGGGGTCACCACAACATGAGGAACTGTATTAAAGGGTCACGGCATTAGGAAGGTTGAAAACCACTGTCTTAGAGATTAGGACTGGTCAGTTAGGGATCATCTGTACAGCCTTCGTCTAAGAACTCATAAGAATGAAAGGATATGATCCAAACCAGAATCCAGCAGCTGATGAACAGAAGTTCGCAAAATAAAATCCATCACAGAAGCAGTAGCCCTGTAAGTTGCTTGGTGTTAAAAAAAAAAAAAAATAGAATCCATCACAAAAAAAGTCCTTTGAAACTTCCATGAGAACTTACTATAAGAGACCCTGATGATGATAGTTTGTTTTTATTTTTTAAAAAATATATTTTATTGATTTTAGAGAGGAAGGGGAGAGAGATAAAAACATCAATGATGAGAGAGAATCATTGATTGGCTGCCTCCTGCATGCCCCACACTAGGGATCCAGTCCGTAACCCAGGCATGTGCCCTGTAGGCCGATGCTCTATCCATTGAGCCAAACCAGCTAGGCCTAGGGCAATGATGAGATGATTTTAACTCAATTCTCACAGTGCTGTGGTGCTTTTCCCATGAATTCATGACTTTACAATACAGAGTTGTATACTTATTGGGTTTAAAGAAGGTATATAGCCTGCCAGGTAAGCACTATATATATGTAATTTTTTTTGACAGTTGAGCAGAGCAGAGAGACCTTGGGCCATGTCCCTGCCTGAACCATCACTTACAAAGGTGACATGAAAAGCCACAGTGTTATTACCTCTCAGCATGGTTTATTGCCTTCCGTATAGAAAAAAGGGTCTGTGATGGGATCCTTCAGCGGGGGATGTGAGGAGGCTTGTCTCAACCCCTGGGGAGCGCTGGGGTCATTCCATACCGCCATGAGCCCGGTGCAGGAAATTCTTAGAGGAAAAACTCATCAGGCATGGAATGGAAATCTATTTGGGGCTTTGCAGGTCTGGGATAACCCCTCCAGTGACCTCACCCAGACGCACAAATGGGCTGGTGGTGCGGTGGCCGGTGGGCCTTCTCTTCTGTGTTTCAGGCGATGACTTGGACGAAAGGAAGAAGGCATGGTGCTGGGGAAGAAATGAGCCCAAAGGAGGCTGCCAATTACTGCACCTGTCAGTGTTCAACAACAGATAAAATTAATTCAGAAACCCAAACAGTCTGCAGAAAACCGAACACAATTATCTAAGGAATTAAGTTATACCGTTGCCATGACCTTTAATCAATCATTCAACCGTTAATGTTAATTTTGTGATCTAAAAATCATAGTTCTATTTGCATTTTAATGGCTGCTAAATGAGTGTCATCAGGAAGAAATAATGGCAGGGTGGCCTTTTGCTACAAATTCTTCCTTCCTAATGGCCACGCGGAAAGCGAGGGATGGGTGTTTGGAAAAGGTTTTGTTTCGCCTTCTAGCAGATGTATGGCGCTGCCCTTCTCAAATGAAAAAACAAGCAATTCCCCACAAATACCACCACCTGTTGTTATAAATAAATCCAAGCTGTAAAATGGAACGCCAGCTTAATGGCAAAATCATTACAAGCATCCTACCCTCCTCCCACCAGCCCTTCATGAGATAGCCTCTTAACAAGTTGTTTCTCAGTCCTGTACCTTTTTAAGCTTTCGACCAGCCACCCGGCCCCATCCCTAACCCGGAGAAATGGCCTGTGGATTTGTGGCTAAAAATAAAAAGTTACCAACCTCCGGGAGAATGATCACACATTCGTTTGAACAGTTTGAGCGGCTAGAAACTGGCTACACGCCACTCCATATTTAGGGTTTCCTTTACATCTTAATCCCGACATCCAGTGGCAGATTTCACAGCTAATGAACCTACCCTTCAAGGAGGAGCACAAAGTCCTAATTAAATCAGGGCATCGTGAGGTTATTGGCAGGCTGTTTGTAATTCGGCAGAATCTTGCTTCTATGAGCAGGTAGAGGGCAATGATAAAGCATCAGAACTGAAATGTGTCCTTTCATTATCCTCGTTTCTATTTCCAGATTCCTCTGGCCTGCAATAGACTGTATCACTCCATCTATAAACAGTGATTGTTTAGCAGGCCCAGGGTATTATATTTACTGAAATATTATGTCTCTTACCTGAACCTCAGCTTCTTCCTTTCAGTTCCTGGGAGGAGATTTATGAATTATTTCTTCTGATGTGAGGGGCCTTGAAGTTATAAAAAAAATTTTTTTTTTTTTTGGGGGGGGGAAGCTTTAAAAATCAAGTTTCAGAGATTTTTTGAGTATAGAAAATTTAAACAGGAATGTAAGGAGACAGTATTAGAAATGAATGCTCACTTATTTTTTTTCTTCCAAGAAAATGTGGAGGAGGGGGAATGTTCCTGCAAAGATTGCAAAACTCCATTTCATAAAAGATTTATTAGCAATGACAGAGGGAGATTGCTGAGTGGAACCCAGATAAATGCCTCATTTTCCCCACTGCTTTAAAATTATGGGTTCTGTCCATAAAGTACTGATTAATTCATATTCACTCAATGACATACCCTCCTCCCCCCCCCCCCCCCCCAAGCAAAGATTGTAAGCATTTTACTTTAACAAATAAAGAACTCTGGGTGGGATGCATACTAATTCATTTAGCTCTGGAATTTGCACTGCAATTTATGCAGCTAATCACCACAAAGCAGGAAAGAATCTTTTCTTTGACTGTGACAAGACCTGCCTACATTTCAGCATTTCCCCTACTAAGGTATTATTAATCTCTAAACTCACAAAATTGAAGTCTTATCTAAGACCCTTTAAAACACAGTGGTGTCATATATAGCAACTCCCAGAGACAGAAGTTTCTTTGCCTTTCTAAAAGACTGACCATCCTGACCAGCCAACATGGCTCAGGAGTTGAGCATTGACCTCGGAACTTGGAGGTCACAATTTGATTCCCGGCCAGGGCACACGCCCGGGTTGCAGGCTTGATCCCCAATGTGGGGCGTACAGGAAGCAGCGGATCAATGATTCTCTCTCATCACTGACGTTTCTCTCTCTCTCTCTCTCTCTCTCTCTCTCTCTCTCTCTCTCTCTTTCTCTCTCTCTCTCTCTCCCTTTCCCTTCCTCTCCGAAATTAATAAAAATACAAATAAATAAAAAAGACTGTTCCAATTCAAATATTTTCTGTTTAAAGAATCCAGATAAAGAAACTGGTGTCTGTTCTAAATGTCCAGAGAAAATTTCAGAATACTGGGTGGTTCAGGGCAAAAAAAAATTGCAAAGTGCCTAGAGGAAAGAGAGTAGATGTTAGCAGCTACGGAAGAGCCAGCAGTGGCTGTTAGCTCAGGACTTACCCTGGGAGAAACACAACACTATTGCAGTAAGGTGGCCAGGACTTCCCTGCTTCATTATGTGGCAGAAACATTACTTCCATGTAATTCTCAGAGAGCCAGAAAGTGTTTTAATGAATTTTTAAATTATAAGAGCAATATGCTCCCACTTTAAATGTTGGAAAAGTACTAGTAAAGGAATTATTTCAGAAGCTAGCACTATGCTAGACACTGTCCTGGGGGGAGTGAGGAGCTTCCCACAAAAGCTCCTTTAATTCTGGGTGGGAAGTTCGGACTGTAACTTCTATGAGGGCAGGTATCAGACCTGTCTTGTTCACATGCCCAGTGCTTGGCATATGGTAGATGCTCACTGTCTATTTGTTGAGGGAAATAAAGTTGTGATCAAGTAGTAAAAACAGTGCATGTCCAAATTTGGCTTTAGGATAATTTTTATTGAGAGACCTACAAATATTTGTGTGAGCAGCTAGCTATCTGGCTTTTGAGTATTTTCTAAGTAGTTTTGTTAAGGATGTAGTTTAAATAGGTAGAGAATGACCAGATATCAAGTTGCAATGAGGAGGGAGAATGCTGCTTTCCATAAAAAATAATACTGACTTGCCCTGGCCTGTGTGTTCAATGGTTAGAGCATCCACCTGTGCACTCAAGGGTCGTGAGTTTGATTCCCAGTCAAGGGCATGTACCTGGGTTGCAGGTTCCATCTGTGCATGCGGGAGGCAGCCAATCGATGTGTCTCTCTCACTTAGATTCTTCTCTCTCTCTGTCTCTCTATCTGTTCCTCCCTCCCTCCCTTCCACTATCTCTAAAAATCAATGGGGCCTCAAACAGATTGTCAAACTGCAGCGGGAAGGCCGGGGAGGGTTGGGGGCAGGAGGGAGGGGGTAAGAGATCAACCGGAGGACTTGTATGCATGCATATAAGCATAACCAATGGACAAAAGACACTGGGGGGGGGCGGGTAGGGGAGCCCAGGGGATTGTCATGGGTGGGGGGAAAAAAAGGACACATATGTAATACCCTTTGTAATACTTTAAGCAATAAAACAATAAAAAAAAAAAAGAAAAAAAATCAATGGGAAGAAAATATCCTCGAGTGAGGATTAACAAAAAAAACTTTGAATGAGGATTAACTATATCCTTAACAAAACTACTTAGAAACAACAACAATAACAACAACAACAATAACAACATAGTAATAACACTGACTTGTTAAATGCTGCTCTGTGCCAATATGGAACTAAGCCTAACTTACCTCTTTTAATTCCACAATAACTCAGGGAAGTATGCATTTTTCTCCCCATTTTATAATTTGGTTCAGAAAGCATTACTAATTATTCAAGACCTCATAGCTAGTAAGTGGCAGACATGGCATTTGAACTCTCCTTTGTGTGAATCCAGCACTGTGTTCATAACCTCCATGCTTTACGGCCTGGAGTCTAGGTCAGCCGAAGATGCCCTCCAAATACAGGAGCACATCCAGGGCTGGCACACAGGGATGTACGATCCACCACAAGGAGCTGAGTCTAGAAGAATATGTGGGGTCTACTGAGGATCCAAGATCTGGAAAAGAATGCTGGACCGAGACTCGCATAGCTTTGAAGAAGGTGAGTTCTGATCATGTTGGCAGTGAGCATAGAGAAACCTGGGGAACAGAGGTCGGGGAGCTAATGACTGGCATTGAGGGACAGGAAGCATAGCCACTGAAGGCTGAGGCATAAGAGTCTGTTCAGCTACTGAAAAGCTTGGGGTTTTGCAGTTGAAAAGTTGAGATTCAAATGGGTCTCAGCCACTGGTAGAAAGAGAATGAATTATGATTGACTCCATAAGGCACCCTGGTGACAAGAGAGGTCAGCCTACGTCTTATCTGGGGACTAAATTAGTACCAGGGCCAGGAATAGAACCCAAAAGGAATCCAACTGACTCAGTCACCAGGATTGGAAGGTGTGACTCAGTGAGGGGCAGACTATTGCGTATTTGTCTGACCTCAGGAAATTGTTACTCCTAATATAGGAGATTCAGGTTCACTTCTGCCAAATATAATTGATGTGTTGTATATTTCAAGCGTTCTGCTTTAATAATAATGTGTTAATATTTATTGCACATCTAGTATGAGTCAGGAACAGTGAATGACACTTTACTTTCATCTTATTTAATCTTCACAACAATTTTGGGCGGTTAGCCCTGTTATCATCATCTTCATTTTACAAATAAATGACATGAAGTCTTGGAAGGGTTAAGCAATTTGTGTAAGGTCCTGTATCCAGGGAGTGTGGAGCAGGGCAACATGTCTCAATGTACCAGAACAGCTGGACACATCATTAAAACACTGTACTTTTCCTATTCTAGTGGGAAAGTAGTCATTACAAGCCACTCTGAGTGTCTCCCACCCAGGAGGACCCCCCCCCCCCCAGATTGCCCCATGATCAACCAAGTAAAGAGGGGTCAGGACCACAGGAGATCTCCAGGGTCAGAGTTTGCTCTTATTGGTAAGTGCCTCTGCTGAACTAGGTGCACATATTTTGAACATCATCCCCAGTTTTCATGATACACTTCCCAGGGGGCAGGCTAGGGCTCAATAAACCTAGCCATTCTCTCAGAGAATATATGAATCAACGTGAGGAGGCTTCAGATTTATAAGCTCTTCCTGGTGTCCCTTCATCAACGGTTGCTTCAGGGAGGGGCTGGTAATCTTCCTTGTTCTTAACCCAACTTTTCTCAGCTTTTTGGACTTGGCCCTTTGTAAAGGTACTGGTCCTGTTAAAACCCACATATACTTCCTGCCATTGCTATTCAGTGGGGCAGGTGGTAAAATAATGAAAGGCAGGTAATGAACTCCAAGACTGTTGAGTTATTTCAGTGCAGTTTAATGAAAAGCAAAACAAAACAAAACAAAAAAACCTGGAATCTGAAGGCAGCTCATTTGAGATCAAGTCTTGGCTCATCAATTATTATCTGTATGACCAAACCTCTTTAATCCAAACTACTTTGAATCTCTTCACTTGTAAAATGAGGGTAATTTTACCCATCCCTCCTAGATTCCTACCACTTTTGAAACCTTTTCACCAGAGAGATAAGTAAATTAATATCATAATGAATATAGTCTACAATGTAGTTGTCTAGTCCTCAAGGGGATCGAAAAATTGGCAGGGCAGGTTATTAATAGTTTCCAAGATAGAATTCACACCAAATGCTGCACTATTCTTTGCCTCTAAAAAGCAGATAAAGGTTTTCTGTCTTGTTTGTTGTGATGGGTTTGTTTACTGAAGCTCTTCTTTTAGAACTGTCTAGAACTTTTCCAATTTAAGTGATTCAGAAGTGACATTTCCAGAACTGGCCTGAGATTTTGCTCTGCTCTCCTTATCCTTACCTCATATCCCCATGAAAGCACACCCAGACTTCATTACACTTGCCAAGATAGACTCAAGTAAATCCTACTGTAGATAAACAGCCCATAAAATTAACCATGGGTGAGCAGACTGCCTCTAAATGCACTCTGCAAAGGGCATGCTCTTTAAGAGAAGAAACCAACCAGGGAACGGATTTGGAGATAATTTGTGTGTCGCAGGTGTGACCTGATAAGGCACTAAAAAGCTCAACTTTATGACTGTGGAAACGCGGTATGCCCATCATCAATGTAGCCTACATAATTGGAGTCATTTATTAGAGCAAGATAAATAGCTCATTCTTTGTCAGGAGTAAAAAAGGATAGGTACAAAAATTATGGTAAGATTTGCTAAATACTTGTTATGTGCATTATTTCTTCCAGTCCTTAATGCTACACTAAACTAATCCTCTTTACAAACAAGGAAATTAACCCCCACAGAGGTTTACTAAATTATCTCTATTTCCATAGCAGCGAGCTGGATTAGTGGTTCTTAGCCCCCAGGAGACATTAGCACTGTGTGGAGGTATTTTTGGTTATCACAACCTGGGGAACATGTTACCGGAATCTCGAGGGTAGAAGCTGGAGATGCTGCTAACATCCTACAATGCACAGGACTTCTCTCTCCTCCCACATCAAAGAATTCTATGGCACCAAATGTCAATCATGCTGAGGCTGAGAAACTCTGAGTTGGAGGGAGTGGCAATGAACCCCAGTTTTTTAAATTCTAAATTCAATGCTTATTTCTCTGTAAGTTTTCAAAGATAACCGTGTAGTGGATCTGCCATTGATCATAAGTTTCTCCAGGCTGATGTTGCTCTGGTACAGGCTAGTTTCAGCTGGCACCATTTTGATGGGTCATTGTGTCCATTCTGATGGGTTCCTGCCCAGCAGGTTGTTAACTATTTTAACTATTACGTCTAGTGTCACTTAATCAAATTTGGCAGTATCTAATCTGTAGGTTATGGAGGAGGAATCTCCTAGACACATAACAAAGATGATACATCAAAGACAAAAACGAACTAGGGATTTTTTTTTTTAATTAACTGTGTTTTAATTTTATTTTTACGAATGAGGGATTTTGTTTTAAAGGCTCTCCTTTGGCCTACCCATGTAAATAACAACAATGCCACACCTCATGCATTTAGTGCGTTACCACTTTCAAAGCACTTTCATATTCCTTCAAGAAGTATTTATTGAGGAGAAAATAAGTGCCAGGTTCTTTTCTAGTCTGACCATCCAGCAATGACCAAAACAAAGGCTCTTGTCCTCTTGGAATTTATGTCTGAAAGGCAAGGGATACAGATAACAAGGAAAAAAGAAACTATGTAATATGCCAGAGTAAGACCAGTGTTGTGGAAAGAATAAAGCAGACTCAGGGTAACAGGGAGTATGGGGTGGGGTCTAACAGGTAAGGTGGTATTTCTGCAGAGCCATGAAGGATGGATTAGAGTGAATCATTCGGATATCAGATGGAGGAGAGTTTCAGGAAGAGAGAACAGCAAATGCTCTGAGGTTGATATGTTCTTGTCAAAGTCAAGGAATAGCCAGGAGGTCAGCATGGCTGGAGCTGAGTAGTGAGCGGGGAATGGGAGGAGATGGGATAGCAGCAGGGAGATATGGTGAGCCACTGAAGGACTTGAGCTTGACTCTGATTGAGATGGGGAGCCATTTAGAGTTTTGAGCAGAGGGGTGACATGATCAGACATAATTTTAAAAGATCAGTTTGGCTTCTGTGTTACAACTAGAGGGATAAGGGTTGAGGCCAGGGGACCGGTTGCACAGTGGTTGCGATCATCTGATAAAAGAGACAATAGTGGTTGGTGCTAGAAATGTAGCATTGGAGGCAGTGAAATCAACCACATTCTGGGTATCTTTTGAAGGTTGAGCCAACAGTGTTCGCATCATATGCAGGGTAGGAGAGAAGGAGAGGGAAAAAAGATGGCTCGAAGGATTCTGGCCTGAGAAACTTCCTTATTTTGAGATGGGGCAGCTATAGGATGAGCCAGTGAGAGGGTAAAAAATAAGGCGTTCTGGTTTGACCATGTTTAGTGTAAGGTGCTTATCAGATATCTGAGTGGAGATGTAGAGTTATGTCATGTCCTGTAGCATATAACGTTTCCAATACTGTATCATATCTTTGACTAAAGGCCAATGTTTAATTTACATGCCCATGGCTACAATGTCATGGAACTGGGATGACAACACACTGTTTAATTCTAAGACCAAAGTCCTTCTACTGATGGGAAGTTCTATATATAAATTAGTATAAAGAAAGAAGTCTCTAATAGTAACAGTTCCTAAAAACTACCATTCAACTGTGCTTCTTTATGACCCTCCCTAAAAAGCAAGAGATGGTCACGTTTGGAGAGAGGTACAGAGAGCATCCAAATAAGTTGACTTCCAGGTGTGGCCCTTGGAATTATTATTAAAGTCATGAAAAGAGCAGAACAAAGAAACCCAAATAGCTCAGATTCTTCCTACTTCAAATATCACCTTTTAAAAAGCTTAATTTATCTTTCCTAATTTTTAGAGTTAAAAAAATTGAAATCTCACTCTATGCACTTGTTTTATTTTGGCCAACCTTTTAATTTATTTTTTATTTTTCCCTCCAACTTTTTCTTATAAAAATTTTGAACATACAGAATTGTTCATAAACATTCCTGGCTTCTACAATTAATATTTTCCTGTATCTGCTTTTTTGCATATCTTTCCACCTACCCCTCGATCCATCCATTAGTCCACCTTTATTTTTATGCATTCCATGGTAAGTTGCAGCCATTGATACATTTCACCCCTAAAGACTTCAGCATGTATATCCTTAGCCAAGTTCCAAATAAAACCCATTAGTTTTTACACATATAGATTGTTGGTTTTCAGTGGCTCTCTTGTAAAAAACATGTAATTAAATTTTGAATTTAGATTCATTTTAAGAATGTATATCTTTTAAAGAGGCATCTATGACCCCATCCCATTGATTGTGGTTGTGGAATCTCGGTTCTTATTTCTGTCTTCTAATTTTATGTCTTTCTTTGGGTATGTCTCTGTAATATTTCCCCTTTGATCCTTTTATGCTTTTTAGTAATTTATTCAACTTTTCTTTGGTCTTTTCCCTCCAGTGAACATACAGGGTGGGGCGAAGTAGGTCTACAGTTGTTCATATGGAAAATAATATAATATTTTATAAATAATAATATAAGAATAAGCTCTGTGTTTTGCATATTCACAATTGTAAACCTACTTTTGCCTCACCCTGTATTTAATCCCCCCCCCCCAGCTAGTAGTTACCTTGAAAATAAATATTGAGTCTACATTTTTCTATTTACATTAAGAATAAAACAGCATCTTTCTGGTGAGATGAGATCCTTGAAAGTCCTTTGCTTTCCTTAGCTGCTGAACCATTTCAAAGTTTTGGCCCAAGAAATCACAGACTCAGAGCATCTCAGGCTCTCATTTTGCAGGAGGAGGAAAATAAGGCTCAGAGGAGCATGGGGAGGGGGTGGGGGAGAGGCTTTCTCCTTCTGAAGAGCTCCAGCTTCTGAATGGGAGAGTCAGAGAGCCAGCCTAAACACAGGCATCTGGTCTACCTTCATCTGCAACTCAGACAACAATCAACACCTAACAGCTCCCAGACAGATGAGAGAATATACTCGTTTTAGAGGATTAAAGAAAATGGATTTCTCAATTCCTTGTGCAAGTTTAAAAGCCTTCCAGGAAATCCTACCATCTTCATAATAAAAAAATTTTTAGCCTATATTCTATTAATCTTCATGTTCACAATGGAAAAGCCTTTTGCTTAATAATACCCTCAAATACTTGAAGACTGTTTTTAAGTTTCCCTCTAGACTCCTTTTCTTGAGAAAAAATAATCCAAATTCCTTTAAACTCTTCTCATGAATTTTTCTTCCTATTCTTTCATTAATCTTTATAACTTTCCATGAGTTTTCTTCTAAATTGTGAAGCCAAAAGCAACAAAGTATTATAATACTGATTATTGAGTTCATGCCAAACTGAGTTCCTTGAGGGCAGAGGTCATTTCTTACTTATCTTTGTTTCCCTACATTAGGGGTCAGCAAACTTTTTGTTTTCTCTCAAAAGGGCCAGATTATAAATAATTTAGGTTTTGTAGGCCAAAAGGCAATGTCCTTTAGGTTTTGAGTAGCTGTTCTCTCTTTTTTATGTTTTACATTATAAAAATGTGAAAATCTTTCTAATCCCAAGGCTCATGTAAACAGGTGATAGGCCAAATTTGGCTTATCGGTGCTATTTGTTGATTCCTGCTCTAGATTCTAGCACAGTGAGGGGTACATAGTAGGCATTTAATAACATTTTTTGAATAAAATAACGTATGACTCTACAAAAATTATTTTATATATGTCTTCTATATTCTTTTTTTTCCCTTTAATCCTCACCTGAGGATATTTTTCTATTGATTTTTGGAGAGAGTGGAAGCCTGCAACCAAGGTACATGCCCTTGACCAGAATTGAACCCAGGACCGATCAAACCTGCTAGGGCTGTCTTCTATATTCTTGTTTAGTACTTCTGTTGCATTGCTGGCTCAACAAGCTTGTCCACTAAGACCTTCAGATCTTCCTCTGCCATACATTACCTATAGCCAGTATTTTCACATGCTGTTTCTATTTGGGTAGATTTATTGTTCCTCCCTTACTCTAAGTTTTGTTTTGATATAGTTTTATTGCTCTTTCCTTGCTGCTAAAATGTGGTAGGGGCCCTCTTTTAACCTTTATTTGCCGGTGACTTTGGACCTCACCTTTACTTTAGTGAAGCCATTTTGAACTTTTGTTTTTCCAGTGTGTTTAGCAGCTGCCCTAGTTACAAATTACCTGTGAACTTAAAAAGCTACCCCAGGCAACTGACAAAACCAAAATGCTGGGCCCAGTTCAACCATCTTAACCTGAGGCCCCAAGCTCTGTTTCCATTCTTACAGAGCCTACCTGCCCTGCAGGGATTGGGAAACTCATTTCTACTTATTGTCCTGGAATAGATGGGAGGGAATCAGACAGGCTCGCAGAGAAGACTGGCACTAATGGTGACAGAAAAAAAACCCCTTCCTTTCTTTTTCCTTAGTGTTTGGGCCTGTAGAGAAGGTTTGTCACAGCCCGAGGGAGTGAGTGTGGAGTTCTGTATTAGTTAGAAGAATTACCATTCTGAGCTGCATTTGGATGAAGCAGTCTTGAGCAGCACAAATCCACAGCATCAGGGGGATCTAGCTGCTTTATGGGATGCCTGGAGGCTGATCTCTGAGACTGATTGAGCACATCATTCCTGCCACTCCCTCTTTCAGATGAATTGATTCCTAGGTCCAAGGTGCCTTTCCATGGAAGCCCCTGTTTATCTGCAGTGAACTTGTGTGAGTATCTGCTGTCTCTTTTGACTGGAGTCCAGTGGAAGCACCTCTAAATTGACAGTGGGTCAATAAGGAGTCAGGCCTCCTCAGTCCTCAGCATCCTGCCTTGGGACACAGAGGGTCTATTAGATTTAGGCAGATGTGACATCAAGTCTGATAGACAACATGGCAGGGAGGGCTCCTTTCCCTCTAAGCTCCACGCCATAGAGGTGGTTACAATTTTCAATCCAGGGGAACTGGGAAAAGCTTTACCCTGGTTCTATCCATTGCCCAAGGCCCTTTTTATCCAGTCCTCTCCTTATCCCATCCCCTCCTCTCCATGTTGCTGAAATTGCTGTGATTGCTACCATTTAAAACGTCCAGGAAAGCTGCATCTATTTACAACGACTTCCTTCTTAACCAGTTGGGGGAGGTTTCAAAACAGTCAACCCAGTGGTGGATCAATCTTTAACATTTCTTTCAAATGTTGCAGTAAAGAAAATGATGACAATTTTAAGGCTCTATTAGGTGGAAATGATCTACGAGGGACGGTGGGCGGCTGAAGGTCACAAATCAGGCGGTTGCCTCAGGCTCAGTGATTGAGAAAGAGTGTGGAGAGCAACAGGAAGTGTGTTCCGGAGTTTCACAAGAGCCTGAGTTTGGGAATTTATCAATGTGTGCCTGGAACTTTCTGTAATGAACCTCTTCACTCCTCTCATAAAACAAACCAGTGTCTGATTAAAAGCTGGCTGGCCTTCCATAGATAAGAAATGAATTTATTTTGATATTAGAAGGGAAAATACTATGCCTTTGTCTGGCTTACCTGGTAAATAGCCTCACTAGCATGTGGGGATCATGGTATCCCCCCACCCGGTTAAAAGAACAATGTCAATGACATTGAATTTGCACATTTTGCATCATTAATGTTTGGAGAGGTCCTTTCAATTCTGAGTATACATTCTCTTTTTCTATTTTTGTTACAGATCCTTCTTTTAAAAAATAATATTTTTTATTGATTTCAGAGAGGAAGGAGAGGGAGAAATAACAATGATGAGAGAGAATCATTGATTGGCTGCCTTTCTGTACACCTCACACTGGGGATTGAGCCCGAAACCAGGGCGAGTGCCCTGACTGGGATTTGAACCTTCACCACCTGGTTCATAGGTCAATGCTCAACCACTGAGCCATGCAAGTTGGGAGAGATCCTTCTTTACTCTGCATGCCAGTCAGGATGGGCTTGGTCATGTGGGGTAGCAAAACCACTTCAAAATATCAGTGGCTTAAAACAACAAAGGTGTATTTCATTCTCGAGCTACATGTCCATCATGCCCAGCATGGGCTGTACTCCACGATTTTTTTTCTCACAGGGACCCCACCACCCAGAGCAGGGGTTGGCAAACTTTTTCTGTAAAGGGCCAGTTGGGAAATATTTTCAGCTTGTGGACCATATGAACTCTGTTACAGCTACTCAACTCTGCCTTTGCAATGCATAAACAGCAACAGGCAACGTGATGCATAAAGGGATGGGCATGGCTATGTTCCAATAAAACTTTACTTTTAAAAACTGGAAGTGGGATGGATTTGGTTTGTGGGCAGTATGTAGTGTGCCCACTACAGGTAGGGAGAGGAAGGAAAAGGGGGGAATCTTGCACCGATTCTTTAAGGCTTAACTTCCACTCACACTTCATTGGCCTTAGCAAGCTACCTGGCCACACTTAACTTCCTGGAGGCACAGAAAGTGCAGTTTTCATTTGTGCCCAGAAGAACTGGAAATATCTGTGAATAGCACCAAAGATCTCACAGACCCTTCCCTATTCTTTTTAGAGAAGCCAGTATTTTTTCAACTTCTAGATCACCACTTCATAAAGCATTTTAAAAAATGCAATCTATATGTTTTATAACTCAGTTGCTTTGATGGAAACTAAACAAATTCAGGAGATAAACAGGATCTAGTTTCCAGGAATCATTCTAAGCACTAAGGATGTGACATTTTTTGTTTAAGCCCACCAAATTCTATTTGAGTCCCTGCACCAATCTGAAGCGAGATTAAATTCATCCATCTAACTCATCCTCAGGTGTTTAGATTTCTGGTTAGATGTCTGGAATCCAGATGGCAATCACATCCTTCTGTTGGCTCCCCTCTCCCCCTTTTTTAGCCATAGAATCTGGGGCCTCTCTCCCTTTCACTGGGACAGGATTGGGCTCAAGTCTTGCTGACTACCTTGAGCACCCCTCTTTGTATCTCCAGGGGAGACCAGCAATCCCTACCAGTCAGGACTCCTGAAGCCTTCCCTTGTCTTTTTTGGCATCCATTTCACTATCTCTAAGCTTTGCAAAGAAAGAAGTCGCTTCATCCAGGAGAGGGCACTGTGTACAAAGTCTAGAGATGATTCAGTTCCTTCTGGGAGAGACACAAATGAAGGATTAATGAAACCCGTATTCAAACGCGGAAACTATAGCACCTATCATAAAACATAAACCAAAACACCACAATAGGAATGTACTCTATAAAGAGAGAAGAAATACAATTTATTAATAACTTGTACATTTCACAAGGTACAAACTGCCTCGTTAAATCAAACATTTTTAGTGGCTGCTCCTCTTCTTTTCTTACAATATACAAACTCAAGCTCTTTGAAACAAAGCCTGCCCTGCTCTTGGCTGCTTAGATGAGATCCTAACAACTCTGGGGGCTGAGGAGAGATGGGAAGGTAGGTCCTGGTGAAAAAAGAATAATTTGGCTCTTTCAGGCATCTTTTCCCATAGGAAAGTGAATAATACTTCAGAGAAACAATGCAAAGGGTGGGAAGCAGATATAGCTAACTACTAATGATTCCCTAAGTGCTAAAATGGAAGATGCATTTCATAAGTAGGAAAAATTTGAAAGGACAACTTGGTAGTGATAAACTTGGTTTATTTGTACCTAAACATCTATCTTTATGTGGTGTGTTCTTAAAAGATCCCTTTTTGCTGCAACTTTCTACTTAGCTGCTAAGCTTTCTCCTCATATCCTGACTTTGACCATCAGGTTATAACCTCTCTCTGCCTTAGTTTTGTTGTCTGTAATATAGGTATAATTACAGGGCTTGTCTCAGAGGATGTCATGAGATTCTTATTATCTTGTGTTCTTTGGTGGTCAGCAGCAGTGATGAAGGCAGTATGCAATGACCTTCACTGCAGTGGATGTTTGAGGGAACTGGAGGACAGGTTATTGAAGAGGCATCTTGGAACAGAAACAGTGAAAGCTATAGAAAGTCAGTTGACCAATTGACATTCCAATAGCAGAGACTGACAATTTGGCTCCTCACCGCACCCCCCCCGCCCCCCCCATGAGCCTGTATAAATCAGCATGGGAAGCAGATCCCTCAAGGACAGGAACTCACACACCTGCTGTGTTGCCAATGCCTCAGCTTGTAGCTGGTTCATTGTAGGAAGGTTAAAAGTATGATCTATTTGGTCAAACAAAAGCAAATTCAAGTCCTAGCTCTTCTACACATTAACTGTGAGAACTGGGACACGTCACTGAACCTTTCTTAGGCCCTGTATTTTTATCCATAAAACAAGGATAATAATAATTATAGTAATCCACTCTACCTCATAGATCATTTCCTCAAAGCATCATTGGCACATACTAAACACTCAATAAATATATTCTGCTATAACTATGAAGTCAATGGCCTTGAAACTCCAGTGATACAACATTTATATCATGGAGTCTATTTGGCCATAAAAAGGAAGGAAATCTTATCCTTTGTGCCAGCATGGATGTAGCTGGAGAGCATTACACTTAGTGAAATAAGCCAGTCAGAGAAAGACAAGTACCATATAATTTCACTCGATGTGGAATCTGGTGAACAAAATAAGCTAACAAACAAAATAGAAACAGATTCATAGATTGAGAACAGACTGACAACTGTCAGAGGGGAGAGGGTGTGTGGGGCTAAGTGAAAAAGGTGAAGGGATTGAGTAGGAAAACAAAAAACCAATGAAACCAAACTCATAGACACAGACAAGAAGGATGGTGGTTACCAGAGGGAAAGGGTGGTGGGGGAAGTAAGAAGAGGGGGGAAAAAAAGAAGAAAAAAAGGAATTCTAGTGATACAAACGATATACACTCCAGAGCGGAGAGGAGGGAAGAATTTCTGGAGCACACCCTGAAAGTTGGTGGAAGCCAAGTGAATCCATTCCAATGTTACGTGGCACTAGAGCAAGTGATACCATTGTGTGATCTTCTGAACAACACACAGTAAAAGAAAACATCTCGTTAATCACAGAGCATGGAGAACTTGAATTCATGACTTAAACCAAGGACTGAAACATTAGGGAATTTCTGTTCTACTTCGCAAATATTGGCAGTCACTTTTCCACAGACGCTTGGAGAAATCCTGGTTTAAATACAGGTGCTTCAGAAAAAGGAGAGTTGAATGGGGTTGATCATAGATTCTAAGGAGGAGAAGAATTTCGTTAAATACATTTCATAGGGGAGAAAACTAAGAGGAGCTCTAAGCCGAAATGTCCCTGTTTCATGTATCTGCTGTGAATCTTAATTTCCCCAAACGATAATAATACCTTGTGGTGAGAGTTGAATGAGATAACAAATGTGAACATACCAACACAATGCCCAATATTTTTTGAATATTGGAAATAGTCAAATTTTATTTTCCTTTTTTATTCCTCTAGTGATAGAAAGAGTAACATTTGGAAATATACGGTATATTAGAATAGTTATTACAAGATGTGAAATGAATGTATAAAATAACATCGTTTTACTTAGGAATGGTGTGGCTGAGTTTGCTGGTTATTCCCCCAAGTCCATTCTCCCTTTCTCCTGTTGTAATAGAATCTCTTGTTGTTAGATGGGTGCATGGCTGCTCAGAATAATGACTATATTTTCCAGCCTCTTTTGTAGGAGATGTGGCCATGGATGATGGGCACAGTGGGGTATGCAATCGATCAGACGTTTTCCTTAAATTGATTATGTGCTCCCTTCCTTCTCTTTCCATCTCTGCTGCCTGGGATGTTGTGATGGCTGGAACTAGCCTCCAGGGTGTGGGCCTCATTTGTGGATGGAGGATCCCGGGTCCCTTATGACTATGGAGGGACCACATCAGTGCTGGACTGCCCATGCTTATGGGAGAGAGAACACACTTTGATCTTTTTTGGGCTTTTGGTCAGTTGCAGCAAAATCCAATCCTAATAATTGTCATCATTGATAGAGTTCTTGAGAGACATGGCTTTAAAGAGATCTGAACAATTTAGGAGACAAAGTCAAAGGCCCAAAAGAAGTGTGAGTTCCTCATAAGAACTTATTTTAAAAATGCCATCCCATCAGAATAAGGAAGGAAAACAACCAAGCCTATTGGTTTCCAATACAAAGGCTGGCTTAGTCAAAGCTCTGGTTTCACATTGTTCACCAATGAAAAAGACATGGAGAGTGTCAGCATGCACAGGTTACTGTTACTGTATTCCAAACTCCTGCATCATTCTGGACCTTGCCAGTCTAGAATTCCTAAGAATCCTGATGAGTCTTCGCTACAATAGTAGGACTTCTCTTTAGGCCTGATATTGGGATGACTGGTAGTATTGCAAAAAATCATGCCTATGTATATTTGGTGTTTGTACTAAAAAACACATTTTAAAAAATTAGAATTCTACCCACAGCATAATCATGTCACCTTAGATTTGCATCTTATTGCAGATGGTTTAGTACTTAATGATTTGATAGGGTAAAGAGGGGGAAAATGGGCATATCTGGATAGTGTCAACAATAAAAAAAGAGAAAAAACTGTATGTATAATAAAAAAAACAAAACACAAGAAACTGGTATAAATTTTTTTCCTCTGTAGTCTCTTGAATGATAATTTCCTACATGTTTATCTGCTGCCCACAGTGCAATTACTGGCTCACCTCTCAGGGAATGAGACCACCTTAACTGCAGCACCAGGAGGTGTTAGTTAACATGGAGGTTAAGGTCAATTGGAATTATTTTGTTACATGAGTCTTCTCTTTCTGTGCAGACCTTGTCTAATTTGAAGCTTATGCATCTCTTTAAATGTTTTTTTATTTTTTAAAATTGAGGTATAATTGACATATAACATTATATTAGTGTTAGGTGTACAACATAATGACTTGATATTCGTATATATTGCAAATGATCACCACAATAAGTCTAGTTAACATTTGTCACCATTCATAGTTACAATTTTTTTTCCTGTGATGAGAACTTTTAAGATCAATCCTCTTAGCAACTTTTAAATGTATAATATAACATTATTTTAAACTATAACCACCATGCTGTACATTATTTAGTTTATAACTGGAAGTTTATACCTTTTGACCCTCTTCACCTATTTTGTCCATCCCCCATCCCAAACCCCTCTGGCAACCACCAATCTGCTCTCTGTATCTATCATTATTATTATTTTTTTGGATTCCACATATGAGATCATATGGTGTTTGTCTTTCTTTGTATGCCTTATTTCAATTAGCATAATGCCTTCAAGGTCCATCCACGTTATTGCAAATGGCAAGATTTACTTCTTTTTTATGGCTGAATAACATTCCATATTTTCTTTATTCATTCATCGATGGACCCTTAGGTTGTTTCATGAGCATTTCTCAACAAGGAGAAGTTATTCGAGCAGCGAGTAGGGTTAGCTCAATTTCCCACTTCTCCTGTGAAGCTTTCCTAGTATTCCAGCTGCAAGTGGTTCTGAATGGCTGTAATTGGTACTGAATGGCTCAACTTGCCCTCAAACTTTTTTTTTTTTTTTCCTGCAAAAAGCTTTATTGTTTTCATTTAGTCCACTGCCTGGGAGAGGGCTCCAGGGTGGTTAAAAGGATGCCTAGTGGTTTCAGAGAGAGGCTCAGGCAAAAGCCAGACATCAGGGGAATGCAGAGGGGCCCTCAAAATCCTCTGGGCTCCAAAGGCTCCTAGTCATGCTTGAGGGTGAGCTTTTCAAAAAGATACTTGCCCAGTCTGGGGGCCAGCCAGCCTGCAGAGGTGAGTCAGGTGGTTGCCCATCTTCTTGAGGAGTTTCACCTGCTCATCCAGGAAGTGGTTCTGCAGGAAGCCACAGAGGCATGGCTCTGCATGGATAGAACCCAGGGCATGCAGCTCCAAAAGGGCCTGGTTCAGGTTCCGCTTCAAGGCCCCGACAACTTCCATGGTGTCCTGAGTGTCTCCCCACTCCTCTAGGGAAGACTTTAGCACATCCTGAAAGAGGACTCAGCCATTGTGCTGGTTTTGCATCTTCAAGAGAACATGGGTGACCACATACTTTTCTTCCACCAACTCTGGGAAGAAGTGGCCCATGCCCTCCAAAGCCACATCACTGCGGAGGAAATAGAAGCCCAGAGAGAGGTAGGTGCTGGAGGCCGGAAGATGCGGGGTGACCAGGTGGAATAATTCTGATGAATTTGGGAGCTCATGGTGGTTCAGCCATAGGAGTTAAGCTCATAAAACGGTGTTTGTTGGCTGGTCTCAGAGGCTGAGGAAGGCTGAGGTGGTTCCGAAGGTGGTGACTGGAAAAGATGTTGGAGGGTGGTCAGAGGCTGGAAGAAGGGGTGTCCCTGGATCTGTTCTGTCCAAACACTGTTGAAGCAAGAGACAGATCGGGGGAACTGCTGAGGGCACTGCCTAACTTAGTATTTTATATTTTAAAAGTTTACATTAATGACTTTCGTTTGCTTCATTTTAGCCAATTCAGTGTTGTTCACATAGTAGGCTCTTAAAGCATGCTTGTTTACTTATTACCCAGTGGCTGTGTTGATGCAGAATGGGTTTTGGGGCAGGCTGGGCTTACCTGTAGTCATGTCTTAAGTATAAGTTGATTCTAATTTTAGGGTGAGTTTTTTGAATGGATGAACAGTTGACTTACCACAAATGTGTCCTGGAAATAACCATTTACTAACTCACTAAGGCAAATGATCGATCACAGCTTGACTAGTGAATTCTTATGATTTTTAAAAAAAGTAAACTGAAGATGATTAAATTAACCACACTTCCTGAGTTCATGGGAAATTAGCATTGCCATTTCATGTAAACCTCTTCTTCTTTGCCTGTTTTTGTTCCTTTCTATCTCATATCTATTCTGTCCCCTATAGATAGTTGTTCTAATGCATTTGATACGTATTTTTTTCTTTGTACGTATTTTTAAAAATATAATAATAAATAATACATGTACAGAACTTATTACATGCCAGGCTCTGTTCTGAGCCCTTTATATGTAATCATTTAATTATTGTAACAGCCTTGTAATTAAGCACCTTTATTACCTCCACTTAATCAATGAAAGAACTGAGGCATAGAGAGGTTAAGTAAGTTGCCTAAGGTCACACAGCTACTAAGCAATGAAGTTGGGATTTGAACCCAAGCAGTTGAGTTCCTGAATCATGCTCTTATTACCAACCACAGCACCAAAATGTGTGCTATGCTTTGTGTGTGCGCATTTTTAAATTTATGTCAATGGTACTGCTATAAATATCATTTTGTTTCTTACTTCTTTCACTCATCACTTTGCCTTTAAGAAGACCCATGTTGCTTAGTCCACTTATGTTCCATTCTCCCAATGGCTGCACCCAGGGTACACATCTTTCACGTTTTGCCTCTCTCCTGTCCCAGTGATGATACCCCAGTTTTCCGCTTCTACAAATAATGCCGCCATGAACATTCTCCCTCAGGACATGGGGGGTGATCTTCCTGTGTGTACTAAATTTATGCCTGCTATGAAACAGGAAGTTGGCATATTTAGATCCCTTTTCTGAAAAAGTTACCTATGCCATTGCAGTTATATCTCAGGCACTGTTCCAGGCGTAGGATCACCTCAAAGTGGAATATAGATATTTCTGTATGTGAAATAGGGATCCCCCCCCCCTTTTTTTTTTTTTTTTACTAAATAATCACTTTATAAATGTTTATTCATGCCTGGAGGGTGACACAAAGATGGGCAAGACGTCTCTGGTCCCAACAGAATGAGGAGTAAGGATATGGACTTGGATCTGAAGTGACATAGGTACAGAGACCACCCCCATTAGCTGTACCTGTACGAACTTGTGTGCAAGTTTCTTAAATCCTCCAAGGCCAATTTTCTCATGTTTAAAATAGGGACAATAGTAGGTTGTTAGAGGGACTGAATTCTTCATGTTTAGAATGGGAATAATTGTTGTTTTCTTCGAGGATTCAATAAGATAATGTATTTGGAGGGACTAGCAGAGCATGGCCTGAAATAAGTGCTCATAATATGGGACAATTCCTGCCCTTGAGAAGTTCCCCACCTAGTGGAGGAGACAGATGTAGACCCAAATATTCACAATGCACTATATTAGGACCTTAACAACATGTACAAAGTGTGATGGGGGCACAGAGGAGAGAACACTGAAGAAAATATTCACAGAAACCATGCCTACCTTGTTCTAGACACTGTCTATGTTGAATTTATTTTATCTTGGCCTTCTAAGGTGGATATTACTATTTCTATTTAATAGAAGTAGAACCTAAGGCTCAATGACAACGTGCCATTCAAAGTCACTCAGCCAATTGTGCAGAAAAGATTTGAAAACGTGTCGGGCTCTCTCTAAAGCAGTGGCTCCCAATGTGGGGCACACGCTCCACAGGGGGGCAATTTGATTTTTAAGGAGGGTAATTCAAGAATGAGTTATTAACAGTGAAATTTTTTGCATTTCTTATGGTTCTAGGGGCCTCATATATGGTATATAAATTTATATTGTGACATATTTATGCATTTCAGTTCTCTATTATATGTTTTGAAACTTTATTTGCTATTTTTCATATCACTTCATACTATTATTATTTTTTAACACTTTCTTAGTGATTTCTTCCTCAGTACTTCAACTGTTCTTTTGTTCTTTTATTTTTCTCTTTCATGGATGCCATGTTCTTTGGAAGCTTGTTTAGACCAAGTTAATGGCCTTGTAGGCTTCCTCCATGTGAATAGGAGTTCACTTTTTGAATAATAAGAATTATATGTCATGGGGGGTGGGGCATCAGGATTTTAGAGTTGCTTAGGTGGGTGGGGCATGGCCATAAAAGGTTGGGAACCACTGCTCTAAAGCCTGTGTTGCTTCAACTATACTGAAGAGAAACAGGCATTTGACCTGGATCATTAAGGATGCATTTTCTGTGTGGCCAGGGTAGGAAAACATTTTTTTTTTGGTACCTTGACTATAGGATCTTTCCAAAGAACCATATTTTTTATTTATTAATTGACAGCACACATGCTTTCTCAGAATTTACTCTAGTGGGAAACTAGAACTGCAAAGACTAAGAGACAAGGTCTTTGTCTCCAGGGGTTTATAATTCCATCAGACAGATGGGCTACATACACATACACCATCCATAACCAGATGATACAAGGTTGCATAAGTTATATTCCTAGAAAATGATGTAGGTACCCAGTGAGTCCAGAGGAGGAAAAGTTCATCAAGGGCTCCCTGTCAGAGGCAGCACTGAAGGGTGGGTGGGACTGCAGTTGTGCATTGTAACAGAAGGCACTGGGTTGGGCACTCAGCTTAGGCCCAGCCATGTCATGTCTAATGCCAGAGTTGCATTAGAAAGAGGGGAACGTAAACATAAATTCCTGACAAGTCAGATTTTACCATTAAACTCCCTTAAATAGACAACAAAGTATAGGCTCTTGTATTGATTCTTCTGTAGGGCATGGGCTCAGCACACTTTTCCCTGAAGAATTAACACAGATTACTACTTCTTTGGACTACAGGGCCTCTTTCAGCCCTAAATTTTCTATAGTTGGTTTGTGTTTGGGATGGTGTTAAAAATAACATTGCTTAAATCACTGGGCCAAAGTACAATCTATATATTTCCCATATGCCATACGTGGAATAGGGGACTGACTAGAGCAATGGGAAGATCACATAGTGCTGAATTTTTATACGTTTAACTTATTTGAGATGTGATATTAGTGTAATAGTGGAAAGGTAGGAATTAATGTGGGTATGTCTGGATTTGTTGTCAGAAGAGGATTTTGGGGAAAATAGAGATAAATTTGGAAAGGGACAGATGATGGAAGACCATGGTATGTAGGATAAGGAATTCGGGTTCAATTCTCTAGGTTGACATTTGTTTAACCAAGGGATTGACATTTTGAGAGAAAAATTTCAAGAATACTAAATATGGCGATTATGTGTAGGCTGGACTGGTTGGATACCCAAGACTAGTACCTTGGAGCCCATTTGGAGGTGGTAGCAAAAGTCTGGTGAAAGGCAATGAAGGCCTAGAAATGGTGATAGCAAAGAATAGGAACCGGCACAAGAGCAATGCTGTGGAGAAAAAGGAGGTGTGTGAGTCCGAGTGGCACTAGGAACAGCCACATCTACATCATAAGCACCAACTTCAACATAGATACAAACTTGCCTTTCTCGCTCTCTAAAGTCCATGCAACTGGCATCTTGAGGTTGAAGAGGATCCCTGAGTAAAAGACCAAACAAGAAATAAATGTAGAACTTGGAAGCAGAACTTTGTGTGTTTTTTTTTTGCCAGCAGCCCTGGACTGGAGGACATGGCTTTGGACCATTGTCAAACAGGTTTCCTGCCGAAACCGGTTTGGCTCAGTGGATAGAGCGTCAGCCTGCGGACTGAAAGGTCCCAGGTTTGATTCTGGTCAAGGGCATGTACCTGGGTTGCAGGAACATCCCCAGTAGGAGATGTGCAGGAGGCAGCTGATCGATGTTTCTAACTATCTCTCTCCCTTCCGCTCTGTAAAAAATCAATAAAATATATTTTAAAAAAACAACAACAAAAAAAGCAGGTTTCCTATCTAGATCTTGGGACAGCCCATGGCAGGGAGAGTCTAAGACAGCGACTGCCCTGGCCATAGCTGTGGGGCTCCTGGTAGTGTGGACAGAGGAATCACACAAGTAAGAACCCACCCAGGTAATAAGCATGGACTCCTCCCTCCATCCAATGAGATGTATGGATACTTACTGTTTGGAGAGGAATGAGCAAAGGGTAGGACAGGGGAAAAGTTTTACTTGATGGGAAGGGTGCAATAATGTGCAGATGTGCAAGAAGAAGGAAATGGACGTCCCTAACATTGCTGGACATGATTAAAGATGAGAATAGAACAAGGGGTGGAACTATTTAATGAACTGGTTTTGCCCATTTGAAAGCAAAAGCTAAAGTGCACACCAGTGATCTCAGGAAGAAGCACAAAGGATCAGTGATTGGTTTAGAAGAAGCCTCATGAAGAGGGCTGGTTAACCGCTGATCTGATCCCCCATGGGGACTCCACAATCTCCTCACACACTCTTGGTTGACCACAGCCTGGATGCTTAAATCTGGTGGGTTAAGAGAGCAGAATCTTGGGAATCATAAAGGAAAGCATTTTCTTTCTCCTGTTCTTTCTTTTCTTTTGCATGAAGCAGGAACTCCCACCTTATGGAAGAAAGGAAGACTTGGGAAGAAAGTCTTTGTCCTTTTTGTTGTCCCCTTCCCTGGCTGTGAAGAGAGAGTTGGTGGGTGGAAGTCCAGTCCCCGGGGTTCTCTCTTTTCCAGGAGCTTGTCCCTCTGGACCATAAACTCAATAAGGCAGCTCAGCCTTTTGGAGGGAGGTTGGGTGTTCTGGTTGGAAGTTGGTCCTAGTTGGTGAAGGCAAGTTCTCCAAGGCAGGCTTGTTGTAAATACAGATGATCATTTCAACTCTGCTGATTTGGATCTATCTCCTCAATGGTTCAGAATCCACAAGGGAATCAGCATCCCCTTAAATCCTAACATCCACATCAAAGTAAAAAATCCCAATTTTGAGGTTCTTTGGAGTTTCCTTTTCTTCTCTCCTTTCTTTTTCAGAAACACTTACCAAACTAAGTGACCACTGTGAGCTTTTGGCACTTAAGTTAAATGCTTTGTCTTTTCTTTTAAATAGCCATGGTTGGCCCTGATACAATGCATAAGGCCGCAGGCAGCCCAAATGGATATACATACCCACAAATATAATACACTTGAATATAATGAATGTACTCAAATCCCAGGGTCTGTAAAGGCCTCTGCAGATCACATGTATGTATGGGCAAAAGTGTGCACAAACACGTGTCCACATGCCCACGACATGCACACATGCTAGCACACACATACACTTATACCACATGCAAATACACCCACATCACACACATACAAACACACACCATGAACACCCCACCCCAAATCACAACGTGAATTCACACCATACATACCTACACACTACAACCGACAATACACAAATACCTCATGGATGCACTCCATATCACACCCCTACATGCATATACACTGCACACAAACACTTCCACATGTACATTACATACATACAGATAGTCACACAAACCTCCTATTCCATTGTATATGCATGGACACACAGATATACCACTACATGCACATGTAACCCCAGGGCCTACGCAGAACTATAGAAAGCTCCCTCCTCTCTCTCTGTACACACACACACCACATGCACAAACACATATAAATATACAAGTATATATATATTTTCTCTCTTAACCCTGGGATCCATGTGTAGGGAGTGCACAAACCTCTGGACTCACGTGAGAACAACCACCAAGACCCTGGGAAGCTCAGCCTTTGTGCGGGAGCCGCTACTACTGTGGACCCTCCCCCTCCCGCAGGAACGCACTCCAACAAAGAAGCACCTGCACCCGAGCCAGCAGCTTTCTTTCTTTTTGCCTTTGATTAAGCCTCACAATAAAATGGCACACCAAGGGGCACGGCATTACAGTGTCATTAAAGTGAACATTTCACCAGGAGCATTGTCTGAGCAGATGGAAACATTCACTGTGGCCAGAGCTCGAGGAGGCCAGCTTCATCTGAGAGGTGAGCTGGTCAGGCCACCCTGAGTCCCAACCTAACTTCCTCCAGAAAAATTCCTCCAGAAAAGGGAAAGGTGTTGAAGTGCTTGATGCACAATCAATAAGCAAGGCTCACAGGATGAAACACACACATGCCATACTCGACAGAATATTAGTATAATTACAAAGAAAGTCAACCTTGTAAAGTGTAGGAACACTGCTCAATTCCTTTTTTTCTTCATGATATATCTGCTTTTTATAATGGTGTATTTCTAGTCTCTCTCTCTGCACACACACACACACACACACACACACACACACACACACTTCTACTTCAGTTTTTAAAAGAGGAAGGGAGACAGGGAGAGGAAGAGGGAAGGGGAGAGAAAGACATTGATTTGTCATTTCACTTATTTATGCATTCATTGCTTGATTCTTGTATAAGCCCTGATTGGGGATTGAACCTGCAACCTTGGCCTATCTAGACACCGCTCTAGTAAACAACTGAGGTACTCGGTCAAGGCTAGGTATTTTTTAAAGGCAAATCTGGTACAAAGAGCTGTCTGTTCTAAAGGAAACCTTTGAATATGTATATTATGTGAATTTGGAGCTTCCCAGACCCAGTGCATTTGCTAAAACTGGCCCCTGCTCATGGATGAGACACCATGCTTTTATTACTATTATTAGCAAGCAGAGCAACAGCATCTACAAAGCCCAGAACAGAGAAATAATACCCAGGGGAACCACACGGTGCCAAGTAAATGTGAGGTGGTTGACTATCTGCATCTCGACCTGCACAGGGACTGGAGCCCATTTGTAAAGGGCTGCCTGGTGTCGACAGGGAGAGGACCAGCGGACAATCCCAAGGCAGTGTCCACTGTCTTTAAAGACACATTGTCTACTGGACAAAGTCTGGGGTCACACCGTTTATCCTGAGGAAACGCCTGATAAATTTTTCTTTTTTAAAAAAGCCCCTTTTCTTTGGTTAGACATAATAAAAGCCTTTCCTTCTAAAGATATGTCCTTCCACATCAACAGCCTAGGATGAAAAATTCTTTGTCATTTGCAAAGCATCCGGTCTCTTTGTGACTTATCTGTTGAACTGGATGCCGTGAGTCTCTTTGAAGCTCTGATAGTAGATAGAATATTCTGTCTCCTGTGACACACACATTTGAAGGCACAATTCTGGGGTGTGGGCTGGGGTGGCCAGCACATTCTCTCAGACCGACCAGATAGTCGGAGGGGTTGTGGGCGGGAAACTTTCTGTCCTTTATATGTATTCAATGGAAAGAGGACTGACATCAAGTGATAAGCTGTTCCTACGGTGGATTCTAGAAACTTCTGTCCTTGTGATCTGGTCTGGATTTACAAACAGCTGTCTTCTCAGCTTGTTCAGTATTATTCAGTTCATTCTGAAATCAAAATTGGAGTCAACTGCACAACATTTGAATTCTTTTTTTTTTTTTTTTTTTAAATATATTTTATTGATTTTTCACAGAGAGGAAGGGAGAGAGAGAGAAAGTTAGAAACATCAATGAGAGAGAAACATCGATCAGCTGCCTCCCGCACATCTCCCACCGGGGATGTGCCCGCAACCCAGGTACATGCCCTTGACCGGAATCGAACCTGGGACCCTTCAGTCCGCAGGCCGACGCTCTATCCACCGAGCCAAACCGGTTTCGGCGACATTTGAATTCTTGAAAAGCTTTTAAATTGTAGTTAATTTTGTATTAAAAAACCCAAAACTGAGCAGTTGAAATAAAATAGCCCTGATTAAAAAAACATATTTCATTTTAGAATTCTAATTCCAAGGGAAGAATAGAGAGCTATTGTTTAAAGGGTACAGAGTTTCAGTTTTGCAGGATGGAAGAGGCCTAGAAATGGATGGTGGTGATGACTACATGACAGTATAAGTGTACTCAATGCCACTTGAAATGGTCAATTAAATGTCATTTGTATTTCACCACAATTAAAAAATATTATGATACCTAGGTAAGTGCTGGTGATAGAGTAAACGTAGGTGGTTTTTTTTGTTGTTGTTGTTGGGTGAATACTGTATTAAAAATCTTGCTCCCTAAATGTCTGCCCTGTTCCTTTTATTTTATGGTAACAGGCTGATGAGACTCTCTGAAACTGACTTATTAATGCTGTTCTGTGGATAGAGGACTGCATCTAAGCTTGTGCAATTGCTAATGTGATCTTTTATTTTAACCTGATGTAAATTATGCTCCTCTAACCAAATCTTTAGAGATTTAATTATGCAGGAAAATATTCTTAACCCCTCTTATTTTAAGTCAGCTGGGTTGCTACTCATTTATCTTTTAAAAGAAAACCTTTGGCTTCTTTTGGCTTTCTTTTGCTACTTTGCTCAGCTATATGTCACAATACGCTCCCTCTTCACGAAATACTTTAACCTACACCCTTTACATGTTGACTTTTTAAAGAGAACTTTTTTTTTTTTTTGTGAATTGAGAGGGTGGTGGGAATAGGGGAAATAGGGGTGGATGTGGAGCCCGGAGATCCGGGTTTGCACTCCAGCTTTGTGAATTACTGGCTTATGTCTTGAGGTCTCAGTTTCCTTATCGGTAAATGGAGGCAATTATCTACCCTACCTGTAGGGCTGCTGGGAAGTTCAAATCACACAATAATAAGAGTTACTATTTACTGAGTGCTTATTATGTGTTAAGCACTGTCCAAAGTTACTTATAGGTCATCAGCCAAATTAGTCAATCCTCCCAATAACATGGCAGAACTATCGTGATGGCCATTTTACAGATGAAGGACTTAATCACAGACAGGGGTGGAGACTATCCACCGTTCCAAAGCTGGTCAGTAGTAGAGCTTGAGTTTGAACCCAGGCAGTCTGATTGCTGAGACTGTTCTTAGTCACAGTACCACCTTTCCTCTACACAGACGTGAAAATTCAACGCAAACTACTTTAAAGTGTGATGTGAGTGGAGTGGGTGAGCAGAGTTGACTTTTCCTAGCTTCACTGTCCACGTAGAATGTTACAAGGGTTGGTTCTGTGTTCATGAGGTCACCTCAGTAAGTCTGCCTTCAGTTTCGAGACCCTGGTTTACCAAGGATGGAAACAACTTGGAATGTCTTCAGAGCAATTACTGTTCTTACAATGGGAATAATGATTTGTGTAATGATATATTTAATATTTTTGTTGCTATACTGTAAACTCCATGAGGCCAGGGACAACAGATAGCCATGAATTTGCCAATGACTAGTACAACGCCCAGAACATACTTGGAGCTTAATAACAATGAGAACAAACCTTTGTTGAGAGCTCATCACATGCCTGATGCCAAGGACTTTATATACATCGACTCATTTAATGCTCACCACAGCCCCATGAGGAGGGTACTACAATTACCATCTCCATTTTACAGGTGAAGAAACTGAGGCTCAGGGCACTTAAGTAATGTGTCCAAGGTCATGCTGCGGTCAACAGTGGAGTCTGGATTGCAACCAGGCTGTCTGACTCCAGAGCCCAAACCCTTTTTCGGTTCCCGAGATGTTAAAGTAGCTGAAACCAGAATCCTTTCTAATCTGGAATTGGAGCTAGGAATAAAATACTACTGTAAAACCCCTAGAAACATGTGATCTTGACTTCCTGGGTAGGTGCTGAGTTTTGGGCAATAGGAATAGAGAGACTGCAGGCTAGGAAGCTGCATTTAGTGAACAATCGTGGTTGTGAGACCGAGTGTCTCCTCAGTCTGTTCCTCAGGGAAATGGTTGAAAAAGATCAGAATATTGGTGTTGGCTACTGCTTGACAATTTTCACAAACTTCTCTATGAAGGGAATCTGGCCAGTTTGTCAGCAAAGATGAAAGGTAATCGAGCTGTGCCAGGAAGGCTCTGCCTGCTCTGCCTGTGGCCTGCAGCCCAAATTGATGGAGGGTCTGATCATCTGAGGCCCTTCAGGACCGAAACAGCCAATTGCTTCTATACTCCAAAAAGCAGGGAGAAGATGCAGTCCAAGCTCTTTTCAGAACCTCCCATTTCTTTCATTGCTCCTGTAGAGGGCCTATGTGAAACGGGCCAGATACATCGGTGCCAAGGCTTGGAAAATTATAATCATAGCTACTATGTGCCAGCTACTGGCCGAAGTGCTTCGCAAACTTACTTTATCTCATTTATGCCTCACAATGACCTTAACCCCCCCCCCCCATTATAGATGATGAGCTTGGCGCTCAGAGAGGGTGAACAATCTGCCCCGAGTCACGCCTTGTAAATGGTGGAGCTAGGACTTGAACCCACGTTGGACTAATTTCAAAATCTAGGCTTCTAGAATCTCCTTCTGCTGGAATGGAGGCATCCTTCCTGGAGCAAGGCAGCAGTGTGGTAAGGCCCTGTTGCTATACGTCTTGGTAGCTGTGACCCCAGAGACTGTCCCCTCCAGCATTCTTTCTGCAGGGGCTCTGTGGTGAGCGCTGGTCCGTGTCAAATGTTGAGCGGCTCCCATGGCCGCCGCCTGAGGTGCTGAGGTTGCTCGCTGTGCTCCGAGCTGCTGAGGCGCACACACATCACAGTTCTTAGCAAGTGCCAAGCCCTCCTGCTGAGCACAGCACGGCTCTGATGCCGGGATTTGCCAGGAGGGCTGCGTGTTTTCTTCCTCAGGAAAGAAAAATCATTTTTATTGACACCTAGGAGAGAAACATCCCGTTTTTATTCATAATTAAGGAGCTGATTTTTCATTTCAAGGAACATAGTGGAAGAAAGATTAGACTGGAATGGTGCTGGCCGGATTGGGATGACTGAAAGGCATCCCAGGAAATCAGCCTCATTTCCACACTATCAGGTCCTAAAGGGAAACATAATGATCCTCCTTGGGACACACACACACACACACACACACACACACACACACACACACCTGTTTGTAGCTAATATTCATTATTCACCTCACGATATCTCAAGCTCTGTTCTTAGCAGTTTCATGGATTATCCCATTCAGTCCTCATGAACTGGCACTATCGCTACCCATTTCATAGATGCAGAAGCTGAAGCACAGAGGGGTTAGGTACTTGTTCAAAGTAACACAGCTGGTAAGTGGTAAGGTCAGAATATATATCCAGGTCATATGGCTCCAGGGCTTCAACTCCCGCCATTATACTCTAACCTCTTTTTTTTTAAAATTAAATCTTTATTGTTCAGATTATTACGTTTGTTCCTCGTTTTCCCCCCCATAACTCCCCTCCTCCCAGTTCCCGCCCCACCCTACGCCCTCACTCCCCACCCACTGTCCTCATCCATAGGTGCATGATTTTTGTCCAATCTCTTTCCCCATCTCCCACACCCCTTTCTCCCCCAAGAATAGTCAGTCCATTCCCTTTCTATGTCCCTGATTCTATTATGATCATCAGATTATTTATTCACTTGATTCTTAGATTCACTTGTTGATAGATGCATATTTGTTGTTCATAATTTGTATCTTTACCTTTTTCTTCTTCTTCCTCTTCTTAAAGGATACCTTTCAGCATTTCATATAATACTGGTTTGGTGGTGATGAACTCCTTTAGTTTTTCCTTATCTGTGAAGCTCTTTATCTGACCTTCAGTTCTGAATGATAGCTTTGCTGGATAAAGTAATCTTGGTTGTAGGTTCTTGGTATTCATCACTTTGAATATTTCTTGCCATTCCCTTCTGGCCTGCAAAGTTTCTGTTGAGAAATCAGCTGACAGTCGTATGGGTATTCCCTTGTAGGTAACTGGGTTTCTTTCTCTTGCTGCTTTTAAGATTCTCTCTTTGTCTCTTGCTCTTGGCATTTTAATTATGATGTGTCTTGGTGTGGTCCTCTTTGGATTCCTTTTGTTTGGGGTGCTCTGCGCTTCCTGGACCTGTAAGTCTATTTCTTTCACCAGGTGGGGGAAGTTTTCTGTCATTATTTCTTCAAATAGGTTTTCAATATCTTGCTCTCTCTCATCTTCTGGCACCCCTATAATTCTGATGTTGGTATGCTTGAAGCTGTCCCAGAGGCTCCTTACACTATCTTCGTATTTTCGGATTCTTTTTTCATTTTGCTTTTCCAGTTGGGTGTTTTTTGCTTCTTCGCGTTTTGAATCTTTGACTTGATTCTTGCGCTCCTCTGGTCTGCTGTTGGGTGTCTGTATAATAGTCTTTATTTCAGTTGGTGTATGCTTAATTTCTAGTTGATTCTTTATCACAACATCGAGGGTCTCATTAGATTTCTTGAGGATCTCACTACATTTATCGGCGGTCTCACCAGTCTTTTCGAGGGTCTTACTAAGTTTATCGGCAGCTTCTAGACAGTTCTTGAGAGACCTTAAAAGTGTGGTTTTGAGCTCTATATCTTCCATTTCTGACATTTGCGTCCTGTTTCTTTGTCTCCGCATTTTTTTTATCTTTTCTTGGTGCACCCCCTAGTGGTCTTTGTGCGCAGTCTTGTAGTTAAGCCTTGATTGTTGTCGGTAATACCAGGGGTGATTTGACCTCCAGGCTAACTGGCTATGAGAGTCAGCTGTGTCTGCAGTGGGAGAGCTTCTGTGCTGGATCTCTAGGGCGGTGCTAATCTAGCCTTTGCCTGAGGCTATCTTGCAAATGGTTCTGTGCAGGGCTTGGGTGGGGGCGGGTCCTCGGGGATCTACAGGGCGGGCGGAGCAAGCAGTTATGGCTGCTCTCAGTTCTGTCCCTAGGGGCTCTGCCTCTCAGAGTCCCAGCAACTGCTGCAAACCTCAGAGAGAAAGCTGCCTTCGAGTTCCGACCGAAGCCAGACAGTCCCGCTTCTCCCGTTTGAGTCTGGGTCCCCAGAGACTCGCCCGGATCTGGAGCTCAGAGTCTGAAACTCCCTCCCGATTGAAAACAACAACCGCGCCCTCCACCTCCAGCCCGCTCCGCGTGCACTCCGCACCTGAGTATTTCACTTCAGCACTGCGCCTCATCTGAGTCTGGGTATGATATTCTCTTTCCTCCTAGTTGTAGAATTTCCACTCAGCCAGCCTTCCTGTGGTTCTGGATGATGTCTGTTCTGTCCTTTAGTTATATCTCTGAAGTGGTTGTTCGAGGCAGCAATCTCCGGCGTTAACCTATGCCGCCATCTTGGTTTTTCTCCTCTAACCTCTTTATGTCATTCATCAAGGTGACAGAATTCCTCAGTCCTCAGTCATCAGCAGGCAATAATTGCGTATTTACTATGGGCAAGTCTTTTTATGTAATAGTCTATTTAGCCTCACAAAACACTAGTAGATAGCTAGTATAATACTCTCCCATTTCAGATGAGGAAACTGAGGTCCTGAGAAGTGAAGGATGTTGTGTGAATGCCACAGCTAAGATCCAGATGACATCTTTTGGACTTCCAGTCTGCTTTTAGAGCACAGCCTCTGCCATCACTTCACACATAGACCTGTGCCTAAAAAATATTTTAGAATATTAGTAAATAACGGAATAATAAAAGTTTTAATTATACGCATTGATTCCTATAGGAAGAACTCTGAAGTTTAGTTTGCTGAAGAAATTCGCTGTCTCAAAACATTTACACTTATAACTCCACTTCTCTAGAAACAATAAAATAACCTCTTGACATGGGTAATTAACGGAGCTGTAGAACATTCCCACAAATGGCATCTGCAGAAACAAGGTGAAATGAAGAGCTGTCATCAGAGCCAAGCCCATCTGAAACTCATTTCAAAACATTTAACCAAAGGGAGATAAGGGAGGGATGCATGGCTGTTGGTTGCAGGATCATTTAACTAACAGCAGTGTGCTTCCAAATTAAACCTTCCATTTAGAAATGTGTGTGTGTGTGTGTGTGTGTGTGTGTGTGTGTGTGTGCGTGTGCACGTACACACATGTATCGGCAAATGCACATGTGTGTGTCTGAGCGATTCTCCGGTTATATGAGCAAGTTGCATTAATTATATGGAAATAGATTTAGAGAAGGCGACCTGTCTTCCCCGGTAAAGAATGCCTTGGGCATATATACCTCCCAACTTCTCTGAGCCTTGGTTTCTTACTTTGTAGAATGGATTTCTGTAAACTTGTGAGTGCGATAGACAAGTAAACACATAAAGTATGACAGAGTACTTTTAGATGTGTGCCAGAACCCCACTAGATTGAAGCAGACAACATCAAGTCTTGGTGAGGCTGTGGAGCAAAGGAAATTCTCATACACTGCTGTACAGCCACTTTGGAAAGCTGTTTAGCATTGTCCACTAAAGGCCAAAGAGTACCTTATGACCCAGTACCTCCATCACCAGGTATATACCAACATAAATGCACAGATGGGTTCAACTAAAGACTTGCACAAGAATGTCATAGTAGCACATAGCCCACAAATGGGAGCAAAACAAAAATAATCTGTGATTAATTGGAAAAATATATAAAGGTACATTTACCTAATGTAATATTGTACAACACTGAGGGAAAATGAATTCCAGCAACATGGATAAGTCTCACAAAAATAATATTTTGAACCAAAGAAGCCAGGTACAAGACTATGTATATATGAGTTTACCTATAGAGAGTTTCAAAAAAGGCAAAACTAATCTCTTTGTCAGAAGTCAGAATAATAGTGGCCATCAGAGACCTTGGTGGTGGGGGGTGGGGATGGCCCCTGGAAGGGAAATGAGGCAGCTCCTGGCATTCTGATAGTGTTTTATTTCTTGACCTGGTGGTGACTACATAGGTGTGTTCACTTTGTAAGAATTCATTGAGATGTACCTTATGCTTTGCACTCAACTGTATGGCATACTTCAATGCATTACAAAAAGAAGCATTCATTCATAAGCCACTGGGGGGTAGGGGAGGCCAGGGGATTGTCAAGGGCCGGGGGGGCGGGGAAAGGACACATATGTAATACCCTTTGTAATACTTTAAGCAATAAAACAATAAAAAACAAAAAACAAAAAACAAAACAAAAAGAAGCATTCACAGAACATTATATAATTATCAGAAAGGGACATTTAATTCAGAACTGAGATAACCAAGAATATTTCCTGTAGGAGGTAGTTCTTAATCTTTGTCCTTTACCTTTACCATATATCCTTGGTTGCATATCATAAATACACTGGAATGTGTTTTTTAAAAATATATTTTTATTGATTTCAGAGAGGAAGGGAGAGGGAGAGAGAGATAGAAACATCAATGATGAGAGAGAATCATGGGTTGGCTTCCTCCTGCACACCCCACACTGGGAATGGAGCCCACAACCTGGGCATGTGCCCTGACCAGGAATCAAACCCATGACCTCCTGGTTCATAGGTCAATGCTCAACCACTGAACCACGCCGGTCAGGTTGGAATGTGTTTTAGTTGGAAATTATGTCCATTGATCTGGCTTTCAATTTTTATGTTGTATCTGAGTATCACAGTCTTAAAATTAGAAATGTTAGGTCAAGAATCTGTTTATCACCCTTCATTTTAAAATTTTTCTTAAATGGTTTCATCTATTGATTCATCCACAGGAGCTTTAAGAATAATTTTACTAGGGTATATAAAACAAAATATCCCCCCTTTGGAATTTTGATTGGGAGTCATCTAAAGTATAGAAATGACATTAATTGGGTAAGAAATACATAACTTGATGATATTTATTTTATCAACCAGGAACAGGGTTGGCATCCCCACTGCTCACCCCATTTAAATTACATTTTCTTCTCTGCAGGATGTTTTTGATAAAAGCTACTTCATCCCTGGGCCAATCTGAGACTGGCCAATTGCTTCTGATCATTGCAAAGACATCGTGGCAAGAAATAAATGATTAATTTATTATTACTATAGTCAGGAGAGATGAACTATCAAGACAGGGGACATCTTGCATTGAGGAGAAATCTCCTTGTGAGAAGATAGCTGGCCTAGGGGTGTCAGTCATCAAAAGAATGGTGGGGTGTCCCATCTTTCTACAGATTTCCTGGGAGGAATGTACAAGAAAGACAGGAGGGTTTAGAATGGGAGAAGAGGTGAGTCCCCATCATCTGACTACCTGCTTATCTATCTCTAGAGTTATTCAATGACTTTTGCCCTAAGAGCTGAAGATAGGAAATGGTGCAAGGGGACTGAGTTT